>NC_048310.1:35925744-36042982 GCF_013100865.1 Trachemys scripta elegans | reverse complement strand
TCAGCCATATCCATTCAAAATACTCATTAGTTTATGCTGTAGCAAAGCAGAGTTGAACCCGGGCCTGATTCTGAAAAGAGGGTGCCCTATGCTCACACTGACCTGAATGGGGGTGAAGGGTGGCAGAGCACCTTGACGGACTGGTCCCCTAAATACTATGGCCCTGATCCTGCAGTTCATTGCATGGGTGCAGCAATCTGCCCATATGCAACAATTTGAAGGATTGGACTGTACAAGAATAGTAAGAAAATGTAACGAGTCAGACTACTCTCGAAGAGCCAAATAATTGTAAACTCTACAAATACAGCTACAGGCATGGGGTTATAGTGCATCAAAATTATCTTCATTGTTAGATTGCAATTATAATGATTTCCATGTCTGCATTTCAAATGTTTGAAATGTACTCTCTCAAAAAACCTATGCTCTAAATCTATCAATCACCAGAACATCCTTGTTCACTGAAAGAAAACCGTCACACCAAAAGATACATCAAACTCTCTCCAAAGTCTCTATAATTAGGTTTTATAAAGGCATTCTAATCCTAATCCCAATTCTAAATACATCTCTTAAATTGCTGTAATTTCTATCTGCCGCGTTTTATAGCACTACTTATCATTTCAATGATTAACTAGTCTCACTGTAATGCTCTCAAGCCGCTATTACCAGCATATGCTATCTAGTCCTTTATTTTAGCATTCATCATTCTAAAAAATTCTAGGCATATTGTCAAACCATATACCTTGGTGTGAAAACTACCACAGTCCCTTGGCTTTCTGGTGTAGTTCACTAATTGGAAGCACCTAATAATATGTGTAGGGCCCTACCAAATTCATGGCCATGAAAAACGCATCGTGGACCATGAAATCTGGATATTGTGGGGGGGTGGCTGTATTGCCAGCCTTACTTCTGTGCTGCCTTCAGAGCTGGGTGGCTGGAGAGTGGCAGCTTCTGGCCCGGCACCCAGCTCTGAAGGAAGCACCACCACCACCCGCAGCTCAGAAGTGAGGGTGGCATATGGGGGGTTGTCACTTTCGGGGGGGCAGGGCCAGCCTTAGGGGTGGGAGTTCACCTAGGATGCTGTGGTCGGAGGGTGTGTGCTGTGGTAACACCCTCCGTCCCCCTCCACACAGTCAGCCCAAGGCCCCTTGAACTCCCGAGCGCTGGACCTGGAGCTGGGGAGGGGCAGGTCTGGGGCTTCTACCATGCGCTTGGCTCCAGCTGCTAGGCCTAGCCAGGCTGGGGAGGGATCGGACTTCTTCCCCTGTACGGGCATTCCCACGGATGGGTCAGATCCACCTTCAGGAACCTCCCTGGCTGCAGGAAGCTCCGTGGCTGCTGGCTGGTAGCCCAGCTCTGAAGGCAGCACCGCCAGCAGCAGCACAGAAGTGAGGGTGGCACGGTATGGTATTGCCACCCTTACTTCTGTGCTGCTGGCAGTAGCGCTGCCTTCAGAGCTGGGCTCCTGGCCAGCAGCCGCCACTCTCTGGCTGCCCAGAACTGAAGACAGTGCGGCCACCAGCAGCCGTGCAGAAGTAAGAATGGCAATTCTGCCACCCCCCTACAATAGCCTTGTGACCCCTCTATGACTCAATTTTGGGTCAGGACCCCTACAATTACAACACTGTGAAATTTCAGATTTAAATATCCGAAACTGTGAAATTTAAGATTTCTTTAAAATCCTATGACCGTGAAATTTACCAAAATGGACCATGAATTTGGTAGGGCCCTAAATATGTGATATAAAAGTAATATCAGTCTCCCTCATCATAGTCTAACAAACATGCTGTTTAGCTCTAGTCTTTTAAGGATTCATTAGGTTGTCATCAGGCCTGTGTGATTAAATCAGGCATTACTTTAGAATATTATATAATGCTGCTTGACCGGGTAAAATGCTAATTTACATATTATTATTTAATTAACCTCCAAAATATAAATATCAGCAAGTTGTTCATTCTACAGTCATAATTCTCGATGCCAGAGATTTTGAATAGCTCTCTAAATATGCCTCCTGCCGTATTCATAGCAACACTGCTATCTTCACCCTACCCAGGGTACAGTTTCCACAGTAAAAGACACCTCCCAGTTCTGACGGCTGACAACGTAAGCAGGTTCATAAAGACGGGTTTCTGTGAATTTTTAACTCAGGTATAGAACTGCAAGCATATCATATATTGCTTTGAGATCTACTGATGAAAAGCACTGTATATCAGCGAGGTATTATTATCATTATTACTTAATAAACTGAGAGCAGCTTCAGATCAGTATATTATCTTGTTCCGTCTTGCTTTCAAAATGCAAATGCTGCCGCACAGAGCTACTGTGCAGTAACTTTATATGCCTACATAGTCACATAATGTACATTGCCACAAAGTCGTCCTACTATTCATCTTCTCTAAGGGTGGTTGGGATGTGTTTTGGCTGAAGGGAAGTGGTAGCTATGTGGATGTCAGCACGCACACACACAGCCGTTCCTGTATAGGTCTATTGCAGACAATCTAATAGATCCCACTGACACATTTAACAATGTAGCGGTATTTATTTGCAGTAGCCCCTTCCCACTCCAAATTTGCCAATAAACCAAAGGGCAAAACTGTGCGGACTGTTTGCAAAACCGCCTTTGCAAGCAGCGAAAGCTGAGCGTGTAGTCTTTACTGAAACACAAACATATCAATATAAAAAAGCCATTTGAGACGCGGAGGGTTGCCAAAGCTTCTGGAGACAGGGAGAGTTTTCTTCCTAGATCTCCTGCCCCAGTACAATCACTGGGAACTGGAAAATGTCACTTCCCCTCTGGAAGAAGCCTTATTTTTCTCGGAGTGACTGGGAGGTAGGGCCTGGTTTTTCTGGGTGTCAGCCCAGATCACAGTCAGTGTCCCCCCACTCCTCTCCTGTGTGTGGCACCTCGGCAGAGAGCAGGGTGGGCCCGGGAAGAGATGGGCCCGATCCTGTTCCCGTTTGCGGTCAATGGCAAAACTCCCCCTTCCTCCCCCCTTGCCTGCAGCGGGAGCCGGTGGATCGGGCCCTTCGTTCCAAAAGGCATGGAACGCCGAGCGGCCCCGAACCCCTTCGGCCATTTCCGAGCCTGTTCGGCTTCTCCCGACCGCTTCCGAACGCCGCCGAGCCTTGCCGAGCGCCGCCGAGCTTCCCGAGCCAATCGACTTTTCCAGGCTCTGCTGGGCGCTGTCCACCACTTGAACCGCCTGAAATCGCCCCGCCGCGAGGGGACCGGCCCGGGGCGGCAGCTGCTCTGCAGGCGAAGTCCCCCCCCCCCCCCGCTCAAACCCTTTCCGAGCTGCAAAGGGGGGCCCGCCCCCCATGCAGGTGGCCAGGAGCCGCTGGCAAATAACCGCCCACCACACCCTGCCTGCACACCCACTTCTGGGCATCTCTCTCTGAGCAGCCCCCAGGGGAGCAGGGGAGCAGCGGGGCCCTCCGAGCAGCAGCTCCTTTTGCAACGATCCTTGTGCAAAGAAATAAATAATAACCCCCCACCCCCGCCGTGTCAAATATCACAGGACAGGCGAGGGACTCCCAAGGCTGCGATCAGGGGCTGTGCAGTGATGGCGCCACCTCGACCGAGCTTGTCATGTCTGTTCCAGGGTAAAGCTGAGATTTATTTCTTTTTAAAGGACTTGTGAAAGGAGACGTCCCCTCACCCCTTTCACTAGCCGGCCCCACCTCGCCCAGGGGAGGCACTCGCTCTCCAGCCACGGTGCCAACTGGGGGAAAGAACCAGTTTTTGTCTATTGCACGGCCACTGCCTCATTAGCAAACGTGTGTGTGTGTGTGTGTGTGTGTGTGTGTGTGTGTGTGTGTGTGTGCGTGCAAAGGTGTCACAGCAGAACCCCTGGGCAAGTCCAGCACCACACAGCCACAGCGGTTCGTCACTGGCTTCCAGACAGCCTCGGGAGATTTAAAACACACCCGAGAAATGGTTGAGGGAGGGGAAGGAGGAATCATGTTCCGAAGTGGCCAGTGCTTTTATAAAGGAGCCGGTTTCCTTGTGGCTGAATTATTATTTTCTGTTTGTTGTTGTTGTTTTTAAATCCCCGTTTAATTTTAATTGGTGATCAGGAGCCAAATTCATCTCTAATTAATTAAGAGGAAAGGCTGAAACCTCGGGGAAAAGGGGCTTTGAGTGGCAGGAAGCCTTGCTTTAAATCCGCATTACAGGCAGATTTTTGTAAAGAAATAAATGCCAAAGAGCCAACCGAGCAGCCCATGTCAGGAGATCAAACACCGAAGGGAGTGTGTACGTTGAGGGGAGGGAGATATTAATCTTAATCGACAGTGGTATGTTTAATGGTGATGCCCTGGTTACATCTGTGCCATTCACATCATCTGGGAAACCCACCCTGCCCCCCCCTCACCTGACACACACCTTGTGAGAAAGAAAAGAGAAACCACGCCACCTTCAATTCAGCACCAACCCCATGAACAGCAGACACCTGATCGTCCATGGTGAGCAAAGGGCTGGATCCCCCTCCATCTTCTTTCCCAACCAGAAATCACGGCTACAGATGTGCCATGCCAATGGGTCCACAAGCCACAAAATAATAACAATAACGCTCAGCTAAATATGGCGGTCAGAGGCATTCTTACAACTAAAGAATCGCCTTCTTGCAAACCTCCCCGCCTCCAAAAAAATCAACAGGGGAACGCCAATTTTTTTAAGGCAAACGATCAACGCTTTTAGGGCACTAGCCCCAAAGGACTTACTTCATCTGCTTCACAATGGTGCTTTTCCCAGATTCTCCAGCCCCTGTGGGGACAGACACAGAAAGGAAAGAGCCGGTGAGTGTGAGAATAGAAGGAGATCAAGGAGATTACATAGGAGGGAGAGCAGCTGGGTTAATGGATTGCAGGGGGGGGGGGTGATCTTGGTGAAAGACAGAGTTTCCCAGGGCAGAATGTGCACAGACGGGGATGAAGCCTGACTTCCCGAGAGGGGCAGGGAGGGTCGGGGGAGCCGCCGCTTACCTAGCAAGAGTAATTTCACGTCTTTGGCGGCGGTGATCCCATCCTCCTTGAGGTTTTTCTCGATCGCTTTGCTCCTCTCCAAGGCGGCTCTCTCCTCTGCGCTCAGTGTACATCCCATGATGGCCCCCAAAAAAAACCACCTCTCGGCGGGCGCCTCCCCCCCTTCTCAGACACTCCGAGGGAAAGGGGGAAAAAATCACCCCCCAGGAAAAAAAAATCTGGGCAACCAAATGTGTCCCCCCCTTTTTTCTTTCTTTCTTTGCTGTCCTCCCCTCCTTTACCTCTCTCTCTAGCAATCAATGCATCCAAGTGGGAGCCGGGCAGGGCTAGGGCTGCAGGCAGGCACTGGGGCTGGTGCAAAAAAGGCTGAGCTCTTCCTGATGGAGGAGGAGGAGGAGGAGGAGGAAGAGGGTTTGGGGGGGAGGGGAAAGGGTGGATCCTGCTCTTGCGGGAGGGTTTTTGTTGGAAGGCAGGCGGGGGGGGTCTCTAATGGGCGGCGGCGGCGCTGACTGCGAGCGATCGCATCGTTCGGCGGCTCCTGGCGGAGAGAGAAGCAGAAGGGGAGAGAGCGCGAGCGCGGGCGCGAGGGAGGGAGAGTGCGCCAGGGGTCCGCACTCACGGGCTCGTCTGCCTCGGTGACGTCCGCAGCGCCCACCCGCGCATGCGCCCGGCGAGGCGCTGCTGCTACAGTGTAGCCGCGCGTCCGCCGGGGGGGGCGGCTCGCGCGCCGTCTCCATTCCCACAGGTGCAGCCCAGCAGCGCGCGAGGCCGGGGTGATGGGCGGCGGTTCTTAAAGGGGCCTCGCCCTAGTGGAGCAGGGTCTAGAGGGAGGGAGTCTGGGCTAGGAGCCTCTGGGGGGGACAACTTGCCATTGTCTCCCAGGCAAGCTCCCCCAGGCCCCACAGGCTACAGGGACGTTTAAAGGCGTGTGGTTCCCTTTAATTCCCCCAGTGCAAACGCTGGCAGGGGACAGGGGTGCTCTGTGTGACCTTGGACAATCTAGAAGTGTAACTTCTTATTCTGGTGATGTAGGTATTTTGTAGCTAATCGGTCTTTTCTATTGCTAACTTTGATAATTAGGAGAGGAAAGACTCTAGCCTGGGCTGCAGGTAGGTATATTCCTTTGTCACTTCCTATGTTGGCCTTGGACAGGGCATTTACTTTTTTCCGTGCCTCAGTTTCCCTTCTATAAAATGGAAAGATTGCTTCCTTTCTCCCACCCTTTTGTAAACTCTTTGGGGCAGGGACTGTCTCTTTTTCTACGCATGTACAGTGCCTAGCACCGTGGGTTCCCTGTCTTGGTTCGAGCCTGTAGGTGCTGCTGTCATATAAAGCATAATATAATATAATATAATATAATATAATATAAAGCATGCGTCTGACGAAGTGGGTATTCACCCACGAAAGCTTATGCTCCAATACATCTGTTAGTCTTTAAGGCGCCACAGGACTCTTTGTTGCTTTTTACAGATCCAGATGAACACGGCTACCCCTCTGATACTATGAAATATATATGATTGCAGGGATGAACCCTTTTAGGCCTAGGCATAATTGTTACTGGGGGTGAATGAAGTGAGAAAATGTTCCCTAATCCCACCTCAGGTTTATACACCAACGTGTTAATTATGTTATTTCTTTTTCTTTCTTCATGTGGGTGTGTGCAGTTTTAGCCGGGGATTTTTTGGGGGTTGAGGGGAGTTGGAAGGGAGAGTAGTTAAACATTGCTTGATGTCATTAGATTAATCACCAAAAGGGACTCTGTCAGTGTTTGGGCACAACATTTAGATTTTTTTGTTTTGTTTTGTAAACCCCCAAATATTAATAGAAATAGTTCATAATATTTAGAAATAATCAGTGCAAACAGTTTGTTTGTTTTTTAACCTGAAAATGAATCTCCACATTGTTTATCACCCAGGTTTTGCAGCATTATGCTATTGCACTGGGGGAAAAAAATGAAACTGACTAGAAACTAAAGTAAAATTGACTAGTTTATTTCCATAAGCCAGGATACCAAAAAAAAAAAAAAAAAAAATTAAAAAAATAGAGCATTTATGGTGAAAAGTGAATTAAATATTTATCACACTCTCTGTTTTAATCATCCAGTATGTTAGTAATAACAGATGATTATTTCAACAGAGAATTTTTAACTCGACAGTCCCTTTAACGTGTAAAATGATACACAAGAATGATCATTTTATTTATTGGATTTTATTAGTTCCAATCTTTGCATATAAACTGTCAAATCTTTTTGACCAATGCCATTTAATCTGACAGATGTAGGTGCCTGACTTTAGATACTCTAGTTTCACAATTTTTGTTAATATTTTGGATATGTTAATATTTTGGATATCAGTACGATGAGCAGGATTAGTCTCCTCGTGGGCCATCCCATGCAAGCTAACCAAAAGAACCCTCCTTGCTGGATTATTTTTTGTTCTAATTTGTATTATTATTCTCCACACACAAAACTGACAGTTGTCTTGGAATTCCAGCCAGCTACATTCTGTATTTCCTGACTAATTTTATCAGTTAGATTCTAAATAAAAATTATGAAACAGAAGAGAACAGAAAGCGTTAGTAGGGTAAATAATGCTATTGTGTAAATCTCCTTCATGGTATTGCAGCCCGGTGATATTTATATTCCATTTTAACCCTAAATTTGATGGCGGTTGTGATGTCTGAGCATGAATGATATCTAGAGAGATAACACTGATGAATGCAAGCATAGAAGGTTAGTAAGGATAGGTAGAGATAAAATGCACCACACAGGCCAATGAACAAAATGGAGGGCTATTGACAAAGGATGTAAGAAAGAACAAAAGATCATGTTATAAATAGATAAGACACAAGAAGATGTCAAAGGGAGGTCTGCTACCTAACAGTGAGGGAAAGCAAATAACAGATGTGAAAGGGAAGGCATGAATGCTCACCAGCTACTTTTATTCAGCCGTCTCTAAAAATGTTAATCATCATATGAGCCTTAGTACAAACATGGGGCCAAATCCTATGAATCATGCCTTAGAAAATCCTCAACAGCTACCACTGTGCTGCATTGCCCCACCCAGACAAACAGGGCTTGCAGCAGAACAGATCTGGAAAGAGGAGTGGCCAGCCCCACATGCCCAGGTTGGTAAGTGCAGGCCATAAATCCATCGATGGCTGGCCTTCCACATTCCTGACTGTTTCCTTGCCTCTTCTGGCTTTCTTCTCGATTCTGCTGCATTGATTTAGGTAATTCCTTGGGCCCCTGCTTGCAGCACTAATTTATCATGCTTGAAACACTGAATTTCCTGATTATTTGCAAGAGGAACATGCCATGTACAATGGCTACTCCTCTGGCTCCTCCACCTTTCCGTTGCCCACATCCCTTCCCAGTTATGGGAATCTGATCTCCATCACAGCAACCGTGGAATAAAGAGAGGAACATCTCTCATGTGAAGAACATCTCCACACAGCTTCCCTTCTGACCCTCCCCCCTTCAGACATCCTAGGTGGAGGGGAAGAATATGGCTGATAGTTAATGAGGCAAGGGAGAGGTTTTAAGGCAGAATCAGGAAGAGAAAGATTAAAGAACACCAAATAATGTGAGCAAATTCAGATGAGTATAGTGTGACCCAGGGCCGGCTCCAGGGTTTTGGCCACCCCAAGCAGCCAAACAAAAAACAAACAAACAAAAAAAGCCGCGATCGTGATCTGCGGTGGCAATTCGGCGGGAGGTCCTTCGCTCCGAGCAGGAGTGAGGGACGGTCCGCCGAATTGCCGCCGAACAGCTGGACGTGCCGCCCCTCTCCGAAGTGGCCGCCCCAAGCACCTGCTTGATAAGCTGGTGCCTGGAGCCGGCCCTGGTGTGACCAGATAGCAAGTGTGAAAAATCAGGACGGGGGGAGGGGCATAATAGGAGCCTATGTAAGAAAAAGCCCCAAATATTGGGACTGTCCCTATAAAATTGGGACATCTGGTCACCCTAAATGAGTAGGACCCAACAAAGTTCACTGTAGAGTCTTAAAGGAACTATCAGAAGTAATGTTTGAACTCAATTATTTCTTAGAACCCATGGATAAGAGATACGGTCTCAGAGAACTGGAAAGGGTAAATATGTTCAATTATTTGTGCAATTGGGAAAAGACTTGCAGAATTACAAACCAGTGAACCAAATTCTTCTCCCAGTTGCACACCAGTGTTACTCCAGTGAGTGATGTGAATGTAATAAGAATTTAATGTCAATACCTGATCAGAGCTTGGAAAACTTACCAACCTGAGGATTAAAACTACCAGCCTGATATCAGTATGAAAAGTGATGAACCCTGAAAACTGTTTGGGTTTTGGGTTTTTGTTTTGGACAAATAGTTGAAAATGTAGATGAAGATGAAAAAAAATCACTATAATTTTCCATGGAGAAAAAAACCCATTCTCTGACCAGCCCTACAATGAAGCTTTTTGTCTATAGACTTAAGACAGCACCGTTACCAATTCACACTTTGAAGGGTATCTTCCTGAACGTAAAGGCTGCACACATTTTTAATGAAAAATTAAATTCTCCAATACGGGTGCAGCACCGACAGTTTCGTACTCACCTTAGATGAGTGGATTTTTCAACCCCTGTGCTAGAGCAATTAATATAGCAATCAGTCTGTACACAGCTGAAGGATAATAAAGTGGTAAACAGTTGACACTGTGGATTCATCTGAAACCTATCATGCCAAACTAACTTAATTTCTCTCTGTGAGAGGATAACAAGCGTAGCTGATATCAGAAATGCAGCGGAGGGTTAGCATTTCAGTTTCAGCCTGATATTTGATACAATTCCACATAGCATTATTGTGGGGAAATGAATGAAAGGCAGACTGGATGGAATTACTATAAAACTAATGAATGATTGGCTAGCTAGAATAATAAACATGCTGAAGTCTTCACTCAGAGCTACACTGTGACTTTGGGCACACACCCTCGCAAGCGGGACTGCTTGAGCAGCAGCGAAGGTATTGTTTCCCTTTCAGTTTGCCTCTTGTTCTGGAAGAAGAGTAAGCTATTTTCACGCGTCCATGGGGCAGCTTACTTCTCCCTGTGAATCTGACTGGATACTCTGGTTGGTGAGTTTATGGGACGGGGCAATACTAAAACTCTTCCACTTTTCCTCTCCACCTGCTCCCTGCCCCCTTTCTCACAGAGGGGGAGTAGTGGGGAAGTAGCCCGGGCTTTCTCCCTCATGCCCAGAGTTATAACCTGATCAGAGTAAGCAGGAATGCAAAGGAGGACATACTCTCTCTTACTTCCCTGTGTAGCCACGTAAGGGCGGTGAGACAATTGAAGCCTCGGTTTTCACTCAGTCCTGAAGCAAGGCAAACTCCAGTGGGATGTGCATTAGTAATTCCTCTAGGTCATTGGGCAAAATTTTCAAAAGTTACATCAGTGCCGAAGAGTCAGTCCCTGAGAGGTACTTAGTCACCTAACTCTTGCTGAAATTGAGGGGATTAAGCCCAAATACCTTGCGAGGATCTGGGCCTGAGAAAGTAGGGCACTTAAAAATGTTACCCTTCCCCTCTGTGTCTGGAAAGTGCCTAGGATCTCTTGGATGCCACCACAATCTAAGTAATAAATAATAATAATATTGGGAGGAGGCATCAGTTATGTCCTAGGTCCAATATTATTACTCCTATGGCAAGATGGTTCTTTTACTATGGTGTAGAGTGTTTTTCCAGTTTAGGTTTAAATGTCTCTAGTAATAGAACTTCCGCCAATTTCACTGGGAGACGGTTACACGTGCTAGCAGACCACACCATTAGGAAGCATCTCTGGCTATTCAGCCTAATTTTTCAGTTCCTCCCAGTTAAACCTAGTTATATTGTGGAAGACAGGATTAAAATACAGCCTGATCTCACTAAATTGGAGAAATGGACTGACATCAATACAACGGGAGACGATAATGCCAAAAAGGTTGAGTGGTTGACAGAGGAAGGAATAGTGAAATGCTCAAATATTTGGGCCAAATCACAAAGATTCTTACTTCTTACTCACTCTCCGCACTGGTTGCCTGAATGAGAGAGAAATCCAAATGGAGTATGGATCCATCAGGATTCAGCCCATTACATTGCAAAGTACCAACTGCACAAAACATGTACAAGCAGAGAGGATCGGGGTTGGGGGGTGTTGAGTTGAATATGACTCAAGAACGAGATTCGATCATAAGAAACACAAATGCCATATTGTTCCATGTATAGGAGCACCATCTGTAGAACAAGCACATTCAAGGGCCTAGATGGGGCCAGACTCTGATCGTGTTTAGAAAATACTGTAAAATCTTCCTCTTTGCTAAAACTTTTCTACCCTCACCAGAATGACACTGACTACTGCTCTCGTCTCCTTTCAACCCCCTTAAAAAACAATCCTACCGCCAAGCTTCCTATA
Organism: Trachemys scripta elegans; assembly: GCF_013100865.1. NCBI lineage: Eukaryota > Metazoa > Chordata > Testudines > Emydidae > Trachemys > Trachemys scripta. The sequence goes on along the minus strand of NC_048310.1, from coordinate 36,031,597 downwards.
ACTTCAAAAGGGAGCAAAGCCAGAAACACTATGGACTTTGCTATTGTCAATCACGTTTATAAGAAGGCTGTTGTTCATATACGAGGGTGATGGGACACAGTCCAAAACCCAAAGAGAGAGATTTCACTGCGCTCTGTACTGAATCGCCATTGAAGTTCTGCATTCAATTTTGGCCACCACGTGAAGAACAAAAAGGTATAGAGCTCTTGGAAAATCTCTCAGGAAAGCTGGAAAGAACGGCCTTGGTTCTCTGTGAAGTAAACACTGAAGGAAGACAAGGTGACTGTCCACAAACACATCAAGGTGGTGATTGGACTGTACCATTACACCATGCTATGTGCTACACCAGCATGTTCCCTGGAAGCCCCATCAGCCTTTGCAGAATTTAAGCTTTCATGGAAAAGAAAACAAGTTTCTGACTCTTCCAATTGTGGAAACACCTCCCAAATAAGACCCAGTGCATTGCCTGTGTGAGTCCACAATTAGCCCAAAATAATGAAGTCTGGGGCATTACTCCAGATTTACAGCAATATAAGTGAGAAGAGAATTTGAGCGATTATTTCTAAGGAGCCATACGCTATTGCTATTCTCCTCAATAACTATTCACTTTGATTCCTAATGATTCTTTAAATGTCAACGTTATTATCATTTATATAATATCAGCTGGTGCAAGGCAGATAAAAAGACAAGGTCTTCACCCAAAGAATCTCACAATCTAAATAGTTAACTGTTTTCCTGCTGATCATTTTTAGCAAAAACACTCAGGCCTGCTGTAAAAAAGAAATGCCTACACTAGAGGCTGGGATTTGAGGTGAAGTTTAAGTAGAGAAGCACCATTTCCTACTCCTCCGACCCAATTTGGTTCCTGCATAATGTGATGCTATAAAGAGGACAAAAGCTAAATACTCTTTTTGGTCAACAAGGACAGAACATTTGATATCACTGTGATTGTGGGCGCTGTGAGAACTTGAATAGAACAGAATTAGAGGTGGTGAAGAAACGTAACTTCTATCAAAGTTCTGTATTAGAAAATTCTAAACCACGATGTTCAGCACTTGAGCAAGCTGCTATGGAAAGTTGTGGACTAATGCAGATAAAGATGGTCAAGGATAGTTGGTCCTGATTCCCAGTCATCAACAATGGTGATTTAGGGGTAATGAAATAAATCCTGCTCGAATTCAGAGGGACAGACAAAAAGACTCACTTGTGATTCCTGTGTGTACTTAAAGCTATCCTTCTCCAGGTGCGATTAAAGTAAATTTAAAGTACTACAACTACATTTTGAAACATTTTTATTTAAAAGATATTGACCATGCGGTTGATAGCACATGTGCAGCAGTTGGTCCATAACGCTATCATGAAACTCAGGATCAGGGTCTACCTTTTAAAATGCTCTATTACAATACAGGAGAGGCCTTTTTTTTGTTTTTACACAGATCTTAGGACACAAGCCCTTACTCACATGAGTTATCTTTACTTATGTGAGTGGTGCTATTGAAGGAAACAAATGTGTATACTATAAAAAACACTAATGTGTACAACCTTACAGCACATAAAGCTTCACTGCTAAGGCAAATATTCCATAATTGGTTAAACATAATTTGTACCATTTTTTTCACACTTAACCTCTCTCCATGTGTAATCTAGAACCATTCATTTGTGTTTCTGTATTAGCAATATGGAATAAAATATTTAAAATAAGCATTATTTTTCAAGTATAATATCAGCCTTAGTAATATTGTACAGTAATAATGCTTGATTTCTTTATTGCAACTGTTCTGGTGATATTTTATCCCACACCATAGACTCATCTGGTCTGGACGTTTTACTCAGATGCAAATGGAAGAATACAAACTACATTGAAGATGTGCTGACAGAGAGAATCCAGGGGATTCTAATGGATGAAAAAATTGAACACTAGTCAAGAATGGGATAGGACTGCAAGAAAGGCAAATGCCAAATTGCTTGCATTTGTTGGAGTATCAGCTGTAAAACAAGTGAGGTCAAAAGATTAGACAGAGACAGAGTCTGACCGTGTTTAGAAAACACTGTAAAACGTGCTTGCATGTGCAAGGGCTACTCATCTCAGTAAGGTTTGTGGGATCTCATGCCCTTAAGGTTAAACCGTGGCCCCACTGAAGTCTAGGGCAAAACTCCCCTTGATTTCAGTGGGGTCAGGATTGCATCCTCAGGGTGGGATTCACAAAGGTATTTAGGCACCTAACTTCCAATCTCACGCCCAGTGCCTGTGTTTGGCTAATTAGAAGGAAGGATCTGCATTAGCAACTCAGGATGAAATAAAAATACATATTCAGCAAGAAGAGCATGGACCAGGCTTCTGCAGTGGGCCAGGGGATTCAGGATATATTTAGCTGCTTTCCTGAAAGACCCAAAGGTGGAGGTGGGGAAATCCCATCCAATGTCTCTCCACTTGATTGAAAGTGCTCCTTCTGTGGCTGCGGATGCATTTAAAGATATGCTAAGTTAATTCCGATCGGCATTGATACAGTGGTATGACAGCTGTAGTCAAACCACCAAATTGATGCCACCACAAGCTTCCCGGGGACTGATGTCAGGATATATAGCTGCCTTAGTTTCTCTTACACTCGGGGCTCACAGCGGTTTCTGACAACTTGCTAAGATCCTGACATGCTGCATCAATGAGAGTTGCCCGAATAGCCATTTAATTCTGTCTCTTTAAATTCTCCCTGCAGTTCCTTTTGAATATGATATTTTTTGCTTCCTCTCCGAAGCTATGGGGAGTGTTGTCGTGAACGGTTAAACAGCTGGCTCGTTCCAATCCCAGAAGCGGCTGCATTGCGGTAGCTGGCGACATGATCCATGTGTATACGCATAGTTTGGAAAGTGCTTAAGGATCTTTTGAGGGTGAACAGCTCTCCATAAATGTAAGCTATATTAATAGCCTCTTTTATATTGGAATGGTCAGCTCTTTGGGGAAAGTTATCCTTGTTTGCTGGTGCTACATTGGTAAGTGTGTAAGAATAAATCAGATATTATTCCTGCTTTGGGGTCTTTTCACTCTTCCCCCTCCCCGTAGTTTGGAGGGCAATGGAAGTTTCTATGGGTAAAAACCATTATAACACAAGTTTTGGTGAACCACCATTATGGCTTGACCTCGCACCATTGACGTGAATGTTTTTTTTTTGCCATGGATGTCAAAATGCAACAGGATCTGGCCCAGGCATGCATAGTTTCAAATTGCTTGGGTGAAGCCATTGGGGACAAAATCATGCTGGGTGTAATTCCATTGCTTTAAATAGGCTTACACCAGGAATTAATTTAAATGTAGCCTATTGTATTTTCTGTAAGACAAAGACTAAGAAAGGCTTTAGCAGCTGTTTGTTATGCTGGATAATAATCTCTGATTGTGGTCGATTTGGAGATTAGCGTGAAAGCTATAGATCCTCTATATCCTAGGTACAATCCTGACCTGCTGGCTTTATGGATTTATGTCCTGCTGGATGCATGGGTCATGATCCTGAGTCTGTTCCTGCCTGTGGTCCTAGAAATGGCAAGAAGATACATGATTCATTTCTGGCTGCTCTGCTCTCGGGGTATTGTAAATCAAACTCTTTGCGTCTCATCCTTGTGTCAATTTCTCTTTCTCTGAGCTAATGATCTCAAAATAATCCGGTGAAGTTAATTTAAATACTAACAAACAAATGAGGTTCAAAAGTAGTGGGGTGGTCGGATTCCTCCTAGAATTGCTATCCAACCAAGCACAAGCGACACTGTTCAGTGAAGGAGCGGGAACTATACCCTGTGATTTATGTGGCCAAACCCAGCTACACGAATAAACATAGCTTGATCTACTGTCAGACACTTGCAGCAAACTGCTCCCAATCCATCCATACAGGGGAACAAAATCTGGGTCGAATAAATTGAAATAATGAATAAATTTAAGGAAATTGTGATCTGCTCAAAGACATTTTATAAGCAGAAAAAGAGGCCACGTTGCTGAGTAAATTATTTGCTGTGAGTTTAATGCTCAGCTCACCTGCCGATTCTTCTGATGTAAACGATGGCCCAAAATAACATAGACAGGAGCACCTTAGTCAACCCAGAAGAGCCAACATTTTTTGCACTAGTTTAGGGCTAGATTGTACCTTTAGACTGGGATATGAGCAAGGGGTGGTGTATAACTGCACCACCCAAGGAATAACCCTAGGGGGCATTATGCCCCCTCCCCCCCCCGAGGCACAATTCCCTTCCTGCTTCCCTTTGGGGGGGGAGGTGTGGTAATCTGCGTCCAAGCTATATCAGCCGCAGATATGCCATCCTCTTACCCTAGCTCAGTTGCGCTGGTCAGCACATTGGGTGGGGTGGGACAGGAACAAAGCCAAAGCTCCGCCTATGCTCTATCCCTTCATGCTCACTTTGAACTTTGGAGTCCAGACCAAGATCATGGGAAGCGGATTTATCCTCCTGGCAAAGCTGTACCCAGCGCATTGTTGGGATGTGGGAGGCAAAGGTGATATGAAGCCAGCTTTGCAAACCCATGGTCCTGGGGGGCCAGCATTAGATAGAACATCCTGTGGGCTGGTCTGTCTTATACCAGCTGCCTAAGGAACAAAGGAGCTGGGGATCAAGTGGCTGTAGCAGCTCTCCTGGCTATCTCCCTGTACTGTGGCCAGTAAGTGTCTAGGAGCTGCTGCACTGACCCCTTGCAACCAGGGAGTGCTCTACAATGAAACCAGCAGACTTAATGGGCAGTGAATCTGCCCCCCAAATCACTACATTACTCCGGCCTATCTCTATAATAGGCCAAATTGAAACACCAACCCCAAACTTTGGGGAAGTTCAGGCTCAGAACCAAATCTGGATCTGCATTTGGTGACCCGGGTGCATCTCTAAGACAGATGTGTTTGTTAAGAGAATGAGGCACGCTCTGCCCAGAGAAAGGAAGATGGGTGGGAGATGCAGGACTATCACCTTCCTTACCAAGACATGAAGGCACATATTCACGCTAGTCAGCCAGGAAGGACGGAAGAAATGAGTCATCCAACCAAGCTGTAGCCAGGAAACTTCAGATTAAATATATGAAAAACTAGCTAACCATGAGAACAATTTAGCAGTGAAAGCCGTTGCCAGGGGTGTCATGGAATTGCCATTAATGAAGATCAGAAGAATGCAGCATGATCTACTGGCTAGCACACTGGACTGGGAGTCCAGGGATCTGGATTCTACCCTTGGCTCTGATTTGAGGTGGTGCCTCTGTTTCCCCTCTCACCCTTTGTCTGTCTTGTGTATTTACAGTATAAGCAATTCAGGGCCAGGACTATTTCTCAGTACGGGTTTGGACAGTGCCTAGCACAGTGGGGTCCCAATGCCAGCTGACACTTCCAGGCATTACTGTAATATAAATCACTTTTACTAATTTCCTTGTGAGTGCTACAGAAAACTGCACGCAAGTCTCCAGCTTTTCCTCTTCTAAGAGAACACAGATTGATTTGCCAAAGGTCTAACTAATGGAAATACATTGAGGGAACCAGTGAGGCTGAACAAAATTCTAAACACTGTGGCTGGGCACCCAAATCCATTGAAATTCAATGGGAGCTGGGCCCCTAGCTCCCTTTCATAATCCTAGCTTGTATTATTAGGTATTGATGCATTTTTTGTACCAAAGCAATTACTGATGTATATAATAAGACATGTATAGACATCAGAAGATGCTCAACAGAGTAGACCAATGGGAGAAAAAAAATCCCATTACAATCATGTCTCCAATACAAGGGCTTTGCATAAAGAATCACATTTGAATGTCTGCGTAAAGGCAATGGGAAAGGATGCAAATCTATCAACTTGCCACAAGTACTGAATCCCCCATCATTACGCCTGTTTCTTGGAAAGAGCGGCATTCACTGTGAGTAATGACATGGTGTAGCACCGGTACTCACTAAGATCTCAGAGCACCTCACAAACCTTGCTGGGCCACAGTGCTGGGAACCAGCAACTGAACCAGCACTCTAGTCACTGTTTAACCCATTAGGCCCCTGGGGAATTCCTGATTTAGGAGAGGGGTTCCTGATTACCAGAGCAGACTGGGGCCGGGAAGCTAATGAGCTAATTAGCCCATTAACAAATTTCAGAGTGGTAACCGTGTTAGTCTGTATCTCTGCATGCATTCGATGAAGTGGGTTTTAGCCCACGAAAGCTTATGCTCAACTAAATTTGTTAGTCTCTAAGGTGCCACAAGTACTCCTCTTTCTTTTTCCCATTAACAAAGAGACTGGATAAAAGAGCAGAGGAAGGAAGTGCAGGGGGAGGGGAGTTCTTTTGGAGAAGGGATAGTCAAGCTGGATAACACTGTCAATACAGTGACTATACTAGTATGTAAAAGTTGGTGGAATGAACCACTGCACAGGGGTATCCCCAAGAAGGAAGGTCTCTGAATGGGCTGGGTGAAGATAAGAGGACAGGAGCAGAGGGACCCTGGCACAGTTGTACATTCCAGATCTGCGTACCTACGTACGGAGCCAGGCCATCACTAACAAGCAGCCAGCTCTGAGGTGGAATGTGACAGCTGTTTAACAGTGCATCCACAGCGATTTAGGAGAGGAAGTGAAGAAAGATCACATATGCAATTAAAACTACAGGGGAGATTTAAGCAGGCAGAATTGAGTTACCTGATCTGGAATTTGGCCAGAGCACAAAGGTTAACACCTTGCTTTTGTAAACAAACCAACAAAAAGAGCTACAGATATTTAATTATTATAAATTATAAATCAGGACCTCAGTTTGATATCCCCAATACCTCAGTGCCCCCTAATAGCATGCTGGGCAACTGGGTAAGCACGAATTCAGAGGGAAGAGTGCCACCTACGGAATTAGCAAATATTTATGGAGTGTAGCCTGTACACCGACACAGTCTGAGTAAGCATTGGCTAACACAAGTTCCTCAGCTCTGAAATTAATACAGCATGAAATTAAAAAACAAAACCAAAGAACACATAAGAGAAGACGTAGACAATGTGAATATGCACTACTCTTAGATGGCTAGTGTTTTAGGGAGGATATTAGCTACTTTATTTCTCCACTAATAACAATTTTTTAAATGTTACCAAAAAAAAAAAAAAAATGGAGCCGAACCAGAAGATTGGGGGAAATGTGAATGCGGTACTGATCTTCAAAGAAGAAGAGAAGAATGTTCTTTGCAGTTATTGCCCAGTAAAAGTCTGTTTTCAATCCCTAGTAATGTAGGAGAATAAACATTCTGAGAGAAAAAAAAAATCTGTAAATTCCTAGAGGATAATGGACCTATGAGCAGTTAGATGCAAGAATTTTTGAAGTTTAAAGGACAAATTAAGTCAAACAAACTTCACCACTTTATTGATAGAATTACAAAATTTATGGGGTGAAGAGCACACAGTAGATCTAACCTATCTTAATTTTAGAAAAGTTTTTGAATCCATGTCTCCTGAAATCTTATTTGGAAAAATAAGTTTGAAACCATCTGGATCTGAGTATTTTCACATAGACTGAAATGGATTGTAAACAAAGAGCAATGATAAACAGTAATGGGTGAAATGGAGGTGAAGGCTCTAGAAGGCCATATCACGTATAAGTGGCACCTTGTCTTATTTACGAACACGGAAGAGAGGCTAAACAGCATGAAGTTTGCGGAGGATTAAACTTAGAGTGGTTGCAGACACCACAAGGATGAGAACTAATAGAAAGGGACCTAAGTGGGTTACTAATATGGCCAAGAATTAACAACATAAGATCTGTGCCTCACATGTGCAGGTGAATACATCTGGAGAAAACTAATCTGTAACACAAATATTGAATAGGAGAGAGACCATGTGACCCTAAGAGCCCCTTTATGCCAACCAGCAAACGGCACAGTGAACACACTGTTGTCAGAATGTTTAGCCAAACAGTGTCTTGTAAAGCATCATATAAAAACTAGCCAGATTTTGGTCATGAATATCACTGTATGATGTTGCTCTGGGTTGTGTATAAAGAGTTAGGCATGTATGCTGGAAAGATGTTCTCAAAATGTGTTGCAGGGGCAGTTGATACACAAATCTGTCCTAGACAAAGGAATGTGGATTTACCTGTCTGCATGGATCAAGCTAACGGGAAGACGAGAAAACAGCCTGGCTTGATTCCAAACAGAGGACAATGAAAATACATTTGCATCTAAGGTAAACAAAGTGATCGAGCCAGTCAAGAAAGCAAATTGACCAGAGGATGAAGAAGGGACTTGGCACCTGCACTCTGAAGAAAAAGAAGCAGGGGAGAGGAACTTTGTCTGGATTTGCTTTTCAGCGGTTTTCTGGACTATACAAGGAAGAAAGGGACTCCTTAGTTATCCATCACGTTAGGGACAAATATGCAGTCTATTTGGCAAGGCAGTTGGAGCACCGTTATTCAGGGCAGTGTCTGTCACTCTGTGTTTGTACAGTGAAATGGAGCCCTGATCTCTGACTGGGAGTCTAGGATCTAATGCAGGTAATAACACCAGCCATTTAAAACGAGACTCGACAAAGTGCTAGAAAACTGGCTGTGAGGACCAATCCTGCATTGACAGAGGGATGAACTACATGGTCTGGTAGCTCTTTTCCTTCTCTGACTTAAAAAAAAAATCTATGAAAGAGGTATGTTTTCATGAGAGATTTGTATTTCCATCTCAGCTTCTCAAACCCTTCCTACCCTCTGTGCTGTGAGGGGTGTTAGCTAGAGGCTAACTCTTTTTCTTTCTATATCCTGGTTCATTGGCTTCTTCTTTGGCTCTGGCCCTTTCCCTCTATTTACTTCACTTCCACATCCCTTCTGCGCTTCTTCGTATGGACATTTCCTCTTTGTTTTCTCTCTCTCTCTCTCTCTTTCTCTCCTGCCCTCACTACACTTTCTTCCATATTTAACGTCTCTGCCAGTTCAAACTGCCCTTCCCAGCTCGTCATTTCTAATTGCTACTTCAAACTGCCTGCTTCATACAATCTTTCCTAACTGACTGCTTCAAATGCCTTCTGCCTTTTAAAGATCATAAGGACAGAAAACTCAGTCCTGAGGTTGAGTTCTACCCTGGTGATGGTAACCTCCTTTAGTGTCAGTCCCATAGAGTAAAAATCTCCAACACAAGTTATTGTTTCATCTATTATTATTCTGTCAGAGTGTCCTATTTGCCCTGTTAAGCTGAAAGTTTTCCTATGTAATGATAATGACTTAGACCTCTACAGCAATCTTTTATTGTGAAATGCTTTACAAATTGTATATATATACACGGGTGACTTTGCCGACTACTGATATGTCGCCACCTCTGAGATGAAATGCAGCCACTGCATAGTAGGGCCTAGCCACACTACACAGCATGAGGGCAGAGAGCAAAGAAGATTACCCTTAAAATCAGAAATTCCAGTGGGAACTTTGGTTTGTACTTTGTCTAGGACACAGAGCCTGAGAACCTTATGCTTATAAAATCCCCATTGGACATGACTTCAGTCTGAGCTCTCTCCTGAAAGACAGCACCTCCTGAAGTAGAGTGGCTCCTAACTTTAGGCTGGGTAGTGGTTCGGTAGTTATGCAGAGGGAAGAGGGCCACCTACTGAAGCAACACTATCACTTCAAGCTCAGCTTGGATTTCCTTAGACGTCTTCCATCAAGGTTGACGAGATCATGAAATACAGATCTGTATGAAATATTGGGCCAGGTTCTTGTGATGCCTTCAAGATCTAGTAAAAATCATGCTATGTGACCGTATTGCTGATCATAACAGTTTGGGTTTCTTTCCAAGGCAGGACACGAACCCCTCACCTTTCTCTATTTTATTTCCTGAGACAGGGGTCTTCCCATCTGGGAAGAGAGACCCATGCCCTTCAGGGGCTCTCTATGGCGGTGCCCAGAAACACCCACTCCTCTAGCCAGCATGGTAACTCCGTTACAATGTTTAGCTCCAGACCTCAGAAGCCTCATACAGCTGCATGGGCCAATATCTTCCAGAATGTTTGTACACATCCTCCACGTTTAAGATGGATCTATCATTTTTATTGAATCGGTCCCTTAATCTGGGGCTGGGGGAAAGAAAAAAAAATCTACAGGTCTGAAAGTTTTGAATAGCAAAGTGCAGATGCAAGGATTTCAGTGAATTCTTTTGTTGGTTTTGAAGCCAGTTTTGCTCTATGCTTTTAATTTGTTTGGTGTAATTTGTCACAAGCAGTTTTCTGCTGCTGGAAAATGCTTTCTGTGAGATGTAGATTTCAATGCATTATGCACCAAACCATTTGTTGCTATTTACTTTAAAAAGTACCCTTCTGAGGCTCCATGCATAGAGCTGCCATCTGTTCAGGATTACACTTCAGAACTGCTGGTTTCTCTGCAAACCTCCTACCTCATGGTGAGCGTCTATGTGCATTTGCATGTGTAGGGGAATGCCGGGAGGGATGTTTTTGTTTCAATTAAATAAAACTTTACAGATGGTTCCTTTATTTTCTGAAACTCTGGCCTGGCTGTCATAGACTCACAGAAATGAGAGATGAAAAAAGAATGCCATTCGTGAAATTGACCTGGTTGATCAATTCGTGCATTAATGTTCACCAATATTTGATCGTGTTCATTAAAATACAAAATGATAAAATACAGGTGCAGTGCTCCAGCTCTTCTACCTTATAAAGCCATTGGGCCAGATCACCAGGTGGTATCAACTGGCATAGTCCCATTGAAGTCAGTGGAACTACACTGATTTACACCATCTGAGGAGCTGACTTGTAGGTTTCTCCTTTTACCCTCCGGCAACAATATATTCTAAGTGGTGAAGGAAGAGGAGGATTTCACATTCCTGAAGACTATGTACAAGTCTAGGTGAGGAAGATATAGATGGTCAGTTACCCAGGCCCTCCATCTGGGCTACTATTTTCTCCCCACAAAATAAGTCCTCATTTAGTCTGATCTGCCATCCTGAGATCACTAGGGATCCTTTCTGAACTACAGGAACTCAGCCCTTGCGGGACCCAGAAAAAACATCAGGGCTACTCATGAACATAGAGCCACTCTCCCATGTGGCGTTAGCACACTGAGTTACCAACCAAAGCCTTGGCCAAACCCATCTCCTCTAAACTATCAGCATCTCTCTGGTTCCTCAGACAGGAGGGGTTATTGGGGGCCAATTCGGGATTCAGATCTTTTTAGGAAAACACAAGGCTGTTTCCTATTGACTAACCCTGAAGCAGTATGCGAATAAATGCTGCCTACAATCTCCGTGCTCAGTCAACTGTGGGTCTCTTTCAGGGCTGGAAAACCCTAAGCTAGAAAACGCATAAATTACACAGCGCCTTTGTTCCGTGGACCTTAGTTTTTCAGGGATCTAAAATAATTCCTCCCTTCCCCCCCACAAAAATGTTGTTACATGCACAGCTTGCAGCAGCTAAAATCATGGTGGATTGGGATTCGTCCTGAATAGGCAAGGCCAGCGTTTAATTGACAGCGTTACCTTGCCTTCAGAGCTAGAAACAGGATTGGATTCCTCAGGCGCTTTTAGTTTGTGTTCTGGGAACACGGGGCCTTTCAGCGCAACAAAGGAGCAGCTTTCTCAGAGCGGGGTTTGAAGAAAGGCTCAGTGAAGTCACTGGGCTGCCAATTTTCAAAGCAGAGGCCGGTTTCATTTTGACACAGCATTATGCACTAGCACATTTTCTTAAATAAACCTATTTTACTGGCTCCAAATGGTCGGTTTTAGCTGGGGGCAGAAAACATGATAGGCTTTCTACATGCTCATGTCTCACAGCAAATCCGGCCAAAGGGGGGGCTCAATGCAGACGGCTCAGACCCCAGCTGGCGTTGTCTTGCAATCTCCTGTGGCAATGGATACTAGTATTTAATATCATATTCTTTCCTTTTGTTGTACCTTTCATCTAAGGATCTCCAGGTGCTTCACAAACACTTAATTCAATCACCCAATATCCCGGTGATCTAGGTGGCTGCCTATTTATTATATGGCTTTTAGAAATCCCCAAATTCATGACGGACAGAGAGATTAAGGGCTGGATTCAGATCACACCCTGAGTTACAGTATATCTGAATTACTTTGGCTTTATCTCGGTGTAACTCAGAGCAAACCACTGTATGGCTCTGTGAGCTAGATCTTTGAGTACTCAGTACCCACATTCATCTGGCTTTACAACAGAGCTCAGTTCACAATGAGGCACATCAATAAAGGCCAGATTTATTTTAGCACCTGTGACACTTAGGGCCAGATTTTTAAAATTAGTTCCTTTGACAATCTGGCCTTGATTGTGGGTACTGAGCGTGTTTGAAAATCTGGCCCTAATTGATTTAGCCATGGTTAAGGGGAAGGTTTTCAAAATGATTTAGGAGTCTAAGTGCAATTTTCAAAAATGACTTAGGCACTGTCGGAGAAAAACAGAGTTCTCACTCTCAGGTTGCGTGCTGCAAGTCAGATACTTTATTATCTCTAGCAATTGCATGGAGGGAGAGAGCTAAACAGGTCTCTTTTTAGCAGGGGTCCCCAACGCGGTGCCCGCGGGTGCCATGGTGCCTGCCAGGGCGGCGAAGTGCGCCTACGTACTGGCTGGCGGACAAGCATCCGCCGAAATGCCGCCAACAAGCAGCGTCATCCAGAGATGTCACCGCCGAAAATCAGCGGCATTTCAGCGGCGATGCCTCTGGATGACACTGCTTGTTGGTGGCGTTTCAGCGGTGACGCCTGTTGACATTGCGGCTTGTCGGCAGCATTTTGATGGATGCTTGTCCGCCGCCACAGTCCTCCGTGGCTTATCGTCTGGCGCCCATCAGACGAAAAAAGTTGGGGACCACTGCTCTACAGGTAAACAATTACAGCAAGCATTTATACCTTTTGTTACATTGGGATCTAAGTACCCCAGTGCCTAAGTCTCTTTTGAAAATGGGTCTTGCAAATGAGCTTTTGAAAATATTACAATAAGCGACTTAAGGATGCAGAAGTTAAGTGACGCACGCAGCTAGTAAGTGGCAGTTCAATATTTATGTTTAATACTTAAAAGCAAAGGTTACAGAACACAGATACTCTGACTCCCAAACATCTGCTCTAACCCCTAGTCCCTACAGCCACATTATAATAATATATCAAACCGCATGGCAAGGAGAGTAATTATTATTCTTTCCCACTTTATTCTTAACGTCTATGTTATTATTAAAAGATTTTTTTCCTTGGGCAAGGATATTTTTCTTCCTAAATCAGACATTTGGGATGTGGCTGACTAAGTCTTTAGCCCCTGTGAAATGATTCTATTGCTATATGTAGAGAAGCTTTTGTGTATATAGCATCTATTAGTTTACACACTCCTGTTGAGTTTTACTGATAACTGCCTAGAATGATCATTCAGCTATGTGGCCTTGTCTATATACAAAGCTTGTATTGGTTTAACTTAAATCTGTTTACATAAACCTGATGGAAACTGATTTAAGATTGTCCACACAGAGGTTTGCACTTAGTTAACTAATCAATTTTGAAACTGATTTTCACTAAACTGGTGCAAGTTTTTTTGGGTTGGCAAGACCCTATTATCCCAGAGCTGTTGGTGATGATGTGTTGCTTTATTTTCAGTTATAAGGTAGGTGCAAGTCATTAGGATCAGGATTTCTTTGATGTTTTCAGAAACAGGAAAGAATTTCACACTTGTTGAATGCCATCTGACGGCAGGTAAAGCATGTTACAATTGTTGAGAGTGCCATTTACAACCAATGATTTGTCTAACCTATCATGCAACTAAAATACCTATTAGAATTTGTTCGGTCCTTGCAAGATGGAGATTTTGCTTCTGTGCATGTCTGATTTGAAGAGCTCAGGGATTCACATATACTCTAGTGATTGTTCGGAAACTGTGATCAAAAAGACGGCTGCCAAAATTCATCTTCACAGCAGCATTCCACCATATATGCAGTGGAGAACTCATTCCTCTCTTGCCAGAAAAATCACTTCTTCCTGAAGTTTCACCAGCATGCAGACAATCTTCCGGGGCCGATAAGAAGTTATCAACATCCTGACATCAAATGGAGAAGAGATAACTAATGAACTGAGACCTCTTCCAGTGTCAGTGTCAAAAGATTTGCAGGCCCCTGATAATGACTGTACAGATGTGGGCTGTAGGCAGAATCTAACCAATAGCTGTCTTGTTAGTATTATTCGGAGAGGGTACTGTCAATTTTTCTCAGACAGCTGTACTGGTAACCAGGCAATGGAACCAATAGCAAACTGTGTACGGCAAAATACAGAACATTGGCAACATTCAAATCCTTCTGGGGTTGGATGGGATTTCTCCCTCCCCTTCTGCCCTCAACCCTCCTCCCACCCCCACTCCCACACTCTACCTCTCTCTCTTTTGAGGCATTAAGGTATCACTGATGGCAGGTCCTGACAATATGTTGCATTGTTTTAAGGGTTGTCAAAGGAGGCTTCCTGGAAATGATTCGAGGTGGTGGTCTGGGAGAACAGAAGAGAATTCGCTTTCTAATGGTATGAAACAAAGCTCCGATTTTAATAAAAATTAATCTTTTTAAATTGTCTTTAGCCTGCACCGTTCTGACCAGCAGGGTATTAATATTTTAAATGGCTTCTGTCAGCTTGCTTGGCAAGGCTTTGTCATCTCTTTACTCATCACTGTGCCTTTTAACCCTCTGAACCTTCTGTGTGTGGATGGGGCTAGAGTTATTGTCCGTTACTGACTGAGCTTAGATTTTGAGAGGCACACGGAACTGACATCCCAGAAGAGAGAGAGACCAGGACTGCATCTGATCTCTAACTGGTTTTACACTAGTGTACAGGGCTGGTGCAGATAATGTTGTCACACCTGCAGCTGTGATAAACCTCTGACTCCTGGGTTCAACCCTGAAATGCCAGGCTGACAGTTACCATTCATTGTGCAGTTCTTCATCGTGCGGGGTGCAAGCTGCTTTCATGGCCGAGGTAGAGCTAAGTGGTGTTAATTACATAGGCATCCTGGGGGACCACGATGACCCCCCTTGTATTGTGGCCGTTGTGGGCTCACCTTCTTCCTCTGTAATTAAAATCCTCCATCCACCTGTAATCTCCAGAAATACACACACCAGTTCTGGACCCATTCCTTATTCTCCCCCCAATGTGAGACTGACCACTACTGCCTCACCTTCTCAGCGGGCGGGCGAGAACAATATATAGGGGAAGTGAGAATGGGAAGCAGGGCAGACTGCACACTCAGCCGAAGGCCAGCTTTGCTCCTACCGGCCCTGCTCATGTAACCACATTGACTCCAGTGACCGACACCAGGGTAAAGTCAGGGTAGACTCATACCCTTCATGCACAAAGCCATGTGCCATTCCCAATTGCAGACGTTTCTGTCTGTCTTTATGAGATAGTTCCTGACTTTCAGATCTCTCAGCCCCGAACAATGGAACATCTGGGGGCTTTAGTAAAACAGAACTTGTGGTGCAAGTCCTTCAGAAATGGAGATCACTGACCCCAAACTACTGTGAGACACCAGAGAATGCAGGAAATGTGTATGAAAGCCAGACAATGCCTCATGTCAGCAGAAATTCCAACAAAGCTCATATTCAGACTAAATCATGGCAGGTATCAAGAGTTGCCATTCAGGCCTGCATTGTTAAAGGAGCCTAAGGGAATTATGTGCCAAAGTGCCACTGAATGGCAACAGGGGCTGTGTTACTAAATCCCCAACCCTTCTTTGAAAAGAGAGGGGTCCTGAGCCAGCGCTGATGGAAGTAAGGAGTTATTTCACCGATGTCAGTGGAGTGGCAGTAGTATAAATGAGAGAAGAATCAAACAGTGTGTTTGTGAGAGAGCTCCTGTGTTATTTGACCCCGCATCTGTGAATTAATTTTTCTGCCACATTCTCTTTCCTTAGCCTAAGTGTGTAAATTGGACCCAGTTTGCACACCTTCTGACTGCTAGTTTATGCTAGTTTATCACATAGCCATTTGGTAACCCATTTGCAACTTGTGTCACCATTTATATCATCATCGAACTGGTTTCTGAAGGCCCTTTTCTAACCCAGGGGCGCTGGAACAATTTGTATCATGGGGGTGCTGAGTCCCATTGAATCAAATTGTAAACCCTGCATATGATGGAAACTGCTTCAAGCCAGGGAATGCAGCAGCCCTCCCCCTTTCCTCCCCGCACCCTAGTTCCAGCATCTATGTTCTAACCTGTTTGTGAAGATGAGTGTATGCTCCCTCACATGCTATGGCTTATCCACTGTCTCAGCTGGTTCACAATCTGCACATTATGTTGCCCTTTGGACATTTTGGTATAGCTCCCTCTTGGCACAGTATGGGCACTTATGCAGAAGTCCAAGAATTCCCAAGATGGTCCTCAAGATTCTATTTCTTATGTCTGTAGGAGGACCTGTAACATCACTCACCATCCAAATGACACGGCATCTGCCAAGAGGTAGATACAGAGCTGGGTGTCGTCAGCATACTGTTGTCACTCGCGATTGTGGCAATTCTCAATCTCTCCAAGTTGTCTTACGTAGTCGGTGAAGAATGGGATAGTACTAACCTCAGTGGAATTGTGGGTGGGGAATAGGGTGACCAAGCATCCTGATATGAGGAGCTTTGTCTTATATAGGCAACTACACCCTCTCTCTTCCCCTGGAAAAAAAAAAGTGTTCCAATTTTTCACACGTGCTGTCTGGTCACCCTAATGGGCAGGCTTGTGAGGATGAACCCTGAACTTTCTGGGTTCTTTTTACGAAGAGTGATTGAAGCCATTGTAACGGTACTTTGATATTTTGGTTTTGTAGATGGGGCAGCGGCACTTTATAACTGGCTACTGAAGGCTGCAGAGAGACCGAATAGTACGAGCATGGAGGTTTGCCCTCCATTCATGACAGCCAGGAGCTGAATAAGCATTATTCAGACCATCTCCAGGCCATGTCCTGGTCTATGTTCGCACTGAGATAGGACCAGGGTGACAGTGCCACATGTTATTGGAGATGGATTGTCATTTTCTCTTAGATGATTTGGCCAAGGATGCAGACAACAGTGGGGGAGATTTCAGGTGTTGTTTGTTGAGGACTGTTGCGTTCTTCAGGAAGGCTGAGAGGTTGTCTGTTCTGAAGGAGGCGTTGATAATAGTGCCCATTTGTCCTTAGGTGGCTTTTGCTAGCCAGTAGGGAGAATGATTTATTTAACAAATCATGGCCCAGACATCTCTCACAAATTCCAGGGCTTCCGTTTATGTCATGGGGCCAAATTCTGTCATTTCTTTCTAATGTTGCTACTCACTTAAATTTAGAATTTGATATTTTTTTGGCTAGGGATGAAACATTTAACAACCGAACTGCTGTTGTAGGCAATGTGCCTGGGTAACTGAGTATGCACAGATCCTCAACAGAAGTGCAGCGAACTTTCAACAGCAGGATGCACAGTGTGCAAAAGGGTGCAGAATGTCTCCGAATTTATTGTCACAAACGCTTAGGAGGACCAGGATGTGGTTTTGATTTTTGGATGCACAGTTATGTTCTTCACTTGTCAGGTTGTGCTTAATTATTTAATTACTCATGCACATTTAGTCTGTGTTTTTGCACATCTAAATCATTACTCCAGTAATTAAAAGGCGGCTTTGATTACCGCTTTTCACAGTGTGGAGCACGGCTTACGTGTGTCAGCTTTCTTTTGACTATTCCAAATTTGGATTAGACAAACTATCTTCATTACGTGGGGGTTTTGGGGGGGAAATATCAAAGACAACCTATAAAGTAAAGATGTCTTTCATCCTGCCAGTGGAAGATACAGCATGAGGTAGTTTGCTTGGGGGAGTCTGAAGATATGGCTTTGATCAACAATAGTTAGTCTCTGTTAGGAGTAACAAGAGGGCTTGAGGCATCAAACGAACAGACTGGCTGCATTAGTAAGAATGTTACCAGTGCCTGTGACAGTGATAACTGCACCTAGGACCTCAGAAACAATCATGTCCCACCACCGAATGAGGCAAAAGCCATGGGAAACTTGCCACCCTGCCACTTCCAACTTCATTGACCTGCTAGAGATCTAGGCCCATTGAAGTCAGTGGGACTGTCTTTCAATTGAATTCAGTGGGTGCTGGACCACGCCCCAAGGGAGGAGCAAGAGGGATGAATAGAGCTAAAAGGTAGGGTGAGAACTGGGAGGCGTAGCAGAAAGGGAGGGGCAATGAGAAATAAGGGAGAGGGAGGAGTCGTTGGCAGTGAATGCGATAGGACAGAAGAGAGAGGTTGGGAGAACCAAAGGGAGGAGGCGGAAGGATGACATTGGGGCCAGGTTATGTGGAGCAGAGCAGAGAGATGGGAATGGAGTGAATGGTGCAAGAAAGGGAGAGAGAGATTTGTGCTAGGAAGGAAATCACAGCAAGGGAAAGGGACACAGCAACTGGGGGGGATGGGTAGGGGTTCCTAGGGACAAAGCGAGAGCGTAAGAGGGAGAAGAGGAAAGGGCAGAGATTTGGGGGCACCGAAAGGGCAGAGATTCTGGGACATGGAGAGAAAGGAAGAGAGGAGAGAAAACAACATCGGGGAGCAAACTCAACCAGGCGAGACCAAGCTAAAGGAGGAAAGCGGGAGGGATAGCTCAGTGACTCATAGACTCATAGACTTTAAGGTCAGAAGGGACCATTATGATCATCTGGTCTGACCCCCTGCATGCTGCAGGCCACAAAACCGTCCCTACCCTTCCCTTGACTCTGCTGATGAAGTCCCCAAATCCTGTGTCTTGGTGACTTCAAGTGGCAGAGAACCCTCCTGCTAGCGATCCCTGCCCCATGCTGCGGAGGAAGGCGAAAAACCTCCAGGGCCTCAGCCAATCTACCCTGGAGGAAAATTCCTTCCCGACCCCAAATATGGCGATCAGTAAGACCCCGAGCATGTAGGTAAGAGTCTCCAGCCTGACCCTTGTTAGCCATTATACTATTTACCTGCTATTGCTCGGTATTCCTCAGCTAATATGTTTTACCATTAAACCATTCCCTCCATAAACTTATCTAATTTAATCTTAAAACCAGACAGGTCCCTTGCCCCCACCGTTTCCCTCGGAAGGCCGTTCCAGTATTTCACCCCTCTGACGGTCAGAAACCTTTGTCTAATTTCAAGCCTAAACTTCCCCACGGCCAGTGGTTTGAGCATTGGCCTGCTAAACCCAGGGTTGTGAGCTCAATCCTTGAGGGGGCCACTTAGGGATTTAAGGCAAAAATCTGTCTGGGGATTGGTCCTGCTTTGAGCAGGGGATTGGACTAGATGATCTTCTGAGGTCCCTAATAATCTATGGAAGAGAAGCAAGGGTAGCACATTGCTAAGGTCTGAATTTTTAGTGTATTTATTAATGTTCCATCTTCCCGTTTCCCTGGCAGAAAGCGGGGAGCAGATCTCAGGGCATAGAGTATCCCGAGGGTGGGCTGCTCAGGGCTCAGCAGTGCACTGATTCCTGGCCTGTGTCTGGGACAATGCAGCTATGTGCTGCACTAAGGACTCAGGCCTTCTGACCAAGCTTCAGTTTAGGCCTTCGGGTTTGCTGAGCTGTTATTTAATCCATGCAGTTCACAAGAGCCCTAGAAGTCAGACCCTCTGCTTCAATTTGGTATCAAAGCTTGTCTGACTCTTAAACCCCATTGCTTTTTAATGCAATACTGAAAAAAAGCCTTCCTGCGGGAGACTACAACAGCACAGAGGAAATGCCTGTTCTCCAAACCTAGCAGCATTCACTGTAAGCGTGCTCTCAAAATGGACGATGTGGCCATTTTTATGCACGTTTTGGACCTAATTCTGCGGTCAGTTGCAGGATGTAAATATGACATAACTCCACTGAAGTCAGAGGAATTACAGCAGATTTAGGCCAGGGTAACTGAGATCAAAATATGGCCATGTATACTCTTGTATGTACATTTGCTTATTTAGTTCTATGGGACAAAAAAATCTCATGCACTAGTGGACCCATAGGCAAGCAGATTCCAGAGGAGAAGGGTCCTAAGGAGGACACTATTCCCCCAACCACAGGGGACTTTCAGTTGAAGCATCCTGGCTGATCAGGACTGTCACATAGGGAGAGAAATAATCTCTTAGGTAGCCGGGACCCAAATTATGTAGGTCTTTATCTGAAGCCATCCCAGACCTCTGAGAGAAGAACCAGACTATGTTCCTTGCTGCTAGCCCCATGAAGTACGTCAGCTGCTGCACTTTGCACTGCTTTTAGCTTCTGAGTGAACCTAAAGGATGGGCTTGAGCAGAGCCATGCTGGTAACCCACACTGGGAGCCAGAGGCATGGAGAACTGGGGAGGTTCACTAGGGAGAAATGGGCTCCGTCAAGTAGCCAAACACCAAACACTCCATGGTTCACAGCAGCTTTACAGGAGGAACCTAATCCTCCTTTCACCGAGACACACGGATGGTTTTGGGCAAAAGGCCAGTGGAGCAGAGCTCTTGTATTTCCTCTTGAGCAGCATCAAGCCGAATCGGAGTCCAGCTATTGGTCCTACATCCGCTGCTCCCTGCCCAGATGATGCCAATGAGACACGATATCGAAGGTCGCCATCCTAAGCCCAGCAATTACACATCACTGATTCACATGAAAAGCACCACTGTGCAGAGGTCAAGCAAAAGGCCTATGCGCCCCTTACGTCCATTTCAGTTCTGAAAACAGGACTTCATTGGGACTGAAGTGGTACAGGAGGCATTGTGCAGGCACTGAGCACAGGAATGAACTCTACTCCTGGGGCAGAATCCCTGTCAGCTCCCCCTGAAGGTCATGGGAGTAGAGAGCACTCTACACCTTGGACAAGCAGGTCCCTGGTGCCTAACTCATCCTCCATGTGAGCTCCCTTCTCCTTAGCTTCAATTTCATAACCATTAATTTTTTACTTAGTAAAATGTTGTTTGATGTGAAATCAATTGAATTCTTTTTGCTATTGCCATTCCGAGGAAATGTTCTCCTTCTCCAGCTTGTGCTATTCATATTTAGTTCACTGGCTGGTGGGATCATTAATTAAAGTTTCCATTATTTCCCTGCCTGTCAGATACCGTCTCCATACTTTTGATCAATGTCCCAGTTATTTGCATTCTATGTATTTACTGCTCTCTGTTTTCTGTTTCAGTTGTTGAGCTGTAGTTTAATTCTCTTTGTTGGTCTGTTGGCTCTGTGGCACCTAGCTGTTGTCTTCTTCTTTCATCCTGTCTCCTTCTTGCCAGAGTGATTCCTTTAGACACCAGCTCCACACAAAGTGGCTGAGAAAGACCTGACCTCACATGGTTATTTGCTTTACTTTAATCTATGTTGCATTTAACCAGGCTATATTTGTCTATTGTGGACCGAGGAGCTTGATTAAAATCAAGGCTCCTGATACTTCTTCCACTGAGATCAGTGACAGAAGTCTGATCCATTACATGGAGAGCAGGATCATATATTTAGAACCTCTTCCTGAATACTCTTAAGTTCCCAGTGCCTTCAGTGGAAAACGAGGGTGCTCAGGGTGCCACAAGATTAGGCCTTTCATTTCTCTCCACCTTTCTCCTGAGTATTGCTACTTTTCTGTGGATAGAGTCGGACGTTGGTGTATTTTCCCCCACTCTAAAATCTTCTGGTTGACTTATCAAAATACATATTGATTTTTGACATGGTAATTCGAGAATTTTGCACTTGATATTGTGAAGAATTTATCTCTTAACCTGAACATTTTCCCTGCCCAAAGCAAACTTTTAAAATTATGTTCATGATGCATTTTGGCCCAACTGCTCAGTTTGCAAATTCCTTAGATTACAATGCACATGTTAAATAACAGCTAACTTATTGAAGACCAGCAGTGCATTGGGTTTTGGTTCCACAGCAAAATGCAGCACTACCATTTTTACAGGGTAGCTAAGGTGAATGCTTCTATGGGGTGACAACTGCCTACTTCCAGAATGCTACTTTACATTCCTGGCATATTTGAAAATGTGGGCCAATATAGGACAAACTCTATATTGTGCCTTACAGCATAGACCCAATCAGGGCTAGTCGCTGTCTCATTTTGCCGTAAAAGTGGAACTCTTCTGAACTAAGAGGCTTTCAGGACTTTAGCTTGGGAGACATTCAGAATCATTTGTCTGTATAGTGATGATCACTTAATCTATGTAATCAGTCCATAAGATCTCATTACCATTTAGTCTCCTGGTCAATATTGGGCCTTATGGTCAGCAGGGACAAAGCTGAGCTGATGTCTTCAGGATCCTTTCCACTGTGAAACAGGTTCTCAACCTGAAGGTTGCAAACAAAGGTATTTGATAGCAACCGCCCTTCCCTTTCCACAGTGGTGGGTCCTGGTATGGAAAGTCTCAGAACCACTGCATTCACTCCAAGGCAATGCTCATTGCTCAGATACTTGCATAGTAATATTCAGAAAGCCAAGAGAATGAATATTTCATGGCCTCATTAGGTATCTTCTTCTTAGAACCGGCGAGGAGCTCTCTTATTGGGCTGTACTGGCATTATCTTGGACTGGTAGGATAACTAGCATTAAAATGGGAATCTCACCTCTTTCGGATGATAACACAATGCTAAAAGACTCCTAAAGAAGTTAAATAGGATTAGGTCATTCAGCTAGGATAAATGGAGACCTATGCTGATTTTAGGCATTTTTCAGTACCGCTGGCCAAAATGTCTTTAACAACAAATTTTTTGGTCCCCAAAACGGTCTTCAAAGCGTATAGGTTTTGCCAGACATTTTTGACTCTTATGAATTTGTTCATTGTTCGCAACATTTTCAGTGACTTTTTAAAAACCCCAAAGCCTTCTCAAAGCCGTTTCTTGCAATGGTTATCAGTGGTTTTTTGCTTATTGAAAACCCCGTGAAACGGAAATGACGTCAAAATTCTGAAATTAAAAAAGAAAAAGTGGCCTGCTCCGTTCTTCAGCTTTCCGCAGAAGAAGAAGGCTTAAACCATGATTCACATCAGTACAGCTGCTGGGAGGTGCTTTTGGTGCCTTTGGTGCTTGCTGCTGGTCGAGCAATTGTGGCAAAATTAGAATATTAGTTTCATTTTCTTTGCTCATGGGATACTTGGAAATGAATGAATAAAAGTAATCAGAAGCCTTCACTGAGAGGAAGAAGTCTTCATTCGGAGGAAATTCTTTCCCACCCACTACAGGGAAAGTAGATTAGGAAACTAATCTGACTAATTCAGTGAAACTTTGGGACGGTATCCTGGACAGAAGGACGGTGTTTCTTGATTTTGCCGCTTTACCACCCTGTAGAGTCCAGTGCTGTGCAGCACTGAACATCCTTAACTCTGCGAGCTGAGGGCGTTCAGCACCTCGGAGGATCGGTCCCTTCTCAGCCTATCGAGCTGGAATGCAGTCCATGTGAGCCGCAGTCTCCTGAAATAGACGTGCCCCTGGTACTACTCCGCTGGCAGCTGAACTGAATTCCCTCGCTAATACTGTGATAACAGGAATAGAGATGGAGCTTGGATTTCCACATGCAGAATTAATCTCCTAAAACCAACTTGTGCCTTTTTTTTGGGGTGGGGTGGGGAGAGCGGGGCACCATGTTGTTAGCATTAATATAGTAAATGGCTTTTGTAATCTGCCTTAAAGAGAAGAGAGCTGATGTTGGCTGGCAGCAGAATGAGCTTGGCTTTTTTTTTTTTTTTTAAACAATCTGTTTCAGGGCGTGTCCTCGAGCACTGCAGCAGCACAGACCTCCAGCTGAAGCAGCAGCAGCAGCTAACTCTGAGCAGAGCCAGCCCTCCCTCCCCTCCTGCACACACTCCACACACACCCGGCCTCCTCCAACAAGGAGAGAGGCAGCTGTGCATTTAATCTCCCCATTCACAGGACACCAGTCACCCAACACCACTGAGAAATCACAACGCTCTCGAACAGGCAGACTGGCCCGGGGATCGATACAGGCTGCGGACGCAGCAGGCTAGTTGGCCGTAATGGAATAACGACGTTTTAGGAAGTCAATAAAAATTATAATAATCATCCGTTTATTTCCCGGGGCAGACTAGGATTTTAAACCAAGCAGAGGATCAACAGATGGCTGAATAATCGGGTTCAGAGCAATGTCAAATAACAAAAAGGAGAAAGACTCTCACTCCCTGAAGCATGGGCCACACCTAAAAATTAGATCGGCCTAGCTACATCACTCAAGGCAGTGAAAAACTTGGTGTCCTGTGCAGTGTAGCTAGGTTGACCTAACCCCGGGCGTAGATGTGGCTAGGTCAACCCAATCATTCTTCCACAGACCTTGCTACCACCTCTCGGAGAGGTGGATTAACGACTGCGATGGAAAACCCCGCCTGTCGACGTAGGAAGTGTCTACACTTGGGCGCGCCAGTGCTGTCGCTGTGCCGCTGTTGCGACTGTACTGCAGACACAGGGTGACCAGATGTCCTGATTTTATAGGGACAGTCCCGATAGTTGGGTCTTTTTCTTATATAGGCTCCTATTACCCCCCATCCCCGTCCTGATTTTTCACATTTGCTGTCTGGTCACCCTATGCAGACATCCACTTAGGTCATGGCTAACCTCCCACAGACTTTTCCTCTTTCTCGCTGGCACTTTTCCTCTCCCCGGGAAGAAATGGGCATCCGGTTGGATAGGGATCCAGGTGTGGGCTCTGGATTTTCTGAAATTTAATCTCTCCGGGCCATAGTCAGTTGTAGGACTCAGTGCAGACGTTCCAACAGCCTGTGGAATGCAAGGCTATGTAAACTTTCTGAACTGCCTCTTTGACTAGGACTTCTTATTTCAGTGATCTGACCGTTGGCTATTGTGGACCAAATTCTCTACTGGTGTAAAGTGACACAGACCAGCAGAGAATTTGGCCTCGCAGCCTGGATTTAGTGTTGCTGGACTGGGATTTAGGAGACCTGGGTTTTATTGCTGGCTCTGCTACTGCTGGGTGACCTTGGGCAAGTTATTTCCTAGCTCAGTGCCTCAGTTTCCCCATTTGTAAAACAGGGATGATGATACTGACTTCCTTTGTAAAGCGCCTTGAGATCTATGGAAAAACACTGGGTATTATTATTATCATCAGTTAAATCCTCCCCCACTCACCAGTGCAACCATGGAATACCCCAAATGCAACTGAAGCACCATATTCCTCGGCACAGGTGGTTGGGACTGTTTGGATGCAGAGGGAGATTCTGCAGCCCATTGCAATGTACGGAACAGAGCTCTGTGGTGGCTACTGTGTGTGACCAGATGGAGGTGTAATGGGCTGGGCTATGATGTATGGCCAACGGGTCCATGGCTTAGCCCACAAACTCATCTAGGGAGAAAGCAGTGACCCATGGATGCTCTCCTGCCCATTCCTTACATATCCTGCAGCAGATGCTGCTTGTGGGAGGTGAGGATGCCATTTCGCTGCCCTACATAGATGTGTAGACCCACTAGTTAGCGGGGAAGGAGTGCTAATAACAGGTGACACAAAAAAGTCTGAGGTGTTTAACGTGTATTTTGCTTCAATCTTCTCTGGAAAAATTAATTGTGACTGGGTGCATAACACAATGAATATTAACAACAATGGGAAAAGAACATAAGCCGGAATAGGGAAAGAACCGGTTAAAGAATATTTAGCTAAGTTAGATATAGTCACGTCAGCAGGGGGAATTCTCTTTGAGAATTTATGGAGGATCGGTGATGTCCCAGAAGACTGGAGAAGGGTAAACATAGCACCTATCTTTAAAAAGGGGAACAAAGAGGACCCCAGGAATTATAGACCAGTCAGCCTAGCTTTGAAACCAGGAAAGAAACAGGAACAAATTATTAAACAAGGAGACTATGTGACTTGACCAGGGTCACACTGGATGTCTGTGGCAGAGCAGACTATACTATCCTTCCTTTCTAGGCCAGCCTCTCCCCAGTTTGTAGATCTGTGAGACCTGGTGCAAAGCCTGTCTATTCTCTCTCAGGCTTTTTACTTTGGGAGGGTTAGTGGAGTGGATGAGGAAATGAGTGAGAGGTTTTTTTGTTTTTTTTTTATCATGCACCTGAAGTGAGGGGCATGTTTTAAATCCAGAAGCTACAGATGTTAATAAGTAATGAGTTCAGAATGCTTATCTGAGTTTCCACAAGGTCTCCAATCAGGGGACTTCTGGCTACAAGCAGCATGACTTGCTTCTCAGGAACATCAGATTACAAACTAGTCATTGAGGGAGCTGTGGACTCTCAGCCAATGAAAGGGATCAAATCAATTCCCTGGATCATTAGAGGTTTGACTAGAAGGAAGCTTTTTGGTAATTGCTGAACTGTGTGAGGTCCTCAGTTTTCATTCAGATTCAGCAGCACAAGCTTCCTGGATTTCATTGTTCAGCTGGACTTCCTTCCTGCCACCTCCGTTCTGATCTTCCACCAATTGCAACGGCACACGAAAGGAGACCTGCAAACAGTTAAATCAGGATTTGGGCTGTGGCAGGTCAGGCAATGCTCTGCATCTGAAATAGGAGACCAGCAGTGGAAATGCTAAAGAGGGTAAATTCAGGAAGTGAATGGTCAATTCTTTGCCTCTTGCCCTATAGCAGTTCTTTCCACATGACATTCCCTGTTCTTTTTGCGTCTTAGTCCTTTAGTTAATGATGAATTAAATCAGACCCTCCTTGTTCCACTTGGACTGCTTTTGAATTTTTAAGATCTGGTACAGCTGGGGGTTATATAAGTTGCTTTCATTTCTTCTTACCCTAATCTGTTATACCTCTCTATTTACAATTCTACATTGCCTTTAATGAAGCTTATTTTGAATGGAAAACACTGAAATGTACTTCGAGTATTTACAATAAGTATTTGGCATGCTCTCCACTTGGCTTTTCACACATTCTCTCAGCTTGAAAGTTTTACTCATGCACGTTAAAAAAAAAATACAGTTTAGTCACTAACCCTTTAAAGGTTCAGCAGTCAGGCTAGGTTTAGTTGTGAATACATTTCAAGCCACATTTTTCAGAATCAGGCAGTTTGGACAGCGTTTTGCATATAACAATGGCACTGGGATGTCTTTGTTTTCTTTCTATTGCATCTTTACATTAAAAAAACTGGCTGTGTGGAGAGAAATCAGCCATTTTGTTCTCAGAGTTGCTGCAGCCTACTACGGGGGAGATGCACACACTGTATTCTCTCCTGGAAACTTTACTCTCAAGTTGGGTCCCCCCAAATCAGTGATCACTTTGTATGTTCTGTCCCTACAGGACAGCCTAAGTTTCTGTGCGCCGTATAATTGGAAAATTATGCTTAGTTGCTCTGACCATAGCATCTCGCTTAATGGCTCGTTATTTTTACAGAGAGGTTATGTAAAAACTTAGTATTTGGGAGAACTTTTTCTTCAAAGGCTTTTATGACTTTATAACTCAAAAGAAAGATAAACACAACTAGCCTGAAAGGTATTGAACAAAATGAGTCCTGCCTAATGAAATCCTGCTCTGCCTAATCTGTAGACGTTTTACTTAGAACTAAGCTCATCTAATTAGTTAGCTCCAAAGCTTCCAAAAACCTCAGATTTAAATAGTTTTAGCCTGTTTTAAATAGGTTCAATAGCCCCTCCAGCCAGTAATGCATTCATCTGCTTAATTAACATGCATTGTACCTTTCTCAGGGCCAAATAGATCTCATTTGTGTTCTATTTAACCAATTTTACTTTACTTTCCTTCTTTATGTCACTTCCTTTCAGACCTCTTTCAATAGAACAGGAGATAAATCAGAGCCAACTTATATCCTAAAAAAAGAGAATACAAGAGATCAATGGGAATAAAGGGAGAGGTGGATTATTAGGATAATTATTCATTTATATAGCATTGTAAATGTACATGGTACTGCACAGCGATCCGGCGTCAGTGTCGAAGATACAACAGGACTTTGCCCCAAAGAAATCAACAGTACAATACAAGACAGAATATGTGCAAAGTAGGCTGTGGTCATTAGAGCTTTGAAAGCGTTATGGTTTTTAGTGGCTCCTTGAAAGGAGAGAGAGTGGGAGCCTGATATATGTTAATAAAGACGCTATTCCAGGAACAGGGGGTAGCATGAAAGAAGACTCTGAGACAGGAGTAGCCAAAGGAGACCAATGGAAGAATAGGAAGAAACTTGAATAGAGACTAATGATCAGAAGAAGGCATAGGAAGAGTTGAAGGTAGGGCTAGAGTTTTGAAGGTGAAGAGAGGAAACCTGAATGTGATATAGATGAAGATCGCTCTAGAGAAGAAGCCTGAACTTTATATGGGTGAAGAGAACTCTAGTAAAATGTTCAATTGGTCACAGTTGGCAAATGGGGAGAGAAGTCTGTTGGGTGATGGGGTCCCTGGGGCTGGTGGTTCTTGAGTAGACACCAATAGAAACCAGACGAAATCAAGAGAGGCCAACCAAAGATTTCTAATGGAGACCACTGGAAAAGTGAAAAGATTCTGGGCAGGAGAAGACATGGTCTGAATAGTGAGAAAGGAAAATTATCTCTGCACCTGAGTTTGGAATCAGCTGGAGGGAGAGGTGAGAATGGAGTGAGACCAAGAGAGGAAGGTTCCAGCAACCAAGATAAAAGATACAAGAACATAGGCTGATGTCTTGATAGCTGAGGTGGAGAGGAAGGCGTGAATAATAGAGATGTTGTACAGAAATTAACAGCAGGATTGGCAAGGGCCTGGACATAAGGGGAAAAAGAGAGGATTCATATATGATGCTATGGCTGTGTGCTTGGATGTTAAGAAGGACTGATCTCTTTTTACAGAGAGGTTATGTAAAAACGCGGTATTTTGGAGAACTGTTTCTTTAAAGGCTTTTGTGACTGTCTAATTCAAAAGAAAAATAAACACAAATAGCCTGAAAGATGTTGAACAAAATGACTCCTAATGAAATCCTGGCTTTGGCTCAGGCCCTAAATGTGTAGCAATATACAAAAATACTAGACAACAGTTTATGGTACAAACCTGTCCTAAAAAAAAAAACAAAAACAAAAGGAGGGGGGAAGGTAGGGAGATTATCACTCTTAATTTTAATGTGTGATTTAAATATTATTTAACAGTTTTCATTCTTTACTATGATTAATGCATAGAGGCTCCTGACAACCCTGTGATTATCTCAATTTAACAGCTGGGAAAGCTATGGGACAGAGAAGTGAAACAACATTTCTAGTGTCACAGAGACAGCGGCAGCGTTGGGAATAGAAAACAGGAGATCTCACCTCCTTTCTATAAGGCTACATTTTCCTTCAGCTGTCACTGAGCCTTCCCCAGGCAACTGCACTCAATGGGAGTTTTCTCTGCATAAAAGTTAGAATTCCATTTTTGTGACTTTTGTAAAAGAAATGAAAATGTTACGTTCCTGTTACAGATTTTTTTTTCCAATGAAAATTTTTTGAAACAAAATGAAATGAAACATTTCCACTGCAAAATGGGCATTTTCGGACTGTTAAACTATAATATCTTTGATCTGAGATGTAGAACTCAGCTCCTGACCACTTGTGATCATTAAAGATCCCATGGTGCTTTTTTGAAAGACTGCAGTGATAAATCTTGGTTCCCTGGCCAAACTCCAATGTGAATTATTACATTCTGCCTTCGTAAATAACCCTGGCAGTTTTAATAGAGTAGGGTGTTCTTCTCCACTTCCTGTCTCAAACTATCCTGACATATGTTTCCTTGTGCTCCCCGAGCTGTCGGTCTGTCTCTACCGCTTGTCTCTTGTCTTGTACTTAGGGTGTAAACTCTTGGAGGCAAAGGTCATTTTTTTGTTCCATGTTTGTATCATGCCTAGCACAATGGGGTCCTGGGGCTCTTGGATACTAATTCAATACATATAAATAATACGACTTTCATTAAACTCTTGCATTCCACCCCAGAAGTGGTTGCATTTCAGTGGTAAATGAACTGATTTCTGTATGTCGTTTGGTATATCAATGATATCAACTGCCCTTACAGTTTTTTCCCAGGCTGGATCCGAAAATGAAAAGCCACTTCAGTGCCCAAGGCGTTTAACAACACCAAGAAAACATGACAAAAATAACGAGAGATGAGAATTCTTCAGCTGTAAAGAAACCTCTTTTATGGCCAAACCTACTGGGCATGTTTTCAAAGGCTTTTGTGTATGAAATGCATTAAAAAATATGGGATTTTTGTTTTACTTGTCGCTTTTTAAAGGCTCTGAACAATTGCCTTAAAAAGGATGAATTGTGGTTGTATTCAGTCACCTGTGCAGAAGCTTTAGAATAATGAAATCCCAGGTGTCCCTTGTAATGACAGTAATTGCCATGTGGTAGAAATCTTAATGCAGAGTAGATCCTGTAACTTCTTATCACATAGAAGTCATTTGCTGAATTGCAAAGAACCTGGGAGTTCCTTGCTGCCATTTATTTTAAAGTTCCGTTTTGTCCTGAATGCATCAGCATCTCAGGAATAGAAAAGGGAATCTCAGAACAAAACAGATCCCTCTGAGGTTTTTCCAAGCTTCAGATAGGTAACTGGGACAAAACACAATGTGGTTTTACAAAAGGTAGATCATGCCAGACCAACCTGATCTCATTCTTTGAGAAGATAAATGTTTTTTTAGGCAAAAGAAATGAGCATTGGCCTGCTAAACCCAGGGTTGTGAGTTCAATCTTTGAGGGGGCCACTTAGGGATCTGGGGCAAAATCAGTACTTGGTCCTGCTGGTGAAGGCAGGGGGCTGGACTTGATGACCTTTCAGGGTCCCCTCCAGTTCTATGAGATAGGTGTATCTCCATATATTAATCTATCTGGATGTCAGTGAGCTATTTGATACAATTCCAGGTGGGAAATTATTAGTTAAATTGGAGAAAATGCAGATTAATATGAGAATTGAAAGGTGGATAAAGAATGTTGGGTGTTTCAATATTTCAGGGCGATGAAAGATGTTGCCACCAAAACATCCCAGAGTTTGATTTTGAAAATATGGCCAGTTTACCACCAAAGCTGCTTAACGGTCGCTCCAGTGCCTGATGTCTCCATTGCAAGCAGGGCTGGTTGGAAATGTTCCACTGAAACAGCTTTCTGGTGGCAGATAGGGGCTTCGGCAAAATTAACTGTTTTATAATCAAAGTCTCTGTTCAGTGAAAAAGTGATTTTTTTTGTTTTTGTTTCTGTCAAAAAACCGGAATGTACGCAAAACAAAAAGTTTCTCTAAATGAAACAGGAGATGATATCCTGGAGCCTGCCCAGTGGAGGAGAATGGAAAAACGAGGCAACCTGAACTACAACTCCCATGAGGCACCTTGCTGACATTTCCAACTAGCAATATTTTGGTTTTAGATTTTTTCAGAGAGAAGTCAACGTTTTCTGTAGAAGCACCCTCCCCTCTCCTTCTCTGACTACCTCTAATTACAATTTGTGGACCCTGCTGTGAGTACTGCAGTAAAGGGAACTTCATTTAAGCATCATTCGAGGTACATATAAGTCACTTGAGAAAGAAAGGAATGAACAACGATACAGATGCCCCAATACACGGTCTTCACTTTACTCTGATACAAGAGTTACTTTAGAAAACTTCTTACGATATCAAAATGATTGACATGCCTATTAGTGAGCAGAAGTGGCATGAATCAGTCATCTGTTCCCAGTGACAGAACAAAGAAGAACATTAAATAGAAGTGAGAGGAAAAAATAGAAAGGGAAAGGTGAAGACTAAGAAGTGAAATGTGGGTAAAGGAGGGTTTGAGGAGAACTCAATAGAAGGACACACGCCCACAGTCCTCCAGACAGTGTGGCTGTATTTTATTAGACGAGATGATTCTTAAATATATCCTTTACTTTTTAAGTCCCTGGGTTTCAGATATTTTTTTATAAGCTATGACGTAATATTTTTTTTTCCAAGTGAAGGAAAGAAAAGGGGTTGGCACTTTTTTTCCATTCTTTATAAAAGCTTGAAAAGATTTGTTGTAATAACAATTGTGCTTGGATTCTATATTAGGCCTTGAAAGAACCTACAGAGGACTAGAATATCATCAAAACTATGACATCAGCTATACCAGTGATCTTACTGATTCACGATACCTGATCAATTAAGAGGGGAAGTAACTTTTATTGATTGTTTAAAACTCTGGGTGTTCGTTAAAACCTATTTAATTGACACTTGGGAGAAAGACTCTCTTTGCTAAGGATTTTGCAGTAGCCTTCATCCCTACAATCAAGGTCTGAGAAAGCTCTCAATCCCAATCTCTGAGTCAGCCATGGAGTTCTCAGGTAAAACCAGGGAGAACAGAACTTGATATTTCTAAAATAAAAACAATCAGTAAAAAAAGTTAAAGGGGCACTGAGGGGAAACAAACAAAGCCTTTTCAGGCCTTCTTTATGGATCTCAGGAGAGCAAAGAGGGCATGATCCCACTTTCTTTGTCCTTTGCAGGTAACCTTTATCTTTGAATGTTCTGCTTTTCAGACACTTGTGTTCTAAGACCATCTCACCCTATGAATTTTTTCTTGTCAAATTATAAAATAATATTTAGAACCTTACTTCCATTTTTAATTATTTATCATTATTAAGTATTAATTAATTCATTATTAATAATAACAGCATTACTGTGGCACCTAGTCATGGATCAGAACCACTGAGTGTCAGGTGCTGTACAAACACAGAACAAAGAGCCCCAAAGAGCTTACAACCTAAGTTGGCCATGAATACAGGAGGCGAATAAAATGGATCCTAACACTATAGTACTGATTACTGCAGCTTTTTACTAGTTGCCTCCCTGGACCCAGAAGCATTTGTGTTCGAAGCAGTCTTTGATATCTCCACTGATGTTTGATCTTTTTATTCACCCAAGAAACTCTCCCCCACCACGTTTCATTGACTTTGTAGATTCGGCTTTCATGTGTCATTGCAGCAAAAGGTTTTCTAAATTCCAGGGTGAATTATGTGCACTATTTCCTCTGCTCAACATTGTGGTATTGTTGCTTTTTTCCTCAACAGATCTGTCGTATGCACCAGGCATTGTTGTCCTTTTGGTAACCCAGGCTCACTTTCATTAGCTAAATTGTAACATAAAGGGTCTCCAAACATTCCCATATTTCCATTGTAAACTGTGCCAATAGGTGACCTGTGCCATGCAGTAATCTAGTCTCCTGTGGGCTGTTATGCTTTGGTCTCATTTTGGTTGTGGTGTGTCATTGTGGGTGGGGTGGTGGTGGCCTGTGATACCGAGGAGGGCAGACTAGATGACCTGGTGGTCCTTTCTGGCCATAAACTCTATGACCATAAGTATATTTCAATCCGTATCTAAAATGAGATTGACCTGCTTCCCTTTTAAGATTGTATGTCAGGGCTTGTCTACATTACCCGCTGGATTGACGGGCAGCGATCGATCCAGCGGGGGTGGATTTATCGCGTCTAGTCTAGACGCGATAAATCAACCACCGAGTGCTCTCCCATCGATTCCGGTACTCCATGAGGGCAAGAGGCACAGGCAGAGTCGATGGGAGAGCATCAGCTGTTGACTTACCGCAGTGAAGACACCGCAGTGAGTGGATCTAAGTACGTCAACTTCAGCTACGTTATTCACATAGCTGAAATTGTGTAACTTAGATCAACACCCCCCCACCGCAGTGTAGACCAGGCCTTAGGGGCCTCCACCCACTCAGAGAGTTTCAACCCCCTCAAGAGACAGCTGTGTCAGGCCAATGGTTACAATCCATTAAGACTGAATGAGTCCAGCCACTCAGCAATGGAAAAGTCTTCATAGGGGCATCCGTCCTCTTTGATAGGCCTCATCGCATGCTCCTTCCCACCAGGAAAAGCCTGTCTAAGGCACCAGGAGACTTTGCACCTGGGTCCTGAAACAGGAAATGATTGAACCTGGTGGTAACAGAGTCCTTCTGGAATAGCAGGGCTGCTCATCTGCTTAAGACAGACTTTCACAGACAAGGGAGGTAGGGAATAGAAGAAAAATAGCAGGGCATGGTGTCAAAGGGAACCACAATGGATCCCAGGAGGATCTTTGCTTGCTAAGGGATTGTGATGTAACTTCAGAGGAAAGTCTCTCGAACTTAGCTTGTAAGATTAGATTAGGATAAATCTGTGTGTCGGCTGTTTGTTGTTTTAAAATCCGTCTAAAACAGTGTGGAGATACACTAATCTACAGTAGCTAAGGATCTCACCCATCTAGGAATCAGCCAAGTCACCAGTAAGATGCAGCTATCTCTAGGTGATGTGTTGAACAGCACAGAGAAACATGACATAATGTTTTGGGAAGGGAAGAGTGCACTGGTCAAATTAAGCTGGAGTGGCAAAGTAAGTACAGGGAATCACAGAATATCAGAATGGATCTCAGGAGGTTATCTAGTCCAATCCCCTGCTCAAAGCAGGACCAATCCCCGGACAGCTTTTTGCCCCAGAGCCCTAAATGGTCCCCTCAAGGATTGAACTCACAACCTTGGGTTTAGCAGGCCAATGCTCAAACCACTAAGCTATCCCTCCCTCCTATGAAGCAAGCCAGATTGGAACTTGACCTGGACATCCTTCTTGTGAGACGTGTCAATGATTCCTTACTACTAGATAGCTGGGCCCGCAGTGTTACCCACAAAGAGGGCAGTGCTTTGCTACTTAACACCACATCAGGGTATTACTTCAGCACTGAAGGAGAGAAGAGTGCCACCTAGTGAATAGCACCATGTTCTTCCTTGTAAACCTATGGTCGAAAATTAAATGTTGGGGAAAAAAATGAAGACACTGCTTGGACTGATGCTGGAGTGTGTAGACTAGGAGTGAGCTACTCCATGCAAGTGATTAATAACACTGCACAAACTTAATAACATTTTTTATTATTACATTTTTCCCCTTGTAATACTCAGTCAGAGAACAATAAGGGAACCCACCCACAGCTAATTAAACACATTAATTTGGGGGGGGAGGGGGGTGATAATGAAAGATTTCTTTGACTTGCCAGATAAGGTAGATACATTTTATTGCAAAAGGAGTGAGTCCCGATCCAAAGGTATGAGGCTGCGCTTTAGAGACCCTCTTTCTCTTTTTCCTTCCCTTACTACCAAAGGAGTCACTCCATTTTCAATATTTAATTATCTTTATCATCCAACACTGCTCTGCATTTAATGAACACATTTAAATAACAGAAGCAGAGCCTAACATACTGTATTTTGACTAATGTCCATAAAATCTTTTATGCCTACGCAGTAGGCCATGATATGTACTAATGGAATAGGCTTTGTCTGGAGACTGTAGCTCTCATATTCAATTACTAATGTCTGAAAGCTGTTATCATGTGATGTGTGGGATGTGTCCAGTGTGAAATGTGTTGGTGGGCTCAGGGCAGTTCTAGATCAGTGGCTCCCAATCTTTCCAGAGTACTGTACCCCTTTCAGGAGTCTGATTTGTCTTGCGTACCCCAAGTTTCTACCTGCTTACAAAATCAGACATAAAAATACAAGTGTCACAGGCACACCGTTACTGAAAAATTGCTGACTTTCTCATTTTTACCATATAATTATAAAATAAATGAACTGGCATATAAATATTGTACTTACATTTCAGTGTTAGTACACAGAGCGGTATAAACAATTCACTGTCTGTATGAAATTTTAGTTTGTGCTGACTTTGCTAGTGCTTTTGATGTAGCCTGTTGTAAAACTAGGCAAATATCTGGATGAGTTGATGTACCCCCTGAAAGATACGTGTACCCCCGTGTAGGCCTGAGATTTAACTCCCCCCATTCTAAACCAGCCTTGGGTGAAACTTGGGAATTTCACCACTAAAATTAAGGGGGGGAAAATGCTCCACTGCTGCTGAGGTGCCCCCACCTCAGGAATGCCCCTAGCAAGAGTTATAACACCAAGGGTTGTAAAGTAGAGACACTCAGGCACTGGGAAGTTTAGGGAGGAAACAGAAAGACTCCAAGAACTGGAAAAATAGAGGAGATAAGCTCTGACCAGTGAATTTCTGCTGATCATCTGCACAAACAAAGAAGGTCAAAAATAAGTTACAATTTGGGCACGAGAGATAAAATGTAAAAGGAGTTGAGCAGTGTCAAGGCTGCTTCCCCACTCTGAACTTTAGGGTACAAATGTGGGGGCCTGCATGAAAACTTCTAAGCTTAACAACCAGCTTAGATCTGGTCTGCTGCCACCACTCCCAAAGTGCTAATTCCCTTCCCTGGGTAGCCTTGAGAGACTCTTCACCAATTCCCTGGTGAATACAGATCCAAACCCCTTGGATCTTAAAACAAGGAAAAATTAACCACCCCCCTCCTTTCTCCCACCAACTCCTGGTGGATCAAGATCCAACCCCCTTGGATCTAAAAACAAGGAAAAATCAATCAGGTTCTCAAAAAGAAGGCTTTTAATTAAAGAAAAAGGTAAAAATCTCTGTAAAATCAGGATAGAAAATAACTTTACAGGGTAATCAAACTTAAAGAGTCCAGAGGAATCCCTTCTAGCCTTAGGTTCAAAGTTACAGCAAACAGAGATAAACACTCTAGCAAAAAGGTACATTTACAAGTTGAGAAAACAAAGATAAAAACTAACACGCCTTGCCTGGCTGTTTACTTACAAGTTTGAAATATGAGAGACTTGTTCAGAAAGATTTGGAGAACCTGGACTGATGTCTGGTCCCTCTCAGTCCCAAAAGCGAACAACCCCCAAAACAAAGAGCACAAAGAAAAGCCTTCCCCCCACCAAGATTTGAAAGTATCTTGTCCCCTTATTGGTCCTTTGGGTCAGGTGTCAGCCAGGTTACCTGAGCTTCTTAACCCTTTACAGGTAAAAGGATTTTGGAGTCTCTGACCAGGAGGGATTTTATAGTACTGTACACAGGAGGGCTGTTACCCTTCCCTTTATAGTTATGACAAGCATGGAGGAGAAAACATAGGTGCCAGTGAGTGATTGGTTAAAGTTTGTTACCTGGGGTACTGAATAATGTGATAGGTTTAGTGAAGTTAAAGGAGGTAGCTAGTTTTACCCATATAATGTAACAAAACCCAGTGCTCTTTGGGAACCATCTCTGGCCTGGAATTTAACAGCAATCTGCTAGAACTCTAACCCCTCCGCATGACCGTGACATGCAGAGGCATCGCCGGAACCCCCAGGCGAGAGGATCCTGACTGGCCATTGCGTGAATTTTGTCTGTCTATTGGGAGTGGTGAGCATAAGAGATTTGCTTGGTATATGTATTCTGTGTGTGTTACTAATAAATAGATGTTTAGAGCACAGCTGTGTAAGGCTCTTCACTGGGAAAAGGTTCCTCAGTAAAGCCCAGAGCCCCGTGGGAAAGGGCGGGTACTTAAATTGACTAGGTTTCTTCTTGAGCCCCATGGGTAAGGATAGGTGCCTTACACCCTGAGCGCTTGGCAGGGAAAGGGTGGGGGTGCCTAAATTGATTGGGTCATGCCTTGCGCCCTCAGTAGGGTATAAGCGGGGTGCCCTAGATTTTTTTTTTTTTTTTGCGGGTAACGCTTGGTTGAGAACCACTGTTCTAGGAGACAGGTGGACACTAGACAAGTCTGTGACATTCAATGAAAGTGGTATGTAATTATCATCGGCTATCATCTCCAGACAGAATGATACCACACGGTTGGAAAATGCTCCTTCCTATTGTTTATGGGCCACTGAAGTCAGTGGGAAGCTTGCCATTGACGTCAATGGTTGTTGGATCAGGTTCTGTGTGAAGCGGCGCTGACATGCACACACACTCGCTCTCTTCCTGTTAGGGTGGAACAAGCATATGTCTTCTGTTTACTTGGTATAAACAGGGCTTCATTTGTGCCAGAGTTGAGCCCTGGGACCTCTAGGCTTGGCAGTTCATAGCCTCGGGACCTAGAATCATAGACTTTAAGGTCAGAAGGGACCATTATGATCATCTAGTCTGACGTCCTGCACAATGCAGGCCACAGAATCTCACCCACCCACTCCTGTATCAAACCCCTAACCTATGTCTGAGCCATTGAAGTCCTCAAATCATGGTTTAAAAACTTCAAGGTGCAGAGAATCTTCCAGCAAGTGACCCGTGCCCTCTGGGTTTGCCGCTTCAGTTATGAATGTAAAAAATTGCTTGAGCCCTGGCACCTCCTTGGTTACAAAGTAAGCACTGAATAAATATCTATTGATTAGCTTGGGAAGAACTTCTAAGGGATCTGGTCAATGCAGTGTGCATCCAAATCGGGTGAATGGGATGAGGGGTTACTTGGGTTATTTCGTTGGGGTATTTTGTACTTCTGACATAACTTGGAGTCTTTCAGTGGCGCTAAGCTGCAGTTGTGAACAAGCACTGGACTTTCCCTGCCTTTTTGCTCCATGCATACAATTGGGCAGGGCATTAGCAACCAAGGTAGCCATCCCTGCCAAAGGCAAAAGCCTGTGAATCCAACAGTAGAGGAGTTAGGGAGAAGGCGGAGGAGAGGGCAGCACCAGTTCTGCCCTGCAGCCATCTTGGAAGAGTTTCTTTCCCTCCTACAGGGTTGCAAGAAAGCAACGATCCCCTTCTTTATCCCCATGAAGCTGGGGGATACTAACAGTGGCTTCTGCCCAGTCTCCTCACCAGCTTCTCCTTGCACTGGCTGTGGGAAGGGAAGGTTGAAAATAGCTCTTCCTGGACCAGTGTGAAGGCTATTAGCAGGAAGATGGTTCCTCTTCTTCCCTTTCTGAGGCTCCTTTCCGCCTGGGGGTCATGAGGGTTAGAGGTGCCTTCTGCCACCGTGGGGTAGGTGAAATTACTGATGGGGAGCAAGGAGGGTGTACGTGGGGTCCTCCATCCAGACACTAGCCTGTGGCCATGCTACCTGGCCTGACGCACAGGAGAAGTCAGCAGAGCCAGTCTGAGGGTGGCACGTTAAAGATGGAGGCGACCCTGAAAGGGATGAGTTGTGCCTGCTCAGGTTCTCACACCAGGCCCATTGCCATGGTAACAGACTGCTGCCTGCAGGAGGCAGATTTTACGACTTCCTGTGCCGCAGGTGCCTCTCTCACGTACGTCACTGAGAGAAAGTGGGTGGGGCATCCTAAAATCCAGGATGAAAAGAGGTAGAACTGGGAAACAATTTTATTTTTAAAGAGAAGATTAGCCATACGCTTCTCCTGACCTTCCCTAGTTACAAAACTATGGTGGAAGCACTGGATGCAGCTCCATAGTTTACGACGAGCTGAGTTTTTCACCCAAACCTGGGAGTCAGATGCTTGGTTATGTATGAAGAGCACAATCCCAAATTTATGGAACTTATTCTTTGAATAGTAGTAGTAGGCATCCTTCAGTCTCGAGAGACCATGGCTATGCGCCCCTGAGAGGTAAAGAATTTATTCAGTTAGTTTTATGGTAACTGCGAACGTGGCTAAAAAGACCCACTTGAGAAAGACAATCTCTGCCAAATCTGTCTCATTTAAAGGTGATGTTTTGACCCTTTGGGCTCTGCCTTCTGCGAGCTCTTTTCTCCTTTGCTAAGCTGGATGGCTTCCTCTCGTAACTCCGGAGTCCTTTGCTAAGCTCTTGTTTCCAAAGGCTGTGGTCTTGAGTGTGATCTTCCCATTTGTCCACATCCATGTCCATTTTCCTGAGAATAAAACTCAGAGTAGTGTTCCACCCAGCGATCCATCTGCTCGGTGCGGTCATTGATTGTTACCCCTGTTGTTGATCTCAGTGGGGCTGTCTTCTTTGAAGTTGGACCCAAAGCTTTCTTGATCCCGTCATACATGTTTCTGATGTGCCTGCATCAGCTGCTACTTGGTTGCTTTCACATAAGTGCAGCCAATAGTCATTGGCGCAGCGTTGAGCAGTTTGTTGTACCTTGGTTCTTGCCACTCTCAACGCTTGTAAGCTTTTTTCATTTGAACCTCTCTTCTAGTGGGTTTGGGCTGTGCGTTTGGCCTCTATGACTGGTGTCAGTACACTGGAATATGCATCATACCTGCCATTGGTCTTGTTTTCCTTCTTCCCAAAGACTGAAGAGCTGCATCGTAGATTGTGTTCTTCAGTTGCTCTCACTTCAGCTGGGCGCCTGTGGCGCAATCACTGTTGTCAAGGGCTTGTACTCTTTGAACACAGTATGAATTTTATGAGAATTGAGAATTTGTTAATTTATGAGTTAAAATTACATTTAATGCAGTATATTAAAATTTCTTACGGGACTGATTTTTAGACTATTTCTTTGTCCCAAATGATCTTCATAAGGGAGTAACACAGATTCTTCAAACTTACCAGATAGTTAAAACTCACTCAGATCTCATGCTTTGGCCACAGCTGAAGAATTTATTTTAAGATTAATGGTCATTTTTGCCACTTTTCTTTATAACTGTAAACTTATCCTTCAGCAGCGGCTGACAAAAAGAAAATTCCAGAAAGAACTTTCAAAATGGCCACCTGCTCCCATTTTTTCCAGTGAGAATGAAGCCAAGCTGCCCTCAGAGAAGATGGTGGCTGCTGACAGCATAGTAATGATTGTGTTGGGGATAATTACAGTGTCAATTGTTGTCAACTCTTGCGAATTTATTTTGAGTCTCACAATATTGGGTGTTTTTCCTGAAAGCTTTGACTGCTAGAATCAACAGATTCCTTGAGAATCTGCTTTTATATTTAAAAAAGTAAGTTTTTAGCTATCATAGATGCAAGAGAAAAGCTTGAAAATGTGAAGTGAATGCTAAAATACCAAAAAAACAAAGAAAAAGAGCCTAAAATGTAATATTCTTTAAAAAAATCCACATTCCTGATTTTGAAGCCAATTTCATGATTTTTTGGGGTCCTGACTCATGATTTTTTAACCTTTGGGGTTGACAACGCTCCACATCCCTGTCACATTTTACCTGTAAGTTACTGATATATACTCAACCTCATCTCCAGTTTAACACAGCTTTTATCTGGGAATATATTTATTGGAAACATAGCCAGACTCATTCCCCAGAATTTCAAGAATCTGAACACCGAATGTGGCGATATTAAATTACAATCGGCTTCTGTAGAGTGGTGCAAAAATAACATACACTTTGGGAGGAAAAATCCAAAATATATTTCTGGATCATTTTGCAACTTCAAAATGATTTGTGCATCAAGATCAAGCCAAAACAACAATGAATATTAACTTTAAAAGAATAGTGACTACTCATCTTCCATCTGCTCATGGAATATTCTGTCCTACTCCTTCTCCGTGTCATCTTCTCTGGCTTTGCCTCAATCCAAAAAGGTGCAAACTTGCTGATCTTCTGGAGATGGTGCAAAAAGCTATCTCTTTGAAATGTTTTTGAGAAAGACTGAAGAGAGGTTCCCATAGCGAGGGAACTACTTTGTTGCTTTGGTTTACTAGTTGAATGGTGTAATTTGTTCCTGTTTATAATTCTTTTGTGTCTCTTGTGGGCTGAGTTTATGTGCTATTCACGTATGATTTTTTTCAGTTCTGCTGAGTGTTCATTGTTATGGTGACCATAGAATAACTAATTGTCAGGGTGCCTAGAGCTTCTTTTTTGCTGTACTTTAACTTTATATATAAAATCAAATCTTTTCCCACTCTTTAGTCTCTAATAAGGCTCCATTCCACATGTTGGCATGATCACAGGGGTTATCCTCTGTGGGTCAGGCTATAAATTCTGCTGTCTGTGGAGATATATTGATGATAGAACAAAGGTGTCAATGCAAAATTTACCCAGTGGGATTTTGTCTTTGGTCATTGTATTCTGGTCTTCATGGTAAATCGCTTTGTGCTCAGTTGTCTTTTGTGATTGTCATTGTTCCTCTTATTTGTAGTTAGTAGTTATTTCACTAGTTCTGTCAGGAAGCGTGGTCCAGTGGGTAGCCCAGTCTCCTGGGACTTAAGAGATGTGGGTTCTATTCCCAACTCTGCCACAGACCTCCATTTTGCCCATGGGCAAGTCACTTTGCCTCTCTGTGCATCAGGTTTTTCTCCGAAACCTTACTGTGTCTTAGCTAATTTGACTGTGAGCTCTCTGGGGCAGGGACCTTTGCTGGACAACTAGCTGCACTGAGCTGCTTCTTGAAATTAAATGGCTCCTGTGAAGCAGCTGCTACCAGCACAGTCAGAGAGAGGATACTGGGCTACACGGACCCCGG
This sequence comes from Trachemys scripta elegans, assembly GCF_013100865.1. Classification (NCBI taxonomy): domain Eukaryota; kingdom Metazoa; phylum Chordata; order Testudines; family Emydidae; genus Trachemys; species Trachemys scripta. The sequence continues at coordinate 35,989,658 of NC_048310.1, read as the reverse complement.
GTTTGGTCCGGTGTGGCAATTCCTTGTTCTCACAGTATATTTAGACCTACATTAATAGCTATTATTTATTGTACTGAGAGGTGGTAATAACAATAAATCTTACATCACTTTCAAAGGTGAACCGAACATTAACTAATTAAAGTTCAAAGAAAAGTGCGGAGCCCAATGCTCACCTTGTGCCCTGCTCCGTTGTTGTGCAGTGGCATTACACAACACAGCCAGAGGAGAGCTTATTTACTTTCTCCCATCAGACTAATGTGATGATTTGGGGGAGGCTTGACAGCAATCGACCGGCACAGTTGGACTGGGATTACACTTATTCTAGCGACCTCATCACCATAATAAAAAAGAGTTAGGTTTATCAACTCATCAGTCCTGCCCATTTAGAAGATTACCATATTTCCAATCCCATTTCTAGCAAAAGAGGATTGCTGACCATTTTTCCCCCTCTGCTGGTTGTTTATGTGCTCAGGGTATTTATAAAGCCACAAACAGGAAAGCTGTGTTTACCTTCCGTATTATCAAGAGCTGACAAACCCAACTGGGATCATTATTCCCCTGGGAACATGTGCACAGCCGAGCAGCAGCAAATCAGTGGCCAGGGGCATCTTGCTGGTGTCAATAATATTTGTTTGCCTTATGGAGAGATTTAACCTTTGTTTGTCGCTTTCCTCCATTTGACATATTCTGTGTTTTACAGCTCTGATCCAGCCAAGCACTTAAGCAGGTGCCTAATTTTAAGCACGAATGGTCCCACTGAATTCCAGTTAGGCAAGTGCGTAAGCCTGTCAGATGTATGTGAAATTTATTCTACATAAAATGAACCTTGTGATTTTCACGACTCCCGTTTTAATGACTGTATTGCTTGGAATGTAAAAGACCAAATTTCCCATCCATCTGCTGTTGTGAGTGCAAGATCAGCAGCGTTAGACTTCCAAAAGGTGACTGTGGTAATGTGATGCAGGCCCCACAGAGGTTTGACTCTTCCACACTAGTAATTCCTGTAGCTAAGGGCTAACAATCCATCACTGAAGGCTCCCATACAGACAGCCGGAGTTTCACAAGAATAACAGGGTTTCAGTCACTGAGCTCATGAGGGAAATTAGATCTTTATAACAAAATGTGTAGGGCTCAGTCATTCTTCCGCTGAATTCAATGGAAGTTTTGTCTTCGGTTTCAGCAGGAGTCGTGTCAGACCCAATGAAGCCCATGAAGACTCCTGTAACAGACTGGTCTGTAAATGCAAAGTAAAGAGAAAGAAGTTATGTGTGTGGAAATAGCTATTTAATATGCTAATATAAACAGAAAATGTAGGTGAATCACTTCGTAATGAATCATTTATTTGACAATTTCATTCCTTTTTTTTCTTTACATGTTGTCCATGAACATGTCATGTTTTTCTCCAATTTATTCACTATTCAGTACTACTAGCTGAATCATTTGTCAAATAATTCTTGGGGTGTAGAATATTCATGCGTAGTTCATTATGAATATTCAATACATGACATTCAGAACTAGGGATGTGCTGATCAGTTTTGACTGGACATATTGGGTATGTTTACATTGGACACTAAGCCTGGGCTCTGATTCAGGTACAGGCTTGAGCCCAAATCCCCCTTATGGCTACACACCATTCTCTGACTTGGGGCAGCAAGCACTCAGGACCCAAGTCTTAGGACCCTGTATGTATGTGTGTGTGTGTGTGGGGGGGAGTCAGACCTGCTGGGATGCCATTTTGCATTATGGATGCAGGTCAAGTGCCAGAGCTGAGTCAGAAATTCTGAATAGGATGCCTGGGAGAGCCAGGCCCAGCAAGTGTAAACCCAGGTTTACAGTGCAGTCTGAGTGCTCAAATACGGGCTTGGAAACACTCAGTCCACAAGCCCATGTCCCTGGGTTTGGCGTGCAGTGTAGACATACCATTGATCACATGGACAGCACAGGCCCCCGTTGTGCTAGGTGCTGTACAAACACAGAACAAAAAACAGTCCCTGCCCCAAAGAGCTTCCAATCTGAGGATAAGACAAGAGACAACAGGTGGATATAGACAGATGGGAGCACAGGGACGCAGTGATACTGTATTGGTCAGGGTAATGGGTAGTGGCTTCAGAGCAATGAAGAGGTAACTATATGTCTGTTCTCTAACTGGATGAGGCTGACTGTTAGCATCAGGTTTTGATACTCATGATTGTGAATTCAAATGTGCTTTCTGTAAATATTCCCTAATACACCTTTATCCCGATATAATGCTGTCCTCGGGAGCCAAAAAATCTTACCGCGTTATAGGTGAAACCGCGTTATATTGAACTTGCTTTGATCCACCGGAGTGCGCAGCCCCGCCCCCCTCCCCGGAGCACTGCTTCACGGCCGGCCAGAGGATTCAGGGGGCCTGGGGTCCCCCCCGCTGCGGGTCTTCAGGGCACTTTGGTGGCGGGTCCTGGAGTGGAAGGACCCCCCACCGCCAAATTGCAGCCAAACACCCGGAGAGGAAGAATCTCTGGGGGCCCGGGCCCTGCGAGAGTTTTCCGGGGCCCCCGAAGCGAGTGAAGGACCCTGCTCCAGGGGCCCCGAAAAACTCTCATGGGGGCTCCTGTGGGGCCTGGGGCAAATTGCCCCACTTGCCCCCCCTCCCCCCGGCAGCCCTGCACTGCTTTGCCTCGTATCCGAATTCATGTTATATCAGGTCGCGTTATATCGGGGTAGAGGTGTATTTGCTTCATTTGCTGATTCTGAACAGTAAATTCTTTTGCTAGAGTAGCTGCAGAAAGCGAATGCAGAAGCAGTGTGTCAAAGCCAATTCATTCACAGTGAATAAACACCTGCCAAACAGTGTGTGTGTGTGTGTGCGTGTTGCAATATTCACTCAGCTCAAATACACATTTAGTAAAGGGAGCTGTTTCTAATTCTGTATAAAACTTTTATTCCTGTTTGGCAGGGAGGGCTGTTGAATGATGGAAGCTGTTCCTAACTCTCTGTGCTGTGCATTGAAAATGTGTCCATCCGTACTGCACTCTTGGAAATGAAGTCATTTGCACTGCATAGCAATTTGCAGGAGATAAATATAAGGTTCTGGGCTTGTGGGGACAAGGACATTGCACCCTTTCTGCACATGATTAAACCAGAAAGAGAGGACATCAATAAAATAACATTAAAGGTCTGATTTTTCAATAGGTTATAGGCCCGGAATTGCATTTTTTTACAAAAAGGTGCAATTGCTCGGGAAGCTTAAACATATAATTATCATATTTGCTCCCCTCATCCAGGAAAGCAAGTGCTTAAGCACGTGTAACATGTGCATTTAACTAGTCCTGGTAAGGTCAATGGTACTACTCGTGTGCTTAAAGAAAAGAACGTACTTATGTGCTTTGATGATCAGGGATCAAAGTGGCCACTTATGTGTCTCTTTGGTGATTTGTCTTTGCAGTTGCTCACGCATCTTTGCATATGGACCTGAATTTCTACCCAGGCTTTGAAGCTCTGACTTCATCCTCTGAGAATCAGCGCACTGCACAATCTCATAGACTTCTGTCGGTGACATGAGAACACACAATGTATGTTGCGTGTAGGCATTTAAAATCCAGACTCAAATAATTATTAATATGATTATTAATTAATCTTCACCCAAGTTTAAGCACTTCCTAGAATAGGAAAAAGATATGATCCCTGCCCAGCGTATACATTCATAGTAGATGTGATGTTAATGAGCTGCTTGTAATAGGGTATGCATGTTTCATGACCCATTTCAAAACAAATGCACTTTCCCTCAAAAAATTCTATGCAGAAATGTTCCATTTTTTTCAACAGAAAACCAACAATAATTTCTTTTTTCCATTTTAGGGTGGGGAGAGAGCAAGCAAGCAAGACAATGTGTCTGCTTGGGAGATTTGCTTTTCATTCATAACGTGGAAAATTTGGAACGAAACAAAAATTTGCCACAAAAACTTTTCCTTTAGGGGAAAAAAAAGGGCCATTTTTTGGTTGAAAAAAAGTTCTCCAAAACCTTTCATGCGGTTATTAACGACGGGGAAACAAGACAGTAAGGCCGGGGAGCGATGAATAGATGACACCAGTGGTTACTCACTGAGGGCTAGTGCACACAATGATGGATGTAAGGTTTATTTTTTAATTCAGAGTAAATAGTCGTCTAAGTTATGTTGGCATAAGTGGGTTGTAAGGGAGGGGCTTTGAACATTCACTCGGGGGGTAGGGGGATGATCCAGGCTCATGGACAGCATGGCAGAGAACCTGTATCAGGTTGTGGGAGAAGCAGATGAACAGGGTAATGAGGCTGGCGTTATTGGTAGAGCACAGGAATAGGGAGAAGAAGATCTAGCCAAGGTACCAATTTGCAACCATGTGGGTTAAAACGTGTGAAACATCTAGGATCTGCGAACATTTTCACAAGTACCTAGTGGTCAGGAAGAGGATGACTCCACAAATGGCAACGGGATGATGTCAATCTGCTCATCTGTGAATATATTTGAATCTGTTATTGTCATGGTTTCACCAGTTCTGTTAGTGCCTGATGCAAGAAAGCACATAGGCATGTGATAAAGTCCCATTGAAGTCAGTAGGACTTAAGAGCATGCTTTAAATGAAGCACATGCTTAGTTGCTGACCCAGATTTGGTCCTGTGATAGACAGCAGCACTTCACAATCTTCCAACCTCTGCCCCCCACCTCAGCTCCCCTCCATTAAAGGGACACATGATCACACTTCTTTTCTTGTTTATTCTGCCTCAGCCCCATTAAACTCAACTCAGAAAGTGCACACAACATGGGGAGTTCACAGAACTCTGATCTCCTGTTCTGTCACCTGAGATGCTTATTCCTCTGAGACCCGGAACACACTGGCTGTGACACTGAGAAATAATCAGCATTGGAGGGAAAACTTGATGTTCATCTGTTGTGGAGTTTGGATGCTGGAGATTATTGTGGAGCTCACTACGCTCCCTTAGCAAAACGGATGGGTTTTTACATATATAATTTGGTTTAATTAGTTTTCTTCTATGCCAATTAACCAAGCGGATGTGCCTCTTTGGTAGCTTTGCTAGGTGAAGAACCAATCTGTAAATTTATCCTCCATCAGAGGATGGTTATTTAAAGGGGAAAAAATAATTTCTACCTGCAGACTGGAAAGTTTTCACTACACTGTCATTATTTTTCAAAACTTCTGGGACTGGGGAAGAAATACTTGATTGAAAGGAGGATTCTGTGCAGTTGGGAGTTTTGTATAAACTTCTAAAGACTTTCTTTGGTTTATATATATTTATTTATTTTGTTACGTATTTGGCAAACAAACTTCCCCTGCTCATTGTTATGTCTACTCCAAGTCTGGACTTTACGGGGGAGTGGAGTCCTCTATCTCATGGCTACATGCACAGATCCAGTTTGTGATCTCTCTTACTCTAGTGAAAATCCACACAATCCTGATTCTGCAAGGAGCTCCATGATGGTGGACCCTTAGACCCGTGCAGAACCCCACTGAGGTCAATGGGTGCTAGGGTCTGCCCATAAGGGAAGTACTTACAGGACTGGGGCTACTTTCATGATTCTGTAAATGCTCACTCACATGTGGAATGGTTACGTAACGTATTATTGCACCCCACTGGAAGAAGAGAGAGCAAGCTGCTCACGCCAGAATGACCAGCTATGCAGGGCTGGCTCTGGCTTTTTTGCCGCCCCAGGCAAAAAAGCCTCCCGCCGCCCCCGCCCCCCGGAGTGCGGCAAGGGAGGGTGCCGAGCCTGGCCGCGGGCCGCTCTCCCCAACCAGCCGGAGCGCCGGGAGTAGGGCGGAGAGCCCGGCTGGGGCTCCGCTCTCCCCGGCGGCCAGAGCGCCGGGGGGAGGGCAAAGAGCCCGCCGCAGCGCCGGGGGAGGGCGGCGAGCCCGCTACGGCTCCACTCTCCCCAGCGGCCAGAGCGCCGCGGGGAGGGCGGCGAGCCCACTGCGGCTCCGCTCTCCCCGGCGGCTGGAACCGGAGCACCACACCGCACCGCCCCCCTCCAGGTGCCGCCCTAAGCACAAGCTTGGTGGGCTGGTGCCTGGAGCTGGCCCTGCCGCTATGGGACATATTAGTTTTGCAAATACAGACACACATGGGAGAAAACATCAAGATGGAGACTGGCTCCAAACTTGTCTCTCCAACTAAGAAAAACTCTAATCCAAATAAACAGAATGCTGCCGTCTGTTACTGATGGACATTTTAATACCAAGGAAATAAGAGTGCCATTCTTTCGGAGCCCAATTATAACTGCATTATTTATAATTAAGAAGAAAATTCTCAAGCACATCATGTTACTTGACACAGCCACTGATCATCTCCTCTCTCTGATGTTTAGTGTTTTACTTTTGTTTGTTTGGTTGGTTGGTTTGCGGTTTCCTGGTTTGGATATTAAGGTTTATTGCATTGGTTATACTGTATATTTAAAGCTCTTAGGAGGAAAAAAATCACAAACCCTTGTCTATTGAATATAGTGAATGCTCTATGGATTTGTAGCTTGGTCTTAAAATCTTCACATAGTTTAATCAAATCCATAAACAAATTTGCAAAGCATAACTAAACACCCCTTTGCAAGGGTCCCCTGGGAATGAAAATCCTTGATCTGCTCCAATCTTTGCAAATGTTACACCTTTTTCTGGCGGCTACTTTGTTCCATAGAAGTTTCCGTGGTTGTTGAACTCAGATGCACTTTGAACGAGGAGCGTAGCTGGCTGTTGCTTTCAGATTAGAGGGATTTGCTTGCTTGTTACAAGAATAGGCGGGTCCCCACTAACATGATCCTGTATCAGGTGAGGATTTTTGAAGTTAAAGTTGCATAAGTGCAAACATTCACAGAAAGAGCAGATAGAGATTTCAGATATAAGTTGTCTGGGCCCCTTTAAACCCAGCCCTTTCCCCTTTACTGTGATACACACCCATCTGTAAGGTCCCTCCCACACATGCAGTAGATACTCTTTCAGGCAGGCCTATTTGGATCACAGAATCTCTTTTTGGTCATGTATACCAACCACTGGCTCTGATCACACCTCCACTTGCCAGAAGAACAGCCATATTAAGTCAGATCAATGGTCCATCTAGCCCAGTGTTCTGTCTTCAGAAAGTGGCCGGTGCCAGATACTTCAGCGTGAATGAACAGAATAGGGCAATTTATCAAGTGATCCATCATCCCCTGTCATCCAGTCCCAGCTTCTGTCAGTCAGAGGTTTAGGGACACCCAGAGAATGGGGTTGAGGCCTGGACCATCTTGACTAATAGCCATTGATCGGCCTATCCTCCAAGAACTTATCTAATTGTTTTTTGAAACCAGTTATGCTTTTGGCCTTCACAACATTCCCTGGGAACAATTCTGCATGTTGTCAGTGCATTGTGTGGAGAAGTACTTCCTTTCGTTTGTTTTAAAATGGCTGCCTATTAATTTCTTCAGGTGAAGGCTGGTTTGTGTGTTAATTGAAGGGGTAAATAACACTTCCGCATTCATTTTCTCCACACTGTTCATGATTTTATAGACCTCTCTCATTTCCCCTCCCCCCCCATAGTTGACTCTTTTCTAGGCTAAACAGTCCCAGTCTTTTTAATCTCTCCTCGTCTGGAAGCTGTTCCATACCCCCTAAGAATTTTTTCCCCTTTTCTGTACTTTTTCCAATTCTACTATGTCTTTTTTGAGATGGGGCGATCAAAACCGCCCACAGTATTTATGGCGTGCGTGTACCAGGGATTTATATAGTGGCATTATGATATTTTCTGTCTTATTCTCTATCCCTTTCCTAATAGTTCCTAACATTCTGTCAGCTTTTCCGACTGCCACTGTACATTGAGCGGATGTTTTCAGAGAACTATCCACAGTGACTCCAAGATCTCTTTCTTGAGTGGTGACAACTAATTTAGACAACATCATTTTGTGTGTAGTTGGAATTATGTTTTCCAATATGCATTACTTTTGCATGCATCAACATTGAATTTCATCTGCCATTTTGTGGCCCAGTCACCCAGTTTTGTGACATCCCTTTGTAACTCTTTGTGAGCAGCATTGGAGTTAACTATCTTGAATAATTGTTTATCATCTACAAACTTTGCCATCTCACTGTGTATGCCTTTTGCCAGATCATTTCTGAATATGTTGAACAGCATTGGTCCCAGTACAGATCCTAACAGCATTTCTTGTCTTTTGCTAATTGCTCATCGAATTCTTTTTTGGCCTACTTAATTATACTTTTACACTTGATTTGCCATCAATTTATTTTCCTTTCTATTTTCCTCAGTAGGATACATCTTCCAATTTTTAAAAGATTTTTTTATTTGTCTCTAACCACCTCTTTTACTCTGTTGTGAAGCCCTGGTGGCATTTTTTGGTCCTGATACTTTTTAATTTGAGATATACATATAGTTTGAGCCTCTATTATGTTGTTTTAAAAAAGTTTCCATGCAGCTTACAGGCGTTTCATCATGTGACTGTTCCTTTAATTTCCTCATTTTTGTGTAGCTCCCCTTTTTGAAGTGAAATGCTATTGTGGTGGGTTTCTTTGGCATTTCCCCCCTTGCAAGGATGTTAAATTTAATTACATGATGGTCGCTATTACCGAGCAGTTCAGCTGTCTTCACCTTTTGGACCAGATCCTGTGCGCCATTTTGGACTAAATCAAAAATTGCCTCTCCCGTTGTGTATTCCAGACTAGCTGCTCCAAGAAGCAGTCACTAATGGGGTCTAGAAATTTTATCTCTGCATCCCGTCCTGAGGTAACATGTACCCAGTCAGTATGGGGATAATTGAAATCCCCTATTATTACTGAGTTTTTTATTTTTATAGCCTCTCTACTCTCCCTGAGCATTTCACAATCTCCCTGGTTAGGTGGTCCGTAGTATATTCCTACTGCTATATTATTATTCAAGCATGGAATTTCTATCCATAGAGATTTGATGGTACAGTTTGATTCATTTAAGATTTTTACTATAGTTGACTCTATGCTTTCTTTAACATATAGTGCCACTCCCCCAGCAGCACGACCTATTCTATCATTCCTATATATTTTGTAGCCTGGTATTAGCATGCCCCACTGATTATCCTCATTCCACCAAGTTTCTATGAGGCCTATTGTATCAGTAATCTTATTTCATGCCAGGCACTCAAGTTCAACCATCTTAGTATTTGGACTTCTTGTCTTTGTATACAAGCACCTATAACATTTGTCAGTATTTAATTTTCTGTCTTCATGTGATGTAATCGAATGGGGCTGTTTTTCATTTGACTTTTCTCTTCAGTTCCTACCTGTACTTTATCAACTTCTAGCCTCTCCTCTTTACTGCGATATAGAGTATCTCCTTTTAATAAATCCTCTCCTAACGGGTGTGTCTGTCTGAACCCTGTGCTCCTGCACACCTGTTGGCTTTTTCCCAGCCCTTAGTTTTCTCCTCTATGACCTTTTCAGTGTTACATGCCAGCAATCTGGTTTCATTTTGGTTTAGGTGGAGCCCATCCTTCCTGAATAGGTTCCCCCTTTCCTAAAAAGTTTCCCAGTTTCTAATCAACCTAAATCCCTTCTCCGTACACCATTGTCTCCTCCACACATTAAGACCCTGCCATTCTGCCTGTCCAACTGGCCCTGTGTGGATCTGGAAGCAATTCAGAGAAAGCTACCATGGAGGTCCTGGACTTCAATCTCTTACGTAGCAGCCTAAAGTTGGCTTCCAGAACCTCTTCCTATCTTTTCCTATGTCATTGGTACCTACATGTACCATGGCCACCAGCTCCTCCCTAGCACTATATAGAAGGTTGTCTAGATGTCTTGAGAGGTCCGCAACCTTCAACCCAGCAGGCAATTCACCTTGCAGTTTTCCAGTCATCACAAACCCAACTATCTATACTTCTAACAATTGAATCCCCCATTACTGTATTACTTGGAATGTAAAAGACCAAATTTCCCATCCATCTGCTGTTGTGAGCTCAAGATCAGCAGCTTTAGACTTCCAAAAGGTAATGCAGGCACCAAAGAGGGCTGACTCTTCCACACTTCCCCCATTACTATTTCCTGTCTCCTCATGATAACTTGAGTTTCCTCCCCTGGGGAGATATTTTCAGCACCATGACATCATCTGGATACCACGCCATCATCATGTAAGTTTCACTTCCTCATTTTTAGATCTCGCAAACCTGCACCATGTAACATGCACGGCCCAAGATGAACTCAGTAACCTAGATGGAAAGAATTCCAGGTGTGCACACATGTGCTAGTTATGTGTGAGAACGGATTGGAGGCCTCTTTATATGGCTTTCGGATTGAAACTATAAAAACCCAAGCTACAAGGCCCCGTCAACGGAGATTTACAAGCTGCTTAGTAGCCTGCTTGCTAAAGCGGAGCTCCCAATACTTTTGCTCCTTCATCACTTTTACTGGTGTTAATGGACCTGATCTTTCCATGAAATCTTTCCCTTGACTTCCGTGGGCTTTAAATCAGGGCTTTTTTCACTATGACAAACCCTGCGTTCAAATCCTGGTTGTGGTTTATGTATTAATTTTGGCTGCTAGAAGGGGCTCGAGTGGGGTGAAATTGCTACATTTGAGCTTACCAAGGGAGCAGCGATTTGCAGCGCCCTCTGAATACTGCTATTTATGGCATGCCAGAGCTTACAGAGCTTATGGCCGATAAGTCAGTTTAAGCTTGCAACCGAGATTTAGGCTTTTACTCACAAAATAAATAAATAAAATAAAGCACACTTCAAATCTGCAAGCCCCCAGATCCTTTGTTATGAAACAGCAAGAGCTAAACAATAAAGAATTGCCCTTACACTGGGCGTGCTTGGCCAAAGAAGTGTTTCAATAAATCTCCAGACTATTTCAATCTTTGAGTGAAGTCAAAGAGCATTTTGGAGCGAGCTGCTACTCTGAAAACATGAGGGTGCAAAAATGACCCCTTTTTTACTCAATAGACATGTTCACCATGTGCAATTTTACTCCCTAGAATAAGTTTATACGGTTCTTTTTTCCCATTAGCTCTGCAGAGACATCACAGCTATGGGAGTGTGAGCTGGATTCTATTCTAGCTGGGGCATTATCAACAGCGGTCTTAACTAAGTTCTCATTTCAGAAGCTTTCTTACATGTGAGCCAGACAGAACCCAGACTTCAGGCCTATGCATAGTTTGCAGAGCTGGCAGTTAGAAAAAAACCCCACACCTCTTTCTTTTAAACTGAGCAAATATGATCTGGAAGCTGTTGTGACACAAAAAATATGGAACGTGTTCAGAGTTGCTTTTCAGAGCCATCTGCTATGGTCTTTATTGGAGAGGGTGCAGAGAAGAGCTACAAGAATGATCCGAGGACTGGAAAGCATGCCTGACCATGAGAGGTTTGAGGAGCTCAATCAGTTTAGCTTATCAAACAGCTGACATCTCAGCATTGTGAGACTTTCAACTAGTGTGCTTATGAAAACTGTTGAAGGAGTGCAGGTCTTCTTATTAAAACATCTCCCATGCCTCAGCCTAGAGCGAAGGACTGCACTGTGGAGGATGTGCCGCTTCGATTTCTTGGCGGGAGTGGCTGCCCAGATCAAGTTAAATCGCTTCAGTGTTGCTGAATGGAGAGTAGCAGGCACAACAGGCAAACAATACCCCCTACCTGAACTACTTGATGAATGGACTGTGACAGGAATTCCAGTGGAACATCAGCTGAATAACAGGCATACATTATATGTAGTGTTTTTGTAGCTGTGCCAGTCCCAGGATATTAGAGAGACAAGGTGGGTGAGCTAATTTATTGGACCAGCTTCTGTTGGTGAGAGAGACAAGCTTTTGAACCACGCAGAGCTCTTCTTCAGGTCTGTGTAAGCTCGAAAGCTCATCTCTCGCACCAACAGAAGTTGGTCCAATAGAAGATATTCCCTCACCCACCTTGTCTCTCTAACAGCCATACAGACAGATGCACGTTCTGCCCAGCAACGAAGGGGTTTTTTACAGCGTGCTTGTGAGTGTGTGCACTACGCTTGCTGAGTGCTGTTCAGATAAAAAGCCTGATAGACACGGCTGCCTTTAAAAACAGGTATACCATGTCAATTTCAAAACATCTGCCGCTGAAGCATCAGCCATGTCAACCCCATATTCTCCCTAACTGCATTTCTGATCGAATTTGTAGATTTGCTGCATCTTTTCAGAGAGCTTAGAGGTTATAGGAGTGCAAGCAGTGATGGATCTGTCTCTTGCCTGCCAAAGCAGAGAAATGTCTAACACACTGTATCCTGTAGGGACCCTAACAGAACTGGCTTCCATCCTCTCCTGCCCAGTTCTTGGAGAATCTGATCTAGTAATACAGCAGCAGGGGAGGACAGAAGAAAGTGGCGGAGATGAAGGGCAACTCATGAGACATTAGTTTGTCATAGGTCTCTGGGTGCTAGCGGTGCCAGTTTTGCCCAATGTAATTGCTAAAATGTTAGCTGTGGTCCCTGTTCAGAGATTCTTATATGTGCAGGACAAGGTCAGTTAAAAACACACCAGCTGGCATGATTATCCAGGGCCAGTTATATTAGCAAACATCCAATATCATAAAAACATTTTAAACACTGTCAGGGAATATGGCACAGACATTACCTAGCAAAAATGCAGTTCAGCAACCCAGCAAAACATTGTTAGCACCGACCCTGTGGCTTCGAACCGTTGTGCTTACAAGTCACTGGGCAGAGGTTACGTTTGTAGGTTTGATTCGCACCATGAATAGTTAAAGTAAAACTGGTCAAATGGATCAGTTCAAGGAAAGGGGGAGATCATTGCTTTTGTGGTTAGGGCACAGGACTAGCACTCAGGTTCTACAACAAACTCTCTGTGTGACCTTGGGTGAGTCACGTAAGCGCTATGTGCCTCAGTTTCCCATCTGTAAAATGAAGGTAAAAATCCTTCCTTTCTCCCGGCTTGTGCCTGGCTAGCTTAGGAATTCTTGGAGCAGGGGCTGGCTCTCAGTAAGGGATGTCTGCACTTCAAGCTGGTACTGTAAATGCAGAGCACGATCCCATCCAAGATGCTAGACACATACGTGGGGCAGCAAGACCCTCCCACCGCCAGAGCTACAGTCTATTTTTAAGGTGCTGTCTTGATCAGACCTAGTGCAGTTATGACCCTCCCAACCAAGAATTATACCCTCAGCTCACTGTGTGGAGGTGCCTCAGTGCATGATCAGCTCTCAGCCGAGCGGGGCCCTGATCTTGGGCAGGGTCTCTATGCATGACTGTAACGTAAATCATATCAATCCTAGGGTATCTTGCCGTGTTGGCACCCTGATTTGGGATCTCATTGTGATTACCAGGACTTAAACCTGCAATGGGCAAGCCTCAGGCCAGATCTACACTACCAACATCCCATGTCGGTATAACTGTGTCGCTCGGGTGTGAAAAATGGAGCAGACCTGCCCTCAGCTAACAAATTGGAAGTCTGGATGTTGGTCTAAACTCTTCCTGAATCTCTTGGGTCTGCAAAACTCTGCTGGCAATCTCACACATTCAGTATTTCTCATGGGACCATCACCAACTACATCCTGCTTCCATCCCAGGAAGACGAATCCTCAGTCAGAGCCACTTTTTTCCTAGTGAGGATGCAACCTCTGTGGCTGTAGGTGGGGATGAGGAGCCTTGGGGTTGCTATGGACTGTGAGCCGAGGAGTTCTGCATGACAAGTTGAAGTGCTGCTTTTGCACCTCTGGGTCCATGCTGGAGTGTTTTACATTGCAAAAGAACATGATGCGGGGATCACTATACTACTGCCTCTTTGAATGAATCCATCCTGACCAGCCAAAAGGAAGAGAAGTTTCAGGTACCTTCTTTTTATAATGCTTCTGGCGTTCTGATGCATGCAAAAATCCGGCTTTCAAACACTCTGTCAACCGACCTGCACAAAGTCGCGCGGCTAATGCTGGGACACCGCTTGTAATCTTAAAGGAGTCTGCTTAATCTTGGTTTAGTTTTTTATTTTCCTGATTCCTCCTTTTGAATTCTCCTGACTCTTGCTTCGCTGTTGGGTTAGCACAGCTGGGCTGGTTATTGTTTTTTCATTCACGTACCTAGAGGCAATTATGTACTATTGATAAATAGAGCTGGTGGGAAAAATTTGGTGGAACCATTTTCTATTGAATTCAAAACACTTCATGAAAAGTGTCATTTTCACCAAAATGTCATTGTTGGAAGGAAATAGGAAAAGAAAGTTCTGACATTTTTTCAGAACAAAGCCTTTTGATTTTTTTCATTTTGAAATGACATTTTAAAATTAATTTTGTTTTATACACCTCTACCCCGATATAACGCTGTCCTTGGGAGCCAAAAAATCTTACCGCGTTATACGTGAAACCATGTTATATCGAACTTGCTTTGATCTGCCGGAGCACACAGCCCCCCCCACCCCGGAGCACTGCTTTACCACATTATATCCGAATTCATGTTATGTCGGGTCGTGTTATATCGGGGTAGAGGTGTATTATATTATATTTCTATATGTAGGTGTGTGTGTGTTATAGATCAGTGTTCAGATGAAAGATTCCAGGTTATGGCATTGATAATTGAGTAGTAGCAGTCTTCCTTCTGAGTCAATGCTGAAATAAGCCCCCAGAGTAGTGCTGTGTGCTGTTGAGATGCTAGAGGTACAATATTTTGGAGTAGATGTAAAGCCAAAGTACTGATCCCACAGAACTTTTTGCAAGAATTGACATAGTAGCCAGATTCCAACTCTGGTAATGACATTCCCCCCTCCTTTGGCCATTGTGGTTGGGTAGGATTTTCTTATAGAATAGAATATCAGGGTTGGAAGGGACCTCATCTAGTCCAACCCCCTGCTCAAAGCAGGATCAATCCCCAGGCAGATTTTTGCCCCAAATGGCCCCCTCAAGAATTGGGCTCACAATCCCAGGTTTAGCAGGCCAATGCTCAAACTACTGCGCTATCTCTCCCCCCCTCTTCTTCACTTCCTGTCCTAAACTGTTGGATAGTATAACTGTGCATTGTTAAACAGCTTTCATGTTTCATCCCAGAGGAAGCTGCATATTAATTATTGGTATTTCTGGACAAATAATTGAACATAATTGAATAGTGCTGGACAAACTTAGAACATAAAGAAGGTTGCTGCCCCAAGGAGTTCACAAACTAAGTATAAGACTTAGATGGTTACGACAAGCAGACAAGGGGGAGCCTAAGGAAACAACAAGGCAATACTGATCAGCATGGTCACCAGCTGCCTACTCGTGGCTGCGGTTTTTGCAGGCATCATAGCGAAGGCAAGTTTTAAGGAGGGATTTGACGGAGAGCAACAAGGTGGCTTTGTGGCTGTTTATGGGGAGTGCCTCCCAGGCACCAGGGGTGGCACGGGAGAAAGCGCGAGGGGACGTGTTTGGAAATGTAACTAGTGGGCGATGGAGGCTGGCCTCCTGTGTGTAGTTTCTCAGTGGCTAACAAGATGAGGCCCATGTAAAGCACCTTGTAATGATCCAACAAGATGTGTTTAATGGGGGTAAGAGCCACATCAGAGAGAAATCTTCTCAGGCACCGTACCAGCCACAGAAGAAATAAAATACTTTAGGCCACGGGCAGCATCTGAGAATCCAGGAGCAATCGGGGATTCACGAGCACCCCTACACTGAGAAACTTCAGTCAAAAGGTGCGTAAACGTACTCCACAGGGGGGCACCCACCACCTTGGCACCACCTCGGCACCCAGCATCAGAGCCACCTTGTCTGAATAATGCTTCAGCCAGTTCTACTCCCACTCACGTTCCAAGCTCAGCCAGGCACTGGGACCGAAAGGGCACCCCACCAGGGGTGGTGGAACTGTGTGTGTGTGGGGGGGGGGAAGTGAGGGCTAGCACCCCCTGCAACTGAAGTATTGTGGGGGGTCATCGATATTTCCATCCCGGCAATATTTCCTGCATAACAGGGGAGGGTGTGAGACGGCGCAGCCTGGGTGCTGCTCCTCCTCCAGGCTGGAGCCGGCTTGGAAGGGAAGGGAAGGCCAGGCAGAGCAAGGTCATTTCGGGGACATGGGGAGGCGGGTGGACTGTCCCCACACCAGGGCAGGAGCCACTGCCAGTTGCGGAAAAACAGCAGCAGGGGTGGGGAGCAGGGAACCGGGCAGGCAGCTGCTCTTGGTGCCCAGGGCAAGGGGGGCGAGGACATCATGACACCACACCTCCCCTGATGTCCCCACTTCTCCAGCCAGCTGTGCATCTCAATGCCAAGGTGAGAGCCTGCCCTGCCAACCCCACCCCTGCCAGAGCCCTGGGTGCTGCCGGAGCTCTCTGCACTGCGGACTCCTCACCACATGTCCCTAACCCCAAACCTCACCCTCCCACTCCATTCTGCTGTCTCCGCACCACACCAGCTGGGTGCAGTGAAAAGCACCCAGAGAGCTGCATCAATGCCACCCGCATCGCCCCGCTATCTTCCCCCAGCAGCCGGGCATGTGTGTGGGACAAGAGAGGTGCCAGATAATCCAGGTTGTTCCCTAGCTTCCCCTCCTGCAGCAATCACCACATTTGTGGGTGTCCCCATCAATGCAGAGAGCATGAAGGGCAGGGTAGGGTTTGCAGTTTAACCCTTTGGAGCCTGTGTCATTGGAAGTTCACCTGTGAAAGAAGATCTAGAACCGCCTATGAAGAGTTGGTTGGGATTTTAAAGGCTGAGTTTGAAAAGCTCAGGCATTGTGTGAGTGTGTGTGTGTGTGTGTGTGTGTGTGTCTGGGGGGACCCAGCAGGGCAAATGCACAAGTCCTACACCGAGGGGCACATCAACAGGAGAATACATAGTTGCAGGAAGGCCATGTTCCCCCGTAGTGCCTCCTGTTGCTGTCGGAGTGCAAAGTGCGATGAATTATTTGATTGATCCGTATGACATGGCCTGCCTGCCACTGGCCAGCTCGGAAATGATGCCAGCATTGTAAGAGCGACGAGCCACGTGTGAGCTGAGTGGCACACAGGTAGTGTTATTTTTAGAAAGTTTACCACAAAAACTGCTGTGACTCTTCCCGGGGACGGTGGCGGGAGTGCGGGCCGCGCCCCGTCCCCCTTCAGAGCAGGCACATGCAAATGCAGATCCAAAAAACCCCAGTGCCAAGACTCCTCCCGAAGGGTGGAAAATAATACAGAGAGTTTAGCTACAACATGTGCACGCTCTGGTTTCCATAGAAACCAAGCAAAGAGAATTCTCCAAAAGGGGAGAGAATAAGCAAGTGTGGACCATGTTATTATTTTTAATAAGTTGTTTTGATTGCACACAGGATTGCAGGATACAGCCTCAGCACAACGCAGTCAAGGCTGGAGTGGTGCATATTACATGTAAAAGAAAACCCGCATTTAGTATCTGCCTAATAATTACGTGTGGCATTGCTATTTGTTTAGTATTGTGATTTCCCTGCTGGTCCCTTCTTAAGCTGGTGTTCCCTGCTACCAAGAGTTTGCACATGAAGCACTGGGTTTCTTTACCTCTCCTAAACATCCCATAGGGTCTGCTCCAAAGCCCCTGGCAGACAATGGGAAAGATGCCCACTGACTTCAGTGAGCTTTGGCATCGGACTCTAGTGCATTTCAGCTCATCTAGCAAAGAGCTTGCTTATCAGGGCTCTCTTAGCACCGAGCACACACAGCGGCTGTTGCCGGGTGGATGCTGCTATGTACAGTACGCTTAGAGCCCAAAGGATGAGATAAAAGGGGCTGGAATACAGTGAGGCAGATTGATAACATAGTTTGTGGTGACAGGCGCTCGGTGTGAAATGTGAATGTGAACCGCCTCGATCTGAGATCCTGTTTTGGAAGGAGCTCACTGTAGCTGTCTGTTCGTGTCGTCTGCAAATCCACCTCTCGAGTCTCTATTTTTAGCCTCTCAAAGCCAAATGATAGAGGAAACATGTGAAGGGGTAACATAGAGTGAATGCCACCTAGGATTTGAATCAAAACCAGCCCCTCTGCAACCCGCTTCCTTTTTGTGTGATGGCTTTGAGAGAGAGAGAGATGCATTAATATTACATGTTAGTTACTCCAGTGTGTGTGTGTGTGTGTGTGTGTGTGTGTGTGTGTGTGTGTATGTGTCCCTTAAGATTTCAGCAAGGGACTGCAGTGGCACCATGGGGGAGTGAAGCACAGGGATGCTGTTGTACCAGAGCTGAGAGCAGAGCTGACTCCATAGGAGGGCTCTAAAAAGAATTCCAGAGCTCAGGAGAAAGCCGGCTGGACCACATCCCCATCCTGATAACTAGTGACCACTCAGGAGGCAGCAGATTGTGAAATAGGCCAGGGTGGTTTCGCCCATTGTGGCAACCTGCTGTTTCCCCCACTCCTCCAAGCAGCTCAGATTTTAATATTTCATTCAGGGCAGACAGCCAGCTCTGCTACCTGGAAAGGAGGAGCAGCAGCTGCAGACAGGCAGGAGGGGGCTTTACAATATGGAGTCTCATGACTCACTTCACTTCAGCATGGCATCGTCTCCCCCCCCCCCGCGTCTATTGTAAACCTTCCTGGGCTGCTCTGTAATGAGCCCCCAAGGTGGAGGTTCGAATGGTAGATCCACAAATATGCAACCCTGGCTGGAGGCTTTTACATCTGCCGGTAGTGTGTCCCCCTCACTAGTCATCGTACCTGTAAGAAATACATTAACACCGATTATGCTGACGACGAATCCTGAGAAGAACTATGCCCCCCTTAAAGTCAATAGGTGCTGCAGGTGCTTAGAAGGAAGGAGCCTGACGTGCTCGGATTATTAATACAATAGCACGTAGGGTACAGCTACGTTTGAACAGGGAGCTGTGATTCCCAGAGCACGCAGACACACTCACGCTATCTCTGCTCAAGCTAGTGCATAAAAACAGCAGTGTGGCCACCATAGCAGGAGCAGGGGCATGGACTAGCTGCCCGAATACACACCCCGGTGGGATTGAACTTGAGGCGGCTAGTCTGAGCAGCTGCCCAGGCCACCCCAGCCACGCTGTTATTTGTAGGCACTAGCCTGAGCAGAGCTAGTGTGGCTCCAAACTGGGAATCCCACCTCCCAACTCAAATGTTGACATCCCCTCAGAGGCCCCAAATCGAAGACCCCCGAGACACAGTGAGAGACAGCCCCTATCCCAGAAAGTCTGGAGTCTCAATTATGATCCCAGTTTGAGAGATGGAACAGAGAGATTAAGTGACTTGTCCAAGGTCAAACAGGAGATTGGTGTCAGAGCCCCGGTTCAGTATCTTCGGTCAGGTCTACACTTAGATCGACATAGCGCTGTTGCTCGGGGTGTGGAAAATTCTCACCCCTGAGCGGCGCAGCTACACCAACCTAACCCCAGGTGTAGACATGGCTTGCTCAGGGGAAGAATACGTCTGTTGACCTAGTTGCCTCCTCTCGGAGAAGCGGATTAACTACAGCTATGAAAAAACCCCCTCCGGCACTCTAGCAAGCGTCTATACCATGGCACTACAACATCGTAGCTGTGCCATTGTAGCGCCAGTAGTGTGGACATGGCCTTAAGCACAATGCCACCCTGGTCTCTCAGGGAAGTCCGTGGGCGCTTCAGTAGGAGCAGGACTGGGGCCCAGGTGCTCAGCACCTCTCAGGATTTGGCATTAGAATAAGTAACACAATGTCTTGCATAATTGCATTGCCACTTTCACTCAGAAGGATCCCAAAGAACTTTACAAACTATGGGCCTGATACTATACATTGCTGATCTTCTCCTGCAGGAGACTGAGTGCCCTCAACTTGCATTGACTTCAGTGGGAGATGAGGATCTCAGCACCTGACAGGAAAAGGATCTATATAACACTCCCTAACCAGTCTATCCAGCACCAAAACCAGCCCCCGGGGAGGACCACGGCAGTTCAGACAGGGCACAACCACACTATACAACAACTGGGGTAGGGAGGGAGAAATATCATGTCTAACAAACTGCAGGAGGATTTAGGTATTCCTAAGGAACTGCCAGATGTAAGGGGGGAAACTTGCAGTATTCCTGGGGCACTGGGAAATGCCCGATGTGTAATGTGCCAACATTTCAGTTGTACAAAGCAAAAACCACAACCTGCAGCATTCCAGGGGATTTGGAAATGCTAGATATGCAACTTGCAAAACTGACATGCATCTGCCTGGAAGCATGTTGATGAGTCAAGCAACTTCTGAATACCTGCTTCCATTTTAGCTGCCGCTTTGGGGAACTGGAAAATCCACTTGTAAACTATTTTTCTCCTGCAAAACTCAATGCCATTAGTGACTAGGGGGGTTGGCAGAAAGTAAAGATCTTGGCAAATCCATAGAGTTCACTCTTCTCCGTTGAAAACATTGTTTTCCCGATATAAAATTAGTAACTAGATAACAACTATCAAATAAGCATCAAATTGTTACTCAGTCCAGTACATGAGGATGTTTGTTTCCTATAAAAGATAATCCAACCTTTTGCCCAAAATTCTTTAGCAAACCTTTTCTGAGGGTTGAGGAGTCCAGTTAATATCTTAAAAATGATTTCAGAGGCTGGGTGACTCTTAGTTAGAACAGCTCATTGGAAGTTGGGAGGATAGGGCCACTCAGTGGCTTTGAGCACTTACCTCTCTTGTAGCTCAGCTCTGCCGTCTTTACTACTGGGATAATAATACTTACCCGCCTTTATAAAGTGCTTTGAGATCTATGGATGAAAGACAACGTATCAGTGTAAAGTTATTACCTCTACTTTAGAATTTTCATACACCTCTAAATGTCTCGGTTTTGGCCTGTTCTTTTGAGATTTCCAGCCCAATCCTGAGTAGTGTCAGACGCAGGCCCTGATCCAAAGTCCACTGAAATCAATGGAAAGACTGTAACATTGATTTAGAAGGGCTTTGGGTCTGGCCCTGAGTGAATGTGAATTGCTGGTGCTCACTCAGCATCTCACAGGATCCGGCCTCAGATGTGCTCTCAGCATTCCTGTTCATTCTTTATCCCTATTCACTAACTTCAGAAGGACAGTCCCTTCCCCGAAATGACCCTTTCTTTGTCTGTTGCATAACAAACTGTGGCAGACTTTGACTGCTCTGTGATCATTCAGTCGGCGTGTGAGAGACGTACAGATTAACACATCAGCTGTGCATATGGTCTCGAGCAGTGCATCGATATCCAAGAGAATAGATCTACTGCTATTCTTGCTTTGGTGCATTTCAGTGGAGGTGAGAGGGAAGAAATGATCAAAGAGCTCGGTCGCTCTTATCCCCCTTCCCAACTTTTCTCTAAAATTCGATGAGCATGAACAGAAGAATAAAGGGCAGGTGCTACAAGGACACGCAGCAGGGTTCCTGTTCTCTCTCTGTTAAAACCCCCACACTGATACTTTAAACAGGCTATTGGTTAAAATGCCAGCGGTTGCCTCAACTGTGTGAGGAAGAGTCTGGTCATTTCAATGCCCTGTGTAACCCAGCATCAAATATTAATTGAAAGCTAACAGAAACACACTGCCAAAGAGTCTGAAAAGTCCATTTGCTAAATGCCTAAACATCTGGAGTGCAGCCGCTCCAAAGGCATTACAGCAGAAGAGCAAAGCTAGAGCTTACAATATGCACATGTAACTAGCTTAAAGAGATCAAAGGACAAAAGGCTGCTGAAAGCCTTTTGCAGCATGTGTGCTGGAGAGGGAACTTTGCAAGAGGTTGTCCGTTTTTGGGCGATCAAAGCAGCTACCAAGAGAGAAAATGCCTTGTATAGATGCTCTGATGAGGATTGGTCCTGCTTTGAGCAGGGGGTGGGACTAGATGACCTCCTGAGGTCCCTTCCAAGCCTGATATTCTATGATTCTATTCTATGAACAACCCCTTGTGTGCGCGCGTGTGTGTGATTAATGGTGCGATTATCTTTCAGAAACAACGCCATCTGATTTGAGAACGCTCCTTGCATTGGCAACTTGTCCCCAATATATTTTCCAACGAGCCGCATATCATTTGGGTAGATTAGATTGGGTCATGTCCTGTTACATGAATCAGCCTGTGACCTGATGTGACACAGCACAGCAGAGAACAGCTCCTCGCTGGGTCTGATGAGTCTTTCTGCTTCCCAGTCCCCACACCATGCACCATATCAAGTGCTGGGGGGGTGTTGTTTTTAAGCTATTTGATACCACTTAGAGGAAGGGTCACCTGACTCAAGCTTCTTGTTGTAGGCAGAGTTTGCGATGAATGCCTCTGAACTGGATTTCTATTTCATTGGGTCTCAGTTGATGCACGGCACACAGTTATTATTAGTTATTATCCCACTGAGATTGGGACACCAACGGACTTGCCAAAGGCCATATGGTGAATCAGTGACAGAGCGTGGATTACATCCTAGATATTCTGTGCTTTCAGATCCATGCTCAACTCAGTCCACTAGACAGAATTCTGCCGACCTTGACGTTTTAATTCAGTGCGCTATTCTTCCTGTCTTGTCTTAACTGTTGTGTAGTGTAGTGCATGCAGAAACAGCTGCCGTGTTCAGCCCCAGAGGTGGCTCCATTTTGGTGCTGGGGAAGTATTTACATGTTTACAGATAGTTTGTAAAGTCCTTTGCGTTCCTTAGGGATCAAAAGAGCTACACTACAGATGCATAAGAAATTGTAGTGGTAAAAATACAAATGATGAGGGAGGAGAGGAGATGGAAGTGGGCGTTGCAATTAGCCATGCTTTGAACGCCAATACCTTTGAGCCATCCTGATTTCCTGGAATTCCTTCCATTCGAGTTTCAGACACCGTCCCTTAGTGGATGGATCTCAGGTCCCTTTACAAGGGATTGTAACTCATATTTCCACCCTAGGAGGCCTGTACAGTGACCTCCCCGTCCACACATCTCCTTTGAGACTTGCTGGGTTACCTGCATCTTTTCACAGATGCTGAGGTCCTCCTCAATCACAAGTCTGAGGCCAATGTAAGGAGGCAATTGTGCCTCTCTCCTTTTTTGTATTCCGGAGCCTGCTTTTCCATACTGCAGCTCCCTCTGGTTTCCACGTTCCAGCATTGACGCTGATGGCTATTGATGGGATGCTTCGTTCACTCTCCCTTGGTTCCTCTCCAAAATGCTCAGGGTGAACTCTCCCGAGCTCTGTGATTTCCTCCCCGTTAAAGGTAGTGCAGCGTTCAAAGCCACCACCTTTACTGATCACTTTTCTTCCCCCAGCTATTAACTAAAACGGCTCCAGCGTGGGAACGTGGCGGCTCCCAAGCCTTCGCCTCTGAAAACCTGGCTTCCAAGCCTGGCTCAGATCACGTGGGAAGAGGAGTTTGTTGGTCTTATGCTTACTCTTAGCTGTCTGTATCTTAAAAACATGACAGAGCTGAGGCTGGTATTAGTAGCAACTGCCAAGACCAGTAGACCCTGCTCTTCCCTAAGGCACTAGTGGCTGTGAACCCTGCTTAAGAAGCAGCTATTACAGCCTATGGGGAAAGAAGCAACCACCCACACACAAGCTAGACAATTCAAGGTGTAGTTTTGGTGGGCTAGGGAAGGACTCAGATCTGGATCCTCTAGCTGGTTACAATGACCTGAGGCCTGTGAGTGTAGAGATCTAGAACTCAGATGAACCTACTGAAACTTTCCTGGTAGTGTCTCACTGAGAGACCCAGGAATCACCTGGGCATGTTGGAGGCCAGGAGTCATGTACATTGGCAGAGCCGTCATGTTACAAAGTGAAAAGGAGGCAGTGTTGAATAGCCATTGCACTTCTGCAGGTGCAGCTTTCGCATTTCACAGTTTCACGAAAAGGAGAGGAAGAACAGTTGGGTGGCTAAGGTACTGCACTGGGACTCAGGAGATTGGTCTTCAGTTGCCAGCTCTGCTACAGACTCCTTGTGTGGCCGTGGGCAAATCACTTAATCCTCTCTGCCTCAGTTTATCATTGGCAAAATGGGGACGATAGTATTTCCTCTCCCCCAGCCTGTCTCTCTTCTGTCTATTCAGGCTCTGAGGCTACTTAGTCCCTGACCCAAGGATCTGCCTTTGTGTCCTGTGTTTGTACAGCGCCTAGCACAATGGGGCCTTGATCCATGACTGAGGTCCCTAGGTCCCAGCCCAATACAAATCATAATAAACCATGCAGCCAATAGCACATGAGTGCAGATGTCCAGCTGTGCAGGATGGAGCTGTGGACTGTGAGCTGATCAGGGCAGGGCCTGCCTCTGACCACATGTCCACATGATGAGTAGCACCGTGGGGCCCTGCTCTTGGTTGAGGCCTCTAGGTGCTAGTGTAACATAAATAATAATAACCCAAGGGTTGCCTAGCACTCTCACGCATCCAGGCACACTCGGGATCTTCTCAGTCACAAAGCAAGAAGAAGGTTCGAAATTGAGAATCTTTCCCTGCTGCAGCATGACAACCAGTTTGAAAAAGAAGTTTCAGGAGAAAGAGCCTTTGCAATAAATAAATGGATGCTTCTCTGTATCAGGCAGCTCCGTGTAGACTCTGAGACATGGTGCTAGAATAACTGATTGTGTGTGTGTAACGTTTACCGACTGGTGTTTTGGTTACGATTTCCAAAGGAGTCTAGGTGAATTAGACACAAATCTTCTATTAAAACAATGTGCCTTAATCCCCTAGATGATTTTGACAGTTTCAGCCTTTCCATCTATGGAAGCAGGAAGTCATGCAGTCTGTTCCCCTTGTTGGTATGTGGTTTACCTGATAATTGCATACAGTACGGCTAGTGCTTCCCTTTCTTTTGGATAAGGGCATGAACATCATCTGTCTGTGGCACAACCTTCCGAAAGCCTAACTGATGTCAGGAAACAAATTAGGATGAAAGTATTAGTGGGGTGGGAACAGAGTAGATGTATTGAAATTGCCATGTGAATAAGATAATGACTGGAGGGGATCTTGAATGGTCCCTTGAAATATGCGTTGACTACTTATGCTGAACAATCTGTTCCACCTTGTATTTAGCTGTGACGCTCTGAGTAGATTTGACCTGAAGAAGAGCATTGTGTAAGTTCCAAAGCTTGTTCTCGCACCAACAGAAGCTGGTCCAATAAAAGATATGACCTTCCCCACCTCGTCTCTCATATCTTGGGACTGACACCGTTGCAACACCACTGCATACAATAAAATAATGTCACTCTGCTCCCGGGCCTGGAAATGCTCTGGTTAAAAGCAGATTCTTTTCAGAGGGTGTTATGCATCATATCAGCTGACCTGTGCTCCCGGCTCATTTCTTCTCTATCTAGAGCCACACTGAAGGTGATTTTCCAATTTGATAATTAAAAACGTATTTGCCAGGATTGCTAAGGTCCGATTCAGTCCATGTCTGTTCTCTTTTTCGCTGGCATTAATTAGCCATGGAGGGATGATGGGAGAGATGATTTGAATGTGGGAGGGGACTCTCTGAGATTGCTGTTAACATTCTTTGCCCTGTAGTAGCACCTAAAGGCTGCAATTCAGATCAGGGCCCCCTTGTATTAGACACTGTACAAAACTGGAGTGAGCGGGACCCACCTCTCAAAGAGTTTACAACCTCCTCGGACAAGACAGAGGCACAGAAGCGACTCGTTGCTCGGTCAGTGGCAAAGCCAGGAGTAGAACTCGGGTGTCCTGACACCCAACTCAGTGCCCCAGCCAGTGGACTATATTGCCTTCCCCTGATCCTGTTAGTAGCAGCAAGTGATTTACAAGACCTAGGAAGCAATGGGTTGTGATCTGGAGGTGCCTTGACTTCTCATTGTTCCTTCCATCTCTGTGGGGCTTTATTTCATTGTCTCCACGAGTGTTTGCTTTGCCGTCCTCAGCTCCTGAAGTTAATCGGAGCCTTTCTCTCTGAAAGGAACATTTTCTCCACTAAAACGCCCAAGCAAACCGCTCCCCTTTGCTTTATTGAAACTGGGCCGGGAGATGAGCGCATGATGTATGTGTAACGCTATATGTTTTCTCAAGGTTATAATAAAGAGCAGATCCACGGCGGATATTAAATTACATGTCATTGCAGAGGCAGCACATTTAGCTTCTGAGGGATGTAAGTGCCTTGTGTTGCATAACAATGATACCCTCTCGACAATTAAAGAGATGTATTGGCTGGCTCCAAAGAGATCCATTAGGCCCCACTGGGACTGTGAATCCAGATCTCAAGGAGGAGGGGGGAAATGCTTGAAGGAAACAATATAGAAGTGGTCCCTAGAGATGTGGAGGGTCTGTCTAGCTTCAGTGCTTCTAAGGTGGCTATTCCCATGCTGACTAACTACCCAGAGAAGGGAAGAGGGTCTACTAACTTATCAAGGCATATCTATAGCGCCCATTCTCAGTTCACTGCAGAGCAGGGCTGAATGAACCTTATGGAGAAATTTTGGGACCTTCTCAGGTTATAACATTTTCCCTGTTACTTAAACTCCTAGTGAGTCAACTAGAAAACATATATTTTTTTTCCTCTTTGTTAGCTAAAGGGACTATTTTGTGTTGTGCTTTTGGGATAGAAACATCTCTACAGCCTGGGCTATGGTTTAGAGATGGAACCTTCACCCAAAAGTTAGGTCACCCCAAATGGGTTTATGTTTGGTTGAGTTTGCATCAGCCAGGCGTGGACTCTATTTGCGTTCACATGGAAACTGGGGGCAAAACACATTTGAAGTCACATGCACGAGTATTCACGGCAACTGCATTTTTACATTTGCACTCCTTAGTATTTGTGACAGAAATTATTTTGTGCTCATCAGATCAGGGAACAGAAATAATACCATATGGCTGATGTGACCTGTCCCAAGTAAATAATGGAGTTGAATTTTGACTGTTGAGTACAGGATGATGTAATGGGATGATGAGTGAAGTATTAATGATCAGTCCACAGAGGTGAGACATCAACGACAAAAAGTATACAATGAATAAATTCAAGGAAATCATGGCCTGCTTACCAGGTATCCAGGATGAGAGGTTAAATTTATAGGCTAAATTATTCATTCTGAATCATTTGCTTCACTTTTAGCCCACACTTTATTTTTTCTAACTAAACACAAAAGTTTATCGTTCATGGAGCCATTTAGCAAAATCTTGTCAAATGCAACCGTGACTAGAATTAAAGTTTTAGATGGAATGCTAATTGATTAAATTTAAACTACAGCCAGATGTAGCTAATGCCAAAGAAATGCTCAATAGTAATCAAAACACTGGTACAAGACTCCGTCTCCAATAGGAAATCGCTAGCATTGACTAGCTGAATCAGTGTTGCCTTGAGGCTACACTATATGTGCTTACTCTGATAATCAGAGATACCGTACAGTTTAGGAATTCATTTTTCTGACTGCATCCTTGGTAAAATGAATAAATATGCCCAGACCGTCTCATGAGGAATCCATTGCAGAGGAGGATGAAATCAGTCAGGAAGGTAATAAGCCGGAGGAGGAAGGATGCTCTTATGGTTAAAGCACTGGATTTAGACTCAAGGAATCTGGATTGAGTTTCCATCTCTGTCACACACTTCCTATGTGGCCTTGGCCGAGTCACTTAATCACTCTGTGCCTCGGTTCCTGATCATTATAATGGGTCTAATAATACCCCCTTTCTGCCACCTTTTGTCTTTCTTGTCTATTTAGATTGTAAATTCTTGGACCAGTGACTGTCCCTCACTATATGGCTTCACGGTTCTTAGCACAATGAGGCCCTGATAAAGCCCGGGGCCTCCAAGCACTGACATAATTATTATTATTAATAATAATTATAATAGCCTTGTTTGGATGCACCATCGAAACCCGTTAAATGGACAACCTTGTTGCAACAAACTGTCAACAGGCTTTCTATTATCTTAAATTAAATAATATCCATCTATTTGAGCCAACGTGTCCAGTTTCATAACTTCTTTGCTATGAAGTTTAGTCATGTGGTCTCTATAATCCCACCCTGTATGGGCTCCTCCCGCACAACCCCATCAGCAGCCTCCTGTCATCTCTTCCCTCTCGTTAAAGAGGGCTGGAAGTGACGGTCTCTACAGTCAATCTCAGATACTCAATGCCTCTGCCTGGGAAGACTGGTAAAGAGAATTTTGCTCCCTTAGAGGAGATGAGTGTGTTGACATTCCCTGATCCCAGCCCATCCGCCTTGGAAGAAAGGCACTCAACCCAGAAGCCAAACTCAAGTCCCTTGCACACTGCTACCACCCAAAGGCCCCAGTCATGTATCACTATGTTCTCCTCTGTCTCTCTCTCTTTGCACTTCAGAGTTTTGACCTCTGTTGACTCTAGAAGGCCAGATACTGAGCTGTCATAAATAGTCATAGCTCTGTTGACTTCAGTGGCGCTGTCCCAATTTACAACCGCTGAGGATCTGGGCCTCTAACTTCAATGGAGTGACACCAGCTTTCTTGAGCGGAGAATCCAGCCGTCTGACTCAAGACATGACTGTGGGAATTAGCTCTGAGAGGTGTGTGTGTGGGGAGGAATGTATTGGATCAAAGTGGAGAGTCTGGCTTCGCCTCACCGTGGATAGTTGGTTTGACTTCAATAAGGAAAAGTTACCCCAGGCAAAGGTTAGACTTGTGTCCAAGGCTGAACTATAATATAGTCTGTGTCTACACTTAAAATGCTACAGTGGCACAGCTCCAGTTGGGTTTCAATGTAGACACTCACTACCGAGATGGGAGGGTAGTAGCTAGGTAGAGATAGATTTAGCACTGTCTACACCAGGGCTAGGTCAGCTTAACTACATCTCTCGGGGGGGTGGATTTTTCACACTCCTGAGCGATGTGACTGGGTCGACCTAAGATTCAGAGTAGAAGAGCCCTCAGAAACTGGCAGTGAACTATACAAATTCAGTGTCCTCTTCAAAATAATCAGCCATGCCCAAAGTGTAAAGTGATGAGTAATGAAATCAGTCATGGCAGACACATTCAGTTAGAGCAAGCGGTGACACACATGCTGTCTAGGATTTGTGGTGTTCTTGTTCTCGCATTTTGTCTTTGGAATTAAATCAGAGCCGAAGTCATGTGGTTAATTAAATGGAGACTAATCTCAGAACCTTTCTGGGTTTCTCAGCTAATCCAGATTCATTCACTGTAATGTCTTTCAGACACAAAGGCAAGGACACTGGCTTTCCCTTCTAAGAGACATTGAGACACAAAGAGGACAAACTCAGAGGGGGAAAAGGCAGAACTGGATACCAGGAGCTCAGTAACAGGGAGGCTGGCCATCACAGAAGAACTCCCATTTAATAGGGGATGTGTGGCATTTGTCCCTATCAATAGCATATTAGGGCCTGACCCAATGCACATTGAAGTCATTCCATTGACTTCAATGGACTTTGGATTCGCCCTTTAATAAACAAGAACGTATGCTTGTAGCTTGCTCTCTCTTTCCTCCAAGGACATTCTCTGCATACATGCTTGAGGCCAATTAAGAGAGCGGAGCAGCACCTGGGGGCTAAAAGGATTGGGGAAGGCCCTGGTGAGAGGCAGTGCCAGTGATTCATAGCCAGCTGGTATTGTCAGGAAGGGCAGGTGAGACCTGCTAGATATCAAGGGACTAGGGGACTCCTGGAAGGAAGCAGAAGGTGGTTGCCAGGAGAAAGCTAAAGGCAGGAGAGCACCAAGAGGGATGTGCTGGCTGGTGTCCCCAAGCCAAAGAGCTAGTGCCAGAGGGCTGAAGGCAGGAAGAGCAGAAGCAGAGGGAATTGCCTGCTGGCTCTAAGATGGAGAGATGGAGCCAAGGGCTGGAGAAGGTTGAAGGCAGGGGAGCAGTGGAGGAGCCAGAGAGATGGGCCCTGTGAGAGGGCAGGGGAGAGTGATGGATGTTCCCAGCAGAGAGTGTGGGGGTTCCTGCTGGGAAGAGCCGGGTAGCACTCCAGTTGGACGGCTGTCCTGGTACAACGACAGGATCGGCCTTGTGCTGGAGAGCCAGGGCGTGGTGAGGGACACCGGAGCTGTGCTGGAGAGCTGGGGCGTGGTGAGGGGGGCCGGTGGGGGCTGCGCTGGAGAGCCGGGCTGGGGGCAGAGACGCCAGAGCTATATGTTCCATGTACTGTCTGGACTCAGCTGGGGGAATTGTGGACTATGGTGTTGGAAATTGTTTTGTTATGGTTCATTTACACAGCACCTTTGCAATAAATGAGCCCCACAAGGGTTATATTTATACTTGGGGAAGATGCTTTAGACACAATTAAACTAATAATTCCACATGGGGAATTAATAGTTAAATTGGAAAAGATAGGGATCAATATGAAAATTGAAAGGTGGATAAGGAACTGGTTAAAGGGGAGACTACAATGGATCGTACTGAAGGATGAACTGTCAGACTGGAGGGAGGTTACTGTTGTCAGATGCTACCGGTAGGATGCTCTGCTTTCGCCAATGCTGATATCACTCGGCTGCGTGCGTGTGTTCCCTCTGTGTGCTGTCCCACCTCTGCGCAGATAGCTGACACAGCAAACCCAACAAGAACCCCCAATAACCACAGAGTCTAGTAAGATGCAAAGTCACGTCGACTAGGTTTATTGCGACCTTGGACACAATTGCAGTTCCCCGTAGATTACTTAGTCTACCGGGCATACTACTAATAGGTGCCTCTTGGCAATGGACCTGGCTCAGTTAGTGGCGGGACTTTCCACTACCCCCTCGGCCAGACCCAGACACCGCCCCAGGGATGCATTCTTATACACAGGTACAAACAAGTTACACATCACTCCTGACATATTGAGGTGCAACCCCTCTACGCAGCAAGGTACAACCCCTTTACGTAGTAAGGTGTCGCCTCTCACCTTGTACATGTTGGTTTGAACAAAACAACTCTATCCATCATATTACCCTTTTGGCCCTGTCATTGGGATGGGTCAGCTTGTTCCTTGAGTGTGGAATGTACAAGTTTGCGAATGTTCTGATATCTGGTGTCCAGTACCTTTTAGGTATGTCTCTTTTTGCAGCATCAGCCCTTTCCTTGCCAGCTTCTGTGAGCAGGGCCTGCCTCTGGCTCACAGCTTAACTTTGCTTTATGTTAGCAAAGTCTTGACCATTACTCTAGTTCAGGCCTTAGGCCTCATACCGGGCCTCTGAGACCAAGGTTTACATCTCAGGGCCTCCTCTTACTACAGTTACTAGTGGAGTTCCTCAGGGATCAGTTTGGGGACCAATCTTATTTAATCTTTTTATTACTGATCTTGGCACAAAAAGTGGGAGTGTGCTAATAACGTTTGCAGATGACACGAAGCTGGGAGGTATTACCAATATAGAAAAGGACCGGGATATCATACAGGAAGATCTGGATGACCTTGTAAACTGGAGTAATAGTAATAGGATGAAATTTAATAGTGAAAAGTGCAAGGTCATGCATTTAGGGATTAATGACAAGAATTTTTGGGGACTCTTCAGTTACAAGTAACAGAGGAGGTGAAGGACCTCGAAGTATTGGTTGATCACAGGATGACTATGAGCCGCCAATGTGATATGGCCGTGAAAAAAGCTAATGCGTCTTGGGATGCATCAGGCGAGGTATTTCCAGTAGAGATAAGGAGGTGTTAGTACCATTACACAAGGCACTGGTGAGACCTCATCTGGAATACTGTGTGCAGTTCTGGTCTCCCATGTTTAAGAAGGATGAATTCAAACGGGAACAGGTACAGAGAAGGGCTACTAGGATGATCCGAGGAATGGAAAACCTGTCTTATGAAAGGAGACTCAAAGAGCTTGGCTTGTTTAGCCTAACCAAAAGAAGGCTGAGGGGAGGTATGATTGCTCTCTTTAAATATACCAGAGGGATAAATATCAGGGAGGGAGAGGAATTATTTAAGCTCAGTACCAATGTGGACACAACAACAAATGGATATAAACTGGCCATCAGGAAGTTTAGACTTGAAATTAGACGAAGGTTTCTAACCATCAGAGGAGTGAAGTTCTGGAACAGCCTTCCAAGGGGAGCAGTGGGGGCAAAAGACATATCTGGCTTCAGGACTGAGCTTGATAAGTTTATAGAGGGGATGGTATGATGGGATAGCCTAATTTTGGCAATTAATTGATCTTTGTCTATTAGTGGTAAATATGCCCAATGGCCTGTGATGGGATGTTAGTGGGGTGGGATCTGAGTTACTACAGAGAATTCTTTCCTGGGTGCTGGCTGGTGAGTCTTGCCCACATGCTCAGGGTTTAGCTGATCGCCATATTTGGGGTCGGGAAGGAATTTTCCTCCAGAGCAGATTGGCAGAGGCCCTGGGGTTTTTTCGCCTTCCTCTGCAGCATGGGGCACGGGTCACTTGCTGGAGGATTCTCTGCTCCATGAAATCTTTAAACATGATTTGAGGATTTCAATGGCTCAGACATAGGTTAGGGGTTTGTTGCAGGAGTGGGTGGGTGAGATTCCGTGGCCTGCACTGTGCAGGACGTCAGACTAGATGATCATATTGGTCCCTTCTGATCTTAAAATCTATGAGTCTATTTATGGGGAGTCTGCAGGAGGGGAACTGAGCAGGCATTCCTGTCATGCCACAGCTGTCAGCAGGAGGGCGCTCCAAGGCATGGGCTGCCCTGTGGCAGGGAACTTTAATGACAAGTGTTTGGAACCTCAGGGCTAGATCTCTGCAGAAAGCCTGCACCTTCCTCAATAGACTGACCCCGAACTCGCTGCTAGGATGCGTTCAATATTGGTTAGTGCAGCACCAAGCCAGGCACCACCATCGCTGTGTCCTGTAGCATGGTTAGGTCTTTTTTTGAGAGAAAGAGAGAGAGAGAGAGAGCTTCTATACAAGTGTTGACTGTACTTGCCCCTGCTTAGCTGGTTACCTATGACAATAGCACATCCCAAGGTGATAGGGCTGCAGGCCTGATCTTTACAGCCTTCCTAGAAGTCTCACACAGAGAGAAGTTGCTTCTTCCCTTTGGAGCATGTAGCACTATCTACCACGCTCTTTGAACATTCCTTGCTAGCCAGTTAACACTTGCCCCTCCTCTCCTACAGGCTGATGTCTGTGCTGCTGGGGGCAGGTGGGGATATTTTCTTTCTTACTGATAAACTGGCGGACGGCCACAGCCTTGCAGGAACGCCATGGGCCATGCATGCCTTCTGAGAATGCCAGTTAGTGACTTGGCTCTCCACGGAAGCAGTGACCTAGGCTACTGACTTTCTGCCAAACTCTTGCTGCTGTTGCTTCCTATGCAGCGAGCACTCGCATTTAGATCGTGTCTGTCTCGATTCTGGTTTGTGACGGCTGAATGTCGGTCCTTAAGAATATTTTTGACTGATGTTTAGGCCCAAGTACAACATAAAAAGCTGAGACGCAGAGTGGGATGGCAAACCCAATCACTGAGGTGAAGTACAGGTCAAATCCAGACTGACACTTTCGTGCAATTATAAATGATCATTAAAGAAGGGGGTGAGGGGGAGAGCACTTCAGTACAGCATACATCAATCAGCCTTGAGCTACCAACGCATGTAAGTGGGGTCATTGCTTCTGCAAGACTGCTCGTGCTGAAAGCTGAGCACGTGCTTAAGTGCTTTCTGGATCCAGTTCAACGCAGATTAGAAGCTGGCAAAAAGAATCCAAAATGAAGTGGGTGCGATGGAGTTTACAGAACTCTAAAGCCTGCTCTATGCTAAAAAGTTAGCTCAACCCAGCTACATTGTTCAGGGGTTTTCAGGTGTAGACAAGCCCTGAGGCTAATGTAGAGATGGAGCAGCACTGGGCCAACAAGGTCTCACCTCTCAGCAACTGCAGACCCTCTCCAAATGGAGCACCTGCTTACATGGACTCTGACACTTAGGCAGGGGGAGAGGGAAGGAGAGGCTGTCTGCAGGAAGGAAGCCAGTTTGTAGCTCTTGGGACAGAAGGATCCACAGGGACAGGGGCAGTGGGTAAGATCTGTCCAGGAGGGCAGGGGCCCAACAATTTTTCTCTCCTTCTCCCTGACGAGGGGAAATAACTGGAAGTGAGAAGAGAGCTAGGGAGCCCCAACTGACTATGTGAATTGTGGAGATGGTTTGAGCAGCCCTCCGCAGGGAGGGAAGCACAGTGCTGTGACCAGATGTAACCGTGCCTCTGTGGATCACAACTGAGAATACCAAATTCAGGACAAACTGATGAGAAATAGGGCAGATACCCCCTCAAACTCATGGCTATTCTCCCTTAAGATATACCAAACCAGCAACAAAAATAAACTTCCGTTTCACCATACTGGCTAACAAGAATTCACAACACCAGTTTCCTTAGGTATTCCAGTGCTTGTATTGCCACCAAAGATGAGTGCTTCTTTACAACCACTTTCATCAAATGAAAGGTTCTTCTGATCCCAAAGGATCAGCCACACACCCAGGTCAATACATAACTCAGAGCTTACCCAATAATCATGCTGTTGCCAATCCTTTTGTATCTAAAAGCTAAAGGTTTATTCATAAAAAAGAAAGAAAGAAAGAAAGGTGAGAGTTAAAATTGATTGAAGGCATCAAATACATACAATAATTGCAAAGTTCTTGGTTCAGGCTTGTAGCACTGACGGAATAAACTGCTGGAAAGGGATCACTAGTACAAAAGTTTGAAAACCACTGCACTAGATTGTACAGTATATGTGTTAACATTAAAAACACATAAAGCAGGGGTGGCCAACCTGTGTCTCCAGAGCCACATGCGGCTCTTCAGAAGTTAATATGCGGGTCCTTGTATAGACACCGACTCCGGGGCTGGAGCTACAGGCGCCAACTTTCCAATGTGCCAGGGGGTGCTCACTGCCCAACTCCTGGCTCTGCCAAAGGCCCTGCTGGCTTAAGTCAAGTCTCTGGTTGCTTCCAAATCATTGGAAGGTCCTCAGTCCCTTGGTTAGAATGCTCCCATTAGTGTAAATTCATAGTCCAGAGGCTAGAGCAGGAAAGAGGCAAAATGGAGATGTTTCCATGGCCTTTTATAGCTTCTGCCATGTGGCGGGAAATCCACTGTTTCAAACAAAAGCCCTCAGCACAGCTAGTGGAAAATTACAGGTAAAAGATGGAGTTTGGAGTCACATGAGCAAGTCACATGTCCATGCATGACTTCAGTTAGTCACTGCAGGACAGTCCATTCAGTTTAGATGGACATCTCCCATGGTCCATTAAGTGTTCCTTGATGAGCCACTTAATTTGAATAGTCCCTTCAAGATGTGCAGGCTAAATACCTTGTGGGCATTACCCCAGGAGCAAACATGTTAGAAATACAGGCACGTAGTTAATACTCCTAACTTCATCTACAATAATGATATATGCATACAAATAGCATAATCCTATTCAGCGAATCACAACCTTTCTGTAGACATCTTACATGCCACATTTTGTACAAGATTTATTGCAGTTATATAAGAGTAGTAGCAACAATGATCTACATCGCCATAGTTTAATCAGATAATGTTACACCGTGCCCCAAACTGAAGAGAGAACAGGGAAGGTAGGAAGTGGTGCAGGGGAGGCCGATCTGGGCCATCGGGAAGAGGGGACTGAGACACCCCTTCCCCCTTGGGCAAGGCTCTGGTGGAGAGGGACAGCTGGTGTTCCACTATCCTCCCCCCACCTTTGTCTGACCAGGGGAGCACTGAGGGATGATGGACTGTAATTCTGCCACTAGAGCCTCAGATTGCCTGCCAAAGCCACCCTAGGACTTTGGGCACTGTTGAGCCACAGCCAGCCTGCTAGGCCTGCTGGCCCCCAATTGAAGCCCACTATACTGGATCTATGTAACCACAAAAGCCTCTCTAAGGCCTTGTCTACACTAAAGGGAAAAGTCGATCTAAGCTACGCAATTTGAGTTATGTGAATAGCATAACTCAAATCGACGTAGCTTAGATCTACGTACCACGGGGTCCACACCACACAACGTCAACGGGAGACGCTCTCCCGTCCATTCCCCTTACTCTTCTCGAGCCGGTGGAGTACAGGAGTCAACGGGACAGCGATCTGCAATTGATTTAGCGGGTCTTCACTAGACCCGCTAAATTGACCGCCGAAGCATCAATTGCCGCAACGTCAATCCTCCGGTAAGTGTAGACAAACCCTTAGACTCTGACTCTGTTTTACTCTAGGTCCCATCCCACCTTTCCTTTCAGGATGAAATACGCCGTTATTTCCATCTCAGGCCTGTTCCTCTGTCCCTATTCACTCCAGGCAACAACAAGAGGAAGCAGGTGACCGCAGGCTGAGCCACCTTGGACTGGCCCCTGCACGGGGGGATTGCATGTCAGAACGTTCTGAATCTAGGATCAGATTCTTTACTACACAGCACTAAATACATGCCCCCCCTTCTCCCACCCCTTTGTTCACCACTCTTATCCCTGGATCTAATTTCTCCTCCATCGAATTATTATTCCTCTTTTGAACGTCTTGCATGTTTCTTACAATGCTCATTTATTATGGATGACGGCTGCTGTATAGTTTGACTTACCTTTGTCACTGTAAGAACTAGTTGAGGGAAATCAAGGGACATTCACTCCCCCACGGCCCAAAAAGGCTTGTTTTTTGCTTTTTAATTAAAATTTGCAATGTTGAAATTAAAAAAAAAATCAACCAGTTCTACTCACTAAATCAGATTTTCTCTTGTTCATCTTATTTCTCATCAATTCTGCAGCCACGGAGTTGCGCCGGAGATGGGGCCCCATGGCGAGTGCTATCATTAATGTAGCTCTCTGGTGTTGGAGGAATGGTGATGTCACGTTGTACGGAGTCCTGAGCACTGTGTGGCCAGTGGAGACCTTTACATCATCTCACTTTTATGACCTTCTTGAAGATTTGCCCCAATCTTGGGCTTAATCCAACGCCCATTAAAGTGAATTAGAACTACCCGTGACATCAGTGAGCATTGGATCAGGTCCATTGTGTGGTGCAGTTGCTTCTATTCCATTGTCACCCACTGTCTCTTGCGCTACTGTGAAGGATGGTCTTGTGTGGACAGCACCCTGGCCCCTTCTGTGTAACCTTAAGAGACTGCTCCGTCAGCAGTTGTGATGATCATTGTCTGTAGAATCCCTTGGCCAGGAATATTAGATAGGCACCTGGGCTTTCCATTCGGAATATAAAGCACTTATTCTCTCTCTTTAATGTACGTGTGCGCACACACACACACACACACACACACACACACACTACACCTGACATAATACTTCATATGTGTATTAAGTTCCAGTATGGCATCCGTGTTAGTCTGTATCAGCAAAAACAATGAGGAGTTCTTGTGGCACCTTGGAGCAGAGGTGGGCAAACCTCGGCCTGTGGACCACATCCGGCCCGCAGGACCCTCCTGCCGGGCCCCTGAGCTCCTGGCCCGGGAGGCTAGCCCTCGGCCCCTCCTCTGCTGTTCCCTCTCTCACGCAACCTCAGCACACCGCACCGCCGGCGCAATGCTCTGGGCGGCCAGGAAGTGCAGCTGCAAGCCCGGCCTGACCCAGTGCTATGAGCTGCGCAGTGGTGTGGCTGGCTCCAGCCGGGGGGCACGGCCAGGGCCAGCTCCAGGCACCAGCCTGGCAAGCAGGTGCTTGGGGTGGCTGCTCCGGAGAGGGGCGGCAAGTCCAGCTATTCGGCAGCAATTTGGCGGATGGTCCCTCACTCCCGCTCAGAGCGAAGGACCTCCCGCCGAATTGCCGCTGCAGATCGCCATCGCGATCGGGGCTTTTTTTTTTTTTTTTTGTGGCTGCTTGGGGCTGCCAAAACCCTGGAGCCGGCCCTGGGCGCGGCTGCCTGTCCTGCTGCTCTGGGCAGCGCGGCTGTAGTGCCGCCAGCCACCGGTGCTCCAGGCAGCGTGGTAAGGGGGCAGGGAGCAGAGGGGATTGGATGGAGGGCAGGGGAGTTCGGAGTGGTGGTCAGGGGGCGGGGGTGTGGACAGGGGGCGGGGCAGTCAGAGGGCAGAGAACAGGGGGCTTGAGTGGGGGCAGCGGTCCTGAGGGGCAGTCAGGAAGGAGGGGGGGGTGGTGGGGAGCAGTCAGGGGCAGAGGTTCCGGGGCCAGTCAGGGGACAGGGAGTGGGGGTGGGTGGGTGGATGGGGCAGGGGTTCTGGGGGCGGCCTTCAGGGAACAGGAGGGGTTGGATGGGGCAGGAGTCCTGGGGGGACATCAGGGGGCGAGAAGTGCGAGGGGGTGGATAGGGGGTGGGAGCCGGGCCACACCTGGCTGTTTGGGGAGGCACAGCCTCCCCTAACCGGCCCTCCATACAATTTCCTAAACCCGATGCAGCCCGCCGGCCAAAAAGTTTGCCCGCCTGTGCCTTAGAGACTAACAAAGCTTATGCCCAAATCAATTTCTTAGTTTCTAAGGTGCCACAAGGACTCCTCATTGTTTAAGTTCCCATAGTCCATTAAAAATAGGCCAAACGGTGCCATTACTACAGATGTAAAGCAATTTCAACTGAATATGTATGAGTAAATTTGAATTCCTTGTCAAAAAAGAGATTTGTTGCACCACGGTAGAAAACAACTAACCCAGCTGCAGAAGTTAGACTGGTTTTCCCAATGCATGTGAGTGAGTGGCCCAAAGAGGAGTTGTTCTTAGCAGTAGCCTGCTCTCATGCTCTTTTAAACCAGGAATGTAAGACAATGCAAATGCAAATCAGCATGCTAGTGATGCACTAGAGTTCTGCAGATGTTCTGCCTTTGAGAGGTATCACAGTGGGCGCACACTTACCTGTAGGTCTCAGGCAGTGGCGTAGCCAGCTTCTAAGAGGAGGGGGAGCAAACATAAAAAAGGCGCCCCCCCGTCTCCTCCTCTGGCCATGCCCTCCTTGGCTCCCCCTCCGGTTGCTCTGTGCCCCCTCCCTTGGCTCCTCCTCTGGACACACCACCCCTCCTCCCCCCATGGCGCCTCCGGCCCTGCTGGGCCACCCCCGTGGCCCCACCCCCACTCCTCCGGCCGCGGCTGCTGGTCGCCATGCTGCGCCCCCCCCTCTCCTCCGGCCGTGCCCACCGCGCCCCCATGGCTGCAGGCCGCCAGCTGCGCCCCCCCTCACTCCTTCGGCCGCTTTTGGAAAGGCGGGGGAAGTGGCTGCTTCCCCTGCACCCCGCTAGCTACGCTACTGGTCTCAGGGTGCACTTTCTGCCAAGTCCAAAGGACTGTGACCCATGGTCAGCTTTGAGTTCTGGTGTGGGCGTTCAGTTTGGAACAAGTGGATATGGGGAAAGCAGTGGACGTGATATATCTTGACTTTAGCAAAGCTTTTGAGATGGTCTCCCACAGTATTCTTGCCAGCAAGTTAAAAAAGTATGGATTGGAGGAATGGATTATAACAGGGGTAGGCAACCTATGGCACGCGTGCCGAAGGCGGTACATAAGCTGATTTTCAGTGGCACTGACACTGCCTGGGTCCTGGCCACCAGTCCGGGGGGCTCTGCATTTTAATTTTATTTTAAATGAAGCTTCTTAAACATTTTAAAAACCTCATTTACTTTACATACAACAATAGTTTAGTTATATTTTATAGACTTCTAGAAAGAGACCTAAAAATGTTAAAATGTATTACTGGCACGCAAAACCTTCAATTAGAGTGAATAAATGAAGACTTGGCACATCACTTCTGAAAGGTTGCCGACCCCTGGACTATAAGGTGGATAGAAAGCTGGCTAGATCGTCGGGCTCAATGGGTAGCGATCAATGGCTCGATGTCTAGTTGGCAGCTAGTATCAAGCAGAGAGCCCCAGGGGTCGGCCCTGGGGCCGGTTTTGTTCAACATCTTCATTAATGATCTGGATCAGGGGTGGCCAACCTGTGGCTCCGGAGCCACATGCGGCTCTTCAGAAGTTAATATGCGGCTCCTTGTATAGGCACCGACTCCGGGGCTGGAGCTACGGGCGCCAACTTTCCAATGTGCCGGGGGGGGGCTCACTGCTCAACCTCTGGCTCTGCCATAGGCCCTGCCCCCACTCCACCCCTAAGTTTGCCGTGCCCTCACTCCTCCCCACCCGCCAGAGCCTCCTGCATGCCACAAAACAGCTGATCGTGAGGGAGGGTGGGGGAGGTGCTGTTCGGCGGGGCTGCCGGTGGATGGGAGGCGTTGGGAGTGGGGTGGGGGAGCTGATGGGGGGCTGCTGATGTATTACTGTGGCTCTTTGGCAATGTACATTGGTAAATTCTGGCTCCTTCTCAGGCTCAGTTTCGCCACCCCTGATGTGGATGATGGGATGGATTGCACCCTCAGCAAGTTTGCGGATGACACTAAGCTGGTGGGAGAGGTAGATACGCTGGAGAGTAGGGATAGGGTCCAGAGTGACCCAGACAAATTGGAGGATTGGGCCAAAAGAAATCTGATGAGGTTCAACAAGGACAAGTGCAGAGTCCTGCACTTAGGACTGAAGAATCCCATGCACCGCTACAGGCTGGGGACTGACTGGCTAAGTGGCAGTTCTGAAGAAAAGGACCTGGGGATTATAGTGGATGAGAAGCTGGATATGAGTCAGCAGTGTGCCCTTGTTGCCAAGAAGGCTAACAGCATATTGGGCTGCCTTCATAGGAACATTGCCAGCAGATCGAGGGAAGCGATTATTCTCCTCTATTCGGCACTTTTAAGGCCACATCTGGAATATTGCGTCCAGTTTTGGGCCCCCTACTACAGAAAGGATGTGGACAAAATGGAGAAAGTCCAGCGGAGGGCAATGAAAAATTATTAGGGGGCTGTGGCACATGACTTACGAGGAGAGGCTGAGGGAACTGGGCTTATTTAGTCTGCAGAAGAGAAGAGTGAGGTGGGATTTGATAGCAGCCTTCAACTACCTGAAGGAGGGTTCCAAAGAGGATGGAGCTCGGCTGTTCTCAGTGGTGGCAGATGACAGAACAAGGAGCAATGGACTCAAGTTGCAGTGGGGGAGGTCTAGGTTGGTATTAGGAAAAACTATTTCACTAGGAGGGTGGTGAAGCACTGGAATGGGTTACCTAGGGAGGTGATGGAATCTCCATCCTTAGAGGTTTTTAAGGCCCGGCTTGACAAAGCCCTGGCTGGGATGATTTAATTGGGGTTGATCCTGCTTTGAGCCGGGGATTGGACTAGATGACCTCCTGAGGTCTCTTCTAACCCTAATCTTCTATGATTCTATAAAGTTCAGCCCACGTTTGAATATGTTGTTTACTAGATGAGCCATAATCACTTTGTACCATGCAATGAGCACAGATAACTGCTAGATAAAGTTTATTGGAAGTTATACATGCACTTTGCTGGGAGAATGGACATGTAAGTGTAACAAGAGAGCACAGCAGGAGCATAACAGGACTCTAGACCAGTGGCTCTCCACCTTTCCAGACTGCTGTACCCCTTTTAGGAATCTGATTTGTCTTGCGTACCCGCAAGTTACACCTCACTTCAGAACTATTTGCTTATCATAGAATATATTATAAAATCAGACAGAAAAATACAGAAGTGTCACAGCCACACAATTACTGAAAAAATGCTGACTCTCTCATTTTTACCATATAAATATAAACTAAATCAATTGGAATATAAATACTGTACTTACATTCCAGTGTATAGTACATAGAGCAGTATAAACAAGTCATTGTCTGTATGAAATTTTAGTTTGTGCTGACTTCGCGAGTGCTTTTTATATAGCCTGATGTAAAACCTGATGTACGTGTACCCCTGGTTGAGAACCTCTGATCCAGATCACTTTTTCCTTGTCCGGCATGGGCACCAGTGAGTAGATTGCTTTAGTGATGCTTTGAAACAGACAACCTATACAGTCATGATTAATCATACTTCTCATTGAAAGAAAATTCTTTTCTCTTATCCCTATCACTCAGATACGGCACTGCTGTGAGTTGTACCGGTGCTAGTAGGGAGAATGTCCATTGGATAACCCTATGCATAAGGAATGCTTCCTGTGATGCAATAAGTGAGCGTTCTTTTTTCTCCTGCTGATTATAGCCCACCTTAATTGATTACTCTCGTTATAGTTGGTATGGCAACACCCATTGTTTCGTGTTCTCTCTGTATATATATCTTCCTACTGTATTTTCCACTGCATGCATCCGATGAAGTGGGTTTTAGCCCACGAAAGCTTATGCTCAAATACATTTGTTAGTCTCTAAGGTGCCACAAGGACTCCTCCTTGTTTTTGCTGATACAGACTAACATGGCTACCACTCTGAAACCTGTATCATGGTATGTAGACAATCAATGGAATGCTAGGATGTGCCTGGGACACCCAGTTAATTACAGTCTCATGCAGGCTTTCATTGCTGTTTGGTGCTCAGACACTGGGAATTGCTTGAGTTGGTTTCCATGGCAGTCAATGGCAAAATTCCCAATTGACTTCAGTGGGCCCAGGGTAAGGCCTGTTGTTCCTCACATTATCAGTCTGTTTTATCTTTCATGCAGGGAAAAAACAGAGGTTTTCTCCTCCATTTTATTTTATTTTAAAAGCAGAATATATCACTGCCATGGGGCAATCTCTGCTGCATTGCCGGTGATCAATATTCCCCGGCAATCAAATTCCCCTTTTGATATTTCTTGTGTTGAAAAGTAAACACAGGTTCCTCTGAATTCTCCTTGGGATACATGTGTCCAATGAGTCTCAGCCACATAATCTATGAGGCCTTCTCTCCTTTCCCAAACCCCTTCCTAACCACATGTGATATTTCAGTATGTCTGAGGAAGGAAGTCCTCTTCCAGCTCTGTAACCTTTCTAATTTGAACAAAAGATCTGCTAAAAGAAACCACACTCCAGCATTATGTTCCGCTTTGAACTGCATGGTCCAAGACCTTTGCCTCTCCACACACTGTATCCAGTCCCAAGTATGGGACAAATAGCCAAAATGAAGACCACAAGAAACATAGCAGAGAGCAGGGAGTTTCCAAACAGTGCAGCATTCATCTCACCATCCCCACTAACGTTGTCTGTCATCTCATTTCTGGACCCAGCATTTCCTGAGTCAGTAATTTGCAACAATTAAAGTGAATTAAAAGGAGATTTGTGTTGGCTAGAAGAAACTGTGGGTCCAAATTAAGGAACCTCCCTCCTAACAAGGGACTGTTCTATATCCATAGTGCTTTAGGAGATAGCACTCTTGTCTGGTGAGCTACAACCCTGACAGCATACATCCATCTGTCGTGGAATGGAATGGAACGCAGCGTGAGCTGGGAGCAAGTGCCATGATCTATCATAGCCTGTGATGGCAGGGATTGTCATTTAATGTAACACAATATCCTAATGGAAATAGACATCGTGATGTAAATGGAGATGGTACATCATTGTAATGAGGCATACGGCCTGTGAAATTTAAACACAGGACTCGCTGAGATATATAGCATGTGGCATTTATGGAACACCATTAAAAATATGAGGCAAGATTTTTTTTTTAAAATTTGGCTTGAATGAATACTTTCCAGATCTGCAGGTCTTAGGGTTCCACTAGATCTTACACTATATATGTTAACATTAAAAACATATAAAGCATGATCTAATTCACAGGGTGTTTTTTTCCTCATCTTCTCTCTTACTCTCTTCCACTCTTATGCCTAGGTATCAGGATACCTGATGCAATTGTCATTAACTAATTTAAAAAAACAAATTCCAGTGCCTATCCCAGACTGTGAAACCGCAGTATCCCAGAGAAAATGTATTTTATGAATGTCTAATTGAGAGCTGCTGAGCACTGAAGACTACAGATTATCATGTGTAACTACCCACATATAATGCTTGTTAGCATTATTAGGAGTTAGGTGTGGAGTTGAAAAGGGAAATATACTGCCCCTGTAACAATTGTCCCACAATTCTCAATGAGGAGGGCCCAGCATGGAATTGTGTGGGTGGCTCGACCGTGACAAGACAACCGGGGGGAGCCCTTGATCCAGCAAAGCATTTAGCACGTTTGACTTTAAGCATGTGAAAAGCCCCGTTCATGTCAGTCGGAGGGTTTATTCACTTCAAGTGCTCTGATTGTTCACAGGCTGCCTTCCACTGCGTCTTGGGGAGATCAGACTCTGGCCCTCAATTATATTTAAATATATTTTAAGCCTATTCAAATTGTGGGGAAATTTCTGCACCGGAAAGAATGAATTTAAAATGTACCTTGTCTTTATTTATACTAGTATTAGACGTAGAAACATAGGGATAGATGGTCAGCTTGTGATCCACCTTGAGTATGGGGCAGTGCAGCGTATGTTCCCCAGAGCACTGGTGCAGCTACACCACGAGGTCTGTTCAGGGGGCTGTCACTCACCTGCATAAGGGTGCTTTGTAATGGCTCTGTGGAGCTTGTATCCGCTCTTGCCTTGCTCCTTACAGTCCTGCACCACCCTCTAAAGCCCTATTTATAAAATAAATCTTATAGTCACATATTCTTAGGGAGCTAGGGGCCTGATCCTACCTGGAGTCAATGGGAGCTTTTCCCAACAGAATGGATTCTAGCAGTAAAATTCACCCCTGTACAGAGGGATTCTCAAGAGCTATGCCCCATTTCAGTCTCACTTTAACTCTTGAAATAGGACTTAAAAAGGACTTGAGTAATGCAAAGGGCTCATGCTAGTCCTGCACCAGAGTGAATTTCATCTCAGTCAAGTATAATTGCATTAAAGCCAGGTGAGTGACACCATTAAGTGATCTTTGAATTAGACTCAGG
The DNA here is from genome assembly GCF_013100865.1 of Trachemys scripta elegans. Taxonomy (NCBI): domain Eukaryota; kingdom Metazoa; phylum Chordata; order Testudines; family Emydidae; genus Trachemys; species Trachemys scripta. Next base: position 35,945,249 of record NC_048310.1, on the reverse strand, counting down.
GGATTCAAATTAACTAAATATATCGACCAGCTCCTGCAGAGCTTCATGCACATGAATAGACCTACTGACATTTTGCAGGATGGGGCCCTCTATATTAGAAACAATAAGGTATTATAGAATTAATAGAAAACTTGGATACCCATCAAAACTCCAAGTTAGGAAGCACCTGTCTTATATTTAATCAGAAAAATAAGACCTTTTCATTAGCACTATAAGGAAAATTTTAATCTACATGTTTTGTACTGGAAGTAGCTAAATCATATTTATGTCGTGAAACTGGAACCAAAAAAAAATTGAACATTATCAGAAGTCCAGATTCATAATCTGATCAGACTTCGAGCTGGATCGTAAGTGAGTCCATGTTTTGGGTGACATGTAAAACTAACGGTGTACCAAGCTCTGGTTATTAAAGAGGAGTAATATTTGTTTTGGCAAGAGGGAGGGTTGTTAACTCATGATGTGACAGCCTCCCCCGGCTTGGTGTTGGGTCCTTATTTATTAGCTATTAATCTCCTTTTTAACTGAGGTAAACAAATGTGAACTAACACACTGAAGGTCAGTGGTGGTGCTGGAGGAGTTTTTCAAAAGCACCTAAGGGACTTAGGAGCACAAGTCTAAATGAAAGTCAATAAGATGTGCTCCTAAAACCGTTTGGTAATTTTGAAAATCTTTCCCTGCTGGGAGTAAACCCTAGGTCTAAATATTAGACAGACATATGGCACTGAAGAAAAAAATATGACTCCAGATGAGGGAAGGGTAGCTAATTTTGGAAAGGGCTCCAGAGGCGATCCTGGCAATTACAGGCCAATAAGCCTAACTTCACTACCAGGCAAATTTGTTGAAAGTGTAGTAAAGAACAGACTTATCAGACACGTAGATGAACACAATATGTTAGGGAAGAGTCAACAGGGCCTTAGCAAAGGGATATCCTGCCTCACCAATCTATTTGAATTCTCTGAGCGTGTCAGCAAGCATGTGGACAACGGTGATCCAGAGGATATAGTGTACTTGGACTTTCAGAAAGCCTTTGACAACGCCTCTCACCAAAGGATCTTAAGCAGTCATGGGATAAGAGGGAAGGTCCTCTCATTGAACAGCATCTGGCTAAATGATGGGAAACACAGGGTAGGAATAAACAGTCAGTTTTCACAATGGAGAGGTAAATAGCAGGGTCCCCCAGTGATCTGTACTGTGACCAGTGCTGTTCAACATATTCAGAAATGATTTGGAAAAGGGAATGAACTATGAGGTGGCAAAATTTGCAGACGATACAGAATTATTCAAGATAGTTAAGTCCAAAGCTGTGACAAGTTATAAAGGGATCTCACATAACTGGGTGACTGGGCAACAAAATGGCAGATGAAATTCAATGTTGATACATGCAAAGTAATCATATTGGAAAACATAATCCCAGCTATACATACGAAATAATGGGGTCTAAATTAGCTGCTACCACTCAAGAAAGATCTTGGTGTCATTGTGGATAGAACTCTGAAAACATCTGCTCAATGTGCAGTGGAAGTCAAAGCAGAATGTCAGGAACCATTAGGAAAGGGATAGATAATAAGACACAAAAGATCATAATTTTACTATATAAAACCAGGACACACCCACATCTTGAATACTGCATGCAGTCTGGTCAGCCCATCTCAAAAAAGATATATTAGGATTGGAAAAGGTACAGAGAAGGGCAACAAACATGATTAGGGATATGGAACAGCTTCCATATAAGGACAGATTAGAGACTGGGACTGTTCAGCTTGGAAAAGAGACGACTAAGGGGGGATATGACTGAGGTCTTTAAAATCATGACTGGTGTGGAGAAAGGGAATAAGGAATTTCGCATAACACATGAACCAGGGGTCACCCAATGAAATTAATAGGCAGCAGGTTTAAAACAAACATTAGGAATTATTTCTTCACACAACGCACAGTCAACTTGTGGAACTCATTGCCAAGGGATGTTGTGAAGCCCAGAAGTATAACTGGTTTCAAAAAAAGAATTACATAAGTTCATGGAGGATAGGTCCATCAGTGGCTACTAGCCAAGATGATCAGGGCACAACTTCATCATCCAGGTGCCCTTACATCTCCGACTTTCGGAAGCTGGGAGTGGACAACAGGGGATAATGGATCCCTTGATAATTGTCCTGTGCTGTTCATTCCCTCTGAAGCATTTGGCACTGGCCACTATAGGAAGACAGGATACTGGGCTAGCTGGACCATTGGTATGACTCAGTATGTCTTATGATCTTATAATAATAAGTCTCCTGACTCTCAGTCCCATGCTCTATCCAATTGATCATGCCTCTCCCCCACCCCACTACTGCAGCTATTATGATGATTGTCATTGGAAATCACCCAGCTAAATCTCTACGCAATATTTTTAAATTGTACTAAAGAATGTGTGTAATACCCCTCAAAGCCATGCCAATTTTGTTTCCTCAATAAATACATATGAGTCAATATCAGCTGATAAATCAGAATAGCTTCATGTATTTCACCAGTACAACAACACTGTATCTTTGAACTTTCACCCTACTAGGTTTGGAGAGATGCTCCAGATACTCTGAAATGCTTAAGAGTTCACCTGTGTGACATGTCCTGGCACAGGTGTGCTGCTCCTGCTCTCGATGTTTTCCTGTGTTCTTTCTGAATTAAATACGCCACTCAAACACCAAGTGTTAAGACTGCAAATCCCCGATGAATATCACACTGACAACAGAAAGCGTTGCCTCGGATCGGAACAGTAAATATGGAAACAACCCTGCATGCTAAGCATTGTGCAGCTCTGAGTTGAAGTTGATAAAAACATGGCGGCCCATCCAAATGGAATGGGATCTACAGGAAACACAGGTCCAAAAATGATCACTCATTTTTAAATCAAATGCCAAGCATGTGACTGCGTGACCTAATATCCCCCTATCTACTACTCTTCTCAGCATTGTGCCTTTTACATTAGTCTAACTATGGTGTATGGAAAATTGTGTTAAAATTAATTTGTAAAGAGTTTCTCGGTCCTGTTTGCGGGCTACAGGGAAAACATGAAACCAGAGTCAGTCAGTCAGCACAGAACCAGCCTAGAGAAAGCTACGATGAGATGTGCTTCTCTGCTGTATGGAGGAGCCTGCTTTGCCTTTCTCTGGTTTGGGGTTCTTGTGTTATCATTCTGAATCCTAAGAAACAAAAGTAGTGTTACATTGCAGTCTTCCAACAAAAATATTTTATGTTATTATCTGGGTGTATGTCGTGAACATTATCCTAATGAACTTGAGTGAATCCGTCTAACTGAAAAACCCTCTATCTTTTGACTGGTGTTTAAATGCTCACATACAAAACTTCTCACGTAAAACTGCATTTCTGTCCCAAACAAACATCCTGTCTCCGGCATTTCCTCAGCAAAGGAATGTAGATGAAAGGCACAGTGGTAGCTTCCAAACATTACTATTATTTAGCCCTGGACATTGTTTAGACTGAGAACATAGACTTACCAGTACACAGCTAGGTTTAATTCTGACATTCTCCTCTCCCTGTTGCACATGTTTACTCGTCCCAAGAAAGCACCAATTAGCTTGGTTGTTTTCCATGGAGCTATAACTGAAACACGGTGGCGGCACTAGGCAGTACAGTTGGTTAATTCATTAACCTTTCCCCTTTGCAGTACTGGGCTCCACAAGTGAAATGAGTTTAATTGCTTCAGTCTGATTGCCAGTGGCTATTTGATACATATCAAAGAGTATCAGGGACTCTGCCAATTAGGCCTGAGCAGTGGTAACTTGCTGAGGTGGGATCGTGTGACTGTGTGTGAAAGCCCATCTCAGCCTCAAATACATCTGCCTAATGTATTGGCTTTTCCTCTCTGGAAATACCAGGGAAGACTGATATTGGATACTGGATTACACTTAAAACAACTATAAAGAGCTGGGAGAACAGGGGAGGGATAGCTCAGTGGTTTGAGCATTGGTCTCCTAAACCCAGGGTTGTGAGTGCAATCCTTGAGGGGGCCACTTAGGGATGTGGGGTAAAAAAATCTGTCTGGGGATTGGTCCTGCTTTGAGCAGAGGGTTGGACTAGATGACCTCCTGAGGTCCCTTCCAACCCTGCTATCCTATGATTCTAACTACCACAAGCTACTGCTAAATCCTCAATAACCTGGTATAAATGCTGCCCACATAAACTAGCATGTGAGATGAGGTTTACAGAAGTACACATGGCAGTTAATTGCTGGGTGTTAGGTGTTTATCTGTTATGTGGGCCTTTGAGGCTCTTCCCTTTATGGTCCTTCAATGGTTCCATTAAACTAGATTGAACCAAAATGGGCTGATTCTAATTTACACTGAAGGTCATTTACATCACTGACAGGGTAAAGGGGGTTTAAAGTGGGAGCAAATTGCATTTACACTTCTTTAAATGGGCTTTAGAGACATAGGGCAGGCTTCCCATTTACGCTATCTATACATACAATGAATGGGAAAGTGAACATGAGTCCATCTGGCAGTACCTTAGAGCCCAATCCAACAGCCGCTCATGTGTGTGAGTAACATTGAATAGTCCCTCTGGTTTGCTCAAATGCATAGGAGGCACAACGTTACACTTGTGTGGTACTGTTTGATGGATCAGAGCTTATATTTCCACATGTCTAGCTTGCCAGCAGATTCCAGAGTGATTCCTGCTGAAAGAGCCTGCTTGGCTGCAGCTACAGAGTTACTTCGGTGGGTGGGGAGGTTGGATTCTAAAAGAAACCAGTGCAATGAGAACACTTTATTGTGAGATGTGTGGATACCAAGCAAGCTCTATCTATGCTTACTGTGGACATTTAAATCGCAGCATCATCCACAACTTACTATTATGCCACCTGTGACGATTTACACCCCTAGGGTCAGGGCAGTGCAGCCTAGCAGCCAGAGTCTATAGAGCAGCCCTTCGGTGCAGGGCAGCGTGGCCTAGCGGCCAGAGTCTATGGGGGTGGGGCGCCCACCAAAGGGAGCGTCCCCAGTAAGGGGGGACCAGGCCCATCTGACTCCACCGGGCCCCAACCCAGGGCCCTAACAGTGGCGTAGCAACTTGCCACTGACTCAGCAGGGGGGTCCTACCAAAACACGCTGAGGTTTCCCGGGTGGGAGGTAGCACTCCGTCACCTTCCCTGGGTCACTTCCTACCAGACTCTGCGTTGGGGTCTCCCATGAGACTTCAGATTCTCCATGGTCAGCTGGGCCTGTCACCTCCTGTGGCTCCTCCAGTCATTGGAGTTCAAGCAGACCCAGGGAGGCTCTAATTCCCGGCACAGTCAGGGGCTGTGGCGAGCCCTCCACAAGAGCTTCCCAGACAGGTCCTTCCCCTGCAGCCTCCAGTCCAGAATGAGCTGGGCTTCCTCCCTTTATACTGCTAGAGTATTTGGAGCATGCCCAATCTCGCCGGGGAGGCGGGACTTCCACTGTCAATAATATGGGCTTAACCCTGTCTGGGCTAGTGTGGGGGTAAGCAGACCCTGTTGCACCTCTTCTCCTGACTCAGCGTGCAGATAAAGTTACTGATTGACTTTACTGGTGGATTGTGCTTAGACAGATGAAGCCTAAAGCAGCTGAGGTAAGTTAAGTTATTTAGGGTACAAGAGATATAACCAGGAGTAATGGGATAAAGTGAAGAAAGTTAAACTTCTTGAGGGTCAAGTTAAACTTCTTGACAGTGAGATCTATTAGGTTGTGGAATTGACTCCCAAGGGCAATGGTGGAGGCGGGAGAGCCATCATTTGGGACATTTGAAGTTATATTGGACAGAATACTAATGAATGTACGATAGGGACCAATCCTCCATTGGCAGGGAAAGTGACTAGATGACCTTAATAGGTCTTTTTTGTCTCTAACTCCTATGAGTCTATAAATCTGGGGGAAGAGATGACTGGCCCATGTTGCAAATCAGAGATGATTTATAGTATGTAGCAGGCTAGGTCTCCATTTTAAGCATCTAGAGTCTCTTCTAAAGCAAACAGGAATCTTTTCATTGACTTCACTGGCTTTAGATCAAGCCGTGCACGCATAACAGGAAAGATCTTCCTTTTATGGTGACAAAATGACAACTACTTTTGATACTGAAGAAAACGAAGTCTGCTGCCAATAATCATAATCGAGTGAAATGCTTTGGAGTAACTGGCTGAGACAGCAGAAACCATCCATCTTCTTAGAATCTTGGACCATCTGTTGCATATCATCAGCCACAAACAGGGTAGCAGAGTAATTATTTGGTTTGAAAGCACACAAAGGATTGTTTTGGGAAACAAGAAAAAAATGGTGCTTGAACGCTGATTTTTAGTACTGTGGTTTGGAAGGTGGGCAGTGGGGCCTGCTACAGAGTGAGGGCAGCTTTCAAGTAAGGAGAAGAAACGTGAAGTAAAACTTGCATAAACAGCATAAAATAGCCGGAAAACTTGGCTTTCGGGAAAAACTTCCAGCACTGGAAGAAGGGTCTGGTTTAGCCCAAAAAGGGTGCCCAAGAAGAGCTTTGGCATTATAGCCACCTTGTTCCTCACACGCACTTCTCATCCATTATTTGCAAAGCACGTCCATAAAGCTGCCATTTTACATTCTAAAGACACAGTGGGTCAGATCCTCAGCTGATGTAAACTGGCACAAGTTCACTGAAGTTAATAGGGCTATGTCAGTTTACACCAACTGAGGATCTGGCCCATTCATAGTCTGTTTTCAAGCTTTGCTGCTCATCTTTCAAAGGCGCAGGCTTCTCTTGGCAGCAGTGTGGCCTAGTGGGCAGAGAACTAGACTGGGATTCAGGCCACCAGGGTTCAATTCCTGGCACTGCCACTGCCCTGCTGGGTAACCTCAGACAAGTCAGTTAACTCCCCAGGCCTTAGTTTCCCCATCTGTAAAATGGGGATAATGATACTGCTCTTGGTAAAGTGCTTTGAGATCGACCGAAGGAAAACGCCATTATTTTTTCACTGTAAACCATGTACTGATGGGGGTTCCTTATATTCTTCAGTGGGAGAACCAGCTTCACATCCAAGGACAGTAGTTTGTCTTAACAAGATACCATTGAACCAATTATGTAGATTACTACGATACTCCAGGGACTTGTGAGGGACAACATAGCACTTTTGTTGCCTTCGTTAAGGACTGAACAAGATAAGGAGCTGTTGGCCAGAGGTCAGGTTTATCCCTGCTTACCCATATCCATGCTTCTGATATCCTTGCCTTTGTCCAGCCATTCTCCTTTTCTCCTGTCCCCCATGACAATACGCATACATAGAGACCAACATTTTTAGAAGAGTCCACTAATTTTGCTTGCACCCCAAGAAAAACCCAGGGGCTTTCTTTTCACATGTCCTCAGCTCAAGCCCATTGACTTTAACTGGGATAGTGGGTGCCAAGCACATCTGGCAGCCACCCTTTAGTTGTCTCAAGTCAGACACCCAAAATTAGTGGGCACACTTTTGAAAATATGAGCCAGAAAAGATACTGAGTGTCAGGACTGGAAGGAGCAATTACACCCTGGAACATCTTTCATTGCAGTCTGGCCAGCTTCCCATTTCCCACATGTGGAGACAACCGATTCCTCCCTTGGAAGGTGGTTTCATTTCCACTTTGTGTGTGAATTTAAAGCAGGTGAAAGGTGTTCGTGTGAGAGTCCTGGAGGCTGAAGTCCTCCTCTGTTTATCCACAGAAGAGCCATGGCCTAGCAGCACCTGGCAGTTTAAGTTTTCTCCTCACCATCACTCTGCCAATTCACTTCACCCCTGAACCCACAGAGATCTCTTCTAGGAGTGAGAATAGAGTTAATTGACTTCTCTGTTGAGACTGCCAGCTGGGCTGCCAGACTGTGTCAAGTGAGGTGGTTTTGTGGAGGATTTCTCTCCAGTAGTAGCCTGGGCTACCAAACAGGCATTAGACGATAATGACTTTCAGTCCCTAATAAATATGGACAGGATACGGACCAGTGACCCTATGGTTTATCTGAGTCATTCAAACCATCATCATTTATACTTTTGGCTGCTTTTTGTGCCTTTCAATGAAGGACTAATTAGGGCTATGTTAGTAGATGTATCCCATTGAACCCACAATGGGACCATGAGCTGAGCCTGCTCTGTTCTTATAATCCGCATCTACTACAGCTGTATTTGTTTTAGAGACACAAGGTGGGTGAGGTAATAGCTTTTCTTGGACCATCTTCTGTGAGAGAGACAAGTTTTCAAACTTACACAGAGATTTTAAGCTTGCAAACTTGTCTCTCTCAGCAGCAGAAGTTGGTCCAATAAAAGATATTACCTCACCCACCTTGTCTCTCTAATATCATGGGACTGACACGGCTACAACACTGCATACAACATATTATTTGTTTTGTCATTCTTCTCTTTGGAATCCTAACTGCTCAGCACATTTAAATATCCAGTAGCATCAAAAGTAGTTATTGACCTTCGTATTGATCTAATATGAAACATTTTCATGAATCATGCTCCATAAAAATCAAGGCTCCACTTAGTCTTAATAGGACAGGCATTTCCAATGCATTGTTAACCACTCCCTTAAAGAGTAGATCAATGTTTTTTTTTTAATTTGAGATAATGAGCAAAATTCATCTTGGGTGTAAGTTCACTATAGTCGACAGAGTTACATTAGGAGTGTATCATAAAATAATAATAATTAATAATACATTTTTATTCTAGACTTACTGGAAAACTTAAAATTTTTCCGATGATTTTTTTTATTTATTCTGTTAGTTTCTATAAACATCTGGGATGATGTATCATTTTAAAATAGCAATCAAACCAACTGGGACTCAGACCAGCTTTGCCAAAATACCGCAGGATGTGTAGCAAACAATTCCAAAAGGAAGAGGTGTTGAAAAAGAGAAGGAAAACATGTTCAGAGAAGAACTGGGATGAGCAGCAGGTCTAGGATGGAGCACTAAGCACTTTTAAGAGGGACCCTGGTGGATGTAATTAAGTTGAGTTATACATAGACCAAGAACACTCTGCCCTGGTCTGCTTCCAATGGAACCTTGGGACAGAAGACAGGACAACCCATCTGATCTCGAATACTTTGGAGAGAAAGAGAGATGGAGATTACTAGTCAAGTACTTAGGGCTGGGAGCTTAAGGAAGTCAGTGGCTCAACTTCCATGTAGACATGAGTCTCTTTTCTCGGTGGTGCAAATCAGGAGTGGCCACTGATCTTCATAGAGGTACACCAGTGCTGAATCAGGCGTTGTATTTCTTTGAGAGCCGTTCAAGAAAACAACACAATTTGCATTGCTAATAAGCCCATGCAGCTGGAAGAACTGCAGTCAGGAAATGTACTCTGCACCATTCGTGCCATTGGTTTATGTTTTGTATTCCATTCTTCTTGCAGGGCAGGTAAGATTTTAAGGCTCTAGGCAGGGCAGGGCCAAATTCAGTCACATCTGATATTGAATCCATTGTTATTGACATCAGTAAGGCTGGAGACGGTGTGAGTCAGGGCAGAATTTGGCACACTGTATACCATGGGGATACACAGGCATTCGACCTGAACTGCCAGGGATTGATTTACGACTAGATTTGAATGCTTAGGGCTGCTCAGGTGGCACAAAGGGGCGTCATCCAGCCAAAAATATCCAGCAGAGAATTCCCCTGTCAGAGGGGGACTCACTGCTGGCCGAAGAACTCCATGGTTGGGTTCTGCACTGGTGCTCCCCACTATGGGCGTATGTAGAAGAAGGGGAGGGTCATGCCAGGGCATGGCAGAGTGGAACTCCGCTACACCTGTCCTCCATTGGCCTGGACTCCACAAAGGCTCTGTTCTGGTGGCACAGCGGAGAATAGCCCAGCAGTTGCTCTAAGGCAGGTTGGGATTGAAGTGGGGCTCCCTGAGACTCCCGCCCCCTTGTCCAGTACTAAGAAGAGCTCTGGTGCAGGAGAGACCCCACTCCTCCGCTGTAAAGTGCATGGCTCAGCTCCTCAAAGATATTTAAGCACCTAATTCCTAGGCCGTGCGCCCTTGTGATCACTTTGACAAAAGTTATTCCAGATGCAAACTACAGTGGTACAGGGGTTATCATTAAAGTTGTCCAAATAAAAGGAGGAAGTCAGGATGGAAAATAACACTCTTCCTTAGAATCCCAGCATCAAACAACACGTGGTTATCGTGGTTTAGTGGCAGAGAATCTAGGGGTACAATAAGAGCCTTCTGTCCGGAAGACGACTTTAATTTATTGTCTCTATTTGAAGCTGAATTAAGCTCAGATTCCTCCAGAAAAGCTTTTAGAAAACCAGTGTAAATCTGGCACGGTGCAGGGCCCGGGGTTTACTGTCTATCAAATAGCACGTGGAATATGGAAGTCATTAGCTTGAACCAGGGGTCAGTGAAGTGTTGAGCTGATGATGTTCCTCTAAGTAGATCCAAGTGCCAGAGCTTGATGTAGAGTGCCTGCCCCTCTCCCCACCTACACCCATAATTTATGTACAGCTGCTCCTTCCAGACAACTTCTATCTCCATGATGGCGGATAGATCAACACTTATAACAATGATTCACTTCTTTGTAATGCAATTAGAAGTAGCAAAAGCATCTGCAATTACACAGGCTAGAAAAAAATTACAAGGGCTATCAATCCTGCTCTGAGAGAATAAGCGGAGGGTTTGCTGAGAGTTAGAAAGACATCACTGCCCACTCTCATTGCTTTAGCATTTGCAGCAAGCCACGTGTAAGATGTCATTGGGAGGAGAACATGGACCATGGCAGATAAGTGGGAAATTAGGAGGGTTAGAGGGAATTTGAAGAGCAAATTGCCAAGAAGATAAAAACAAATAACAGGAAATTTGGAACATGTAGCAGAAGCAGAAAGGCTTGTAAGAGAACTGAGGGGTCCTTTGGACCACCAGAGTGGGTAAAGAGAGCAATTAATGTGGACAAGCTCAGGGCAGAGAAGCTAATAAGTGATTTATTTGCATCAGTTTTCAGCAGAAGAGGTGGGGCACCTAAGTCTGAACATTCCTTTAGCAGCAGTAACACCAAATGGGGCACAGCTTGTTAGGATGAGAGGTGAAGGGTCAGTTGCTTAGAGGAAGGGCTGCTTCCCCACTTTAGACGGGTGTGGGATGGACCTGAAGAAGCTAATTAAGCACAGTGGCAGCTCCAAGGATTTGCAAATGAAACAGGTGAAATGGTAACATGATCAGTGAGAGCTGATGATCTTTGCCTTTCCATTGGCCAACAGCTGGGCTGAGTCACATAAAAGTAAAGAAGGGGCCAGCAGGTCTGAAGCTCAGGGGAATTTGTGGGTTGGGTGAAAATTTAGGAGATGAATCTGTTGGTTATGTGCCCTGTTAAGCTAGGGTTCTATTTACAAGGAAAGGCTGGGCAGGGCTGGGCTAGTAAAACAAAGTGATCAGGACTTGCATGTGGAAATATCTCTTTTGCTTACTTTAATTTGTGTTGGGAGGGGTTTTCAAAGACAATAAGCTGATATTGACCTGCCCCTTCTAAAACCACTTGTCTCTATCTCTTATTCTTCTATCACTTGCTTACCTTGGGGAAAGAAATGATGTCCCCCCCCCTTAATAGATAAATATAAAGTCATATTGCCTGTTCTGTGTATATGAAATTACATGTCAGGGAGGAAAGGGGCTGACAATGGTACAATGTTCTTCTTATTAAAATCTAGTAGGTGTTTCCTTTCTGCTCATTGTTATTTCTGGAGCAGCCTAAGTGTGCCTGGAGAAGGTCCTACCCCAGGGAGATGACAATCTGTCAGACAGGGAGACGTGACAAGAGACCACAGATTGAGGGCAAAGCGGCTTTTGTAAATCAGGCTCTTCCAAAGAGCTGTATTGAAAGGAATTTTTTGTACTGAATCAATGGTGCTTTCAAACCAATAGGTTCTCCCCTCCCCCCCCAAATTTTAAAAATGTAATGAGTCTAATTAGAAACCCCCCCCCCTGCCCCACACAAACATGAGAAATGAAGGAAGGGATGAAAATGAACAAGCAAAGGAACTGAAATGATGTTTAGTACGAGTCTCAGATCCACAATCATGTATTAGGCCTACAGAGCATGTCCACCCCTAGTGAGGCCTGCAGGTGCTCCACACCTATGGACACTAGCCCCATTAGATACTGCTTGTATGATAATGGTCTGTAGTTCACATAACTAACAGTGCTGGGCCAATTCTTCAGCATGTTCATTCACTTCTAGGTTTGTCTACATCCCCTCCCTTTTGTCTGTGTGTGGCTTTAGACTGCATCCCTTGGGGGGAGGGATTGTCTCATTTTGGTGTTTGTACAGGGCAGCATTCAATGGGGCCCTGATCCTGAGTGGAGCCTTTTTGGGCACTACCATAACATAAATACTTAAGAATAATGAATAACTGATGGAATCAGCCCGAGGACGATGCATCTGCTTCCACTAGGATTCATGCTCTGTCCCCTCAGGGAGACTTGTGCATTGCGATGTGGTGCCCATTTCCCTCAGGATGTCACAACACACATTTCAACCCCCCATCCCTCCTCACAGCACGTCACCTGGTGTGTGAGAGGGTAAATGATCCACGCAGTAGCCCTGCTGGACGTGAGCATTAACATTTTAAAAGCTGTGTCAATCAAGAGGGAGAAAAGGCTTCAAACACTTTCCTCCCGGGGCAGCTTGGGCTCCGAAATCTTAAAACAGCCTCCAAGCACCTACGCGCACACAGAGAGAGCTTGTTTAGCTGCCTTTCAAACTAAATCATCAGAAAGCAGCACAGCTTCTTGAATAATTCAGTGCCCTAAAAATATTTCCGCCTGTGTGGCGCAGGGTTAACGGCGCCCAGATGGAACATCAGTCACCAGGAAAAGACATTTTTCAGCTCATGAGGTGTGAATCAAAGGTGTAAATGAAGAAGCCAGCCATGCATTTTTCACACAAGCAATCATAACATCACCAAGATCCAGATCTTTCATTTACGTTCGATTCCCTCCCCCCCTCGTCTCCCCATGGCTTTGTATTTCTCTCCATGCCTCTGTTGGCTGGCGTCATATCGTTTGACTTAGGAAATAAACCTACCCAGCATACATTGCAGCAGAGCTGCTACATGGGCTCTTTTAATGGGTCTCCTTATTTACATCTGCTGAATTCACGTCTCTTTGGCATGTTTGATTTCTCTAGCCCTCCCTAGGTCACTGTAACACATGAGCACCGCACAGTCACTACTGGGTCTTACCCTCACAACACCCCTTTGGGGGTGGGGAAGTGCTGTTATCCCATTTTACCGATGGAGAGCTGAGGCCCGGGGTAGATTAACTGACTTGCTCAAGGGCATGTGGAAAGTTGGTGACTGAGTCATGAATTGAACCCAGAACTTCTGAGTCCCCATCCAGTACCCTTCCCCCTAGTGCATCCTTCCTCCCCTGTGAGCAATACCCTGAGGTTTTTACATATGGGGCAGCCTTGCTGGTGACCCCAAAAGGAACGGTGAGCAGTGCTCTCAGAGCTTGCTGCAACAGAGGCCCCAAGCGGCCCCACTGCACCTCCTTGGAGTCATGGACTCCCAAGCCTAATGTTCGAAGGCAGTGCTAGGTTGTTATCCTGAACTGCTCCTACTCAGATGCACCTGGGATTTGAAATCTTCCCTGGGCCTTCTGACCTCATCCCAGCATTGCCACGCAGGACATACATTTGCCAGTAGTATTTAATGAGTGGTTTGGGTAATAAAATGCCCAGAAACACAGACATTAATGCAGCATGAGCAGTGTGTGTCAACCAGTAGATTCAGTAATATCCCTCCCCACAAAAACATCCAATACCCATAAACCAGCCCCTTAGGCCAAGGCCAGACCATGCAGATAGGTCTCGTAGCATGCACCAGCAGTCAACACATTTTGTGCAACCAGCTGAGGGGAGGAAAAGATCCAAAGTTCATAGCGTTTAAGGCCAGAGGGGACCGACCTCCTACAAATCACAGGCCGCCAATACCCCCCACCACTCGCACACTAAATCCAAGTATTGAAATTGGACTAAAGTATTAGAGCTCACGAGCCACTAGACTATTACATGCCGTGGGCAGAGAATAGAAGAGAGCGAGGTGCACCAGTGCCTGAGGCCCCTGCAGTGCAGGGAATTGATTAAATGAGGTATAGCCAGATAGTCCTGGCAAATAATCCACACCCCACACTGCAGAGGAGGGCAAAAAAATCCCAACTTCACTGCCAATCTGACCTGGGGAGAAATTCCTTCTAGACCCCCACATATGCTGATCAATTAGACACAGAGTTCAATGCCCTTACTTAGCTTGTCCCAACTGAAAGCCTTCAGAAATAATGGATTTGGCTTAAAAATCATGAGACTTTTTAAAAATAATAAATTTTAATTTCTTCCTATTTGCCTTCTGGTTTCTCAGCCTTTAGGATGCACTTGATTTGTGTTTGCTAGCTTTTCTCTGCAACCAGGAGGGCCAGAAACTTGCTTTTTCTCTTTCAATCTCTTGATTCCAACAGAAGGGGCTTGATGAAAAACACAAGATATTGTGAGGTTCAAACCATAGGAGTTGGCAATACCAATGTCCTGCTTCCAGTCCTGCACACCAGATCTTTAAATCTGACGCGTATTAGATGGAGTACTGCAAACAGTCATTGTTTGAACCCAGTTAGAAAGTAGTTGACCTCCTTTTGTCAGATCTCACAAGGAAGGTCGGGCCTGATTAGTACTTGATAGGAGACCTTTCATGGAAGGCCAGGTGCTGCAAAAAGTGTGGAGTCAGAACGTGAGATTTCCTCCTTTGAATCTGTACTTACCCAATGTCACAGCATTGTGCTATTTGTCAATGTGCTTTAGGGGGTGCTGTGGTTTGGATGAAGCATAATTACGGTCCTGACCACTTAAGATCTTTAAAGTTCATCCAGCATTTATTTTTGTTGGAACAGAAGTGCTAAACCTTGGTCAATTTCCAACTTGAGTAATTACATTCCTAAAATTCCCCTGTGGCTTCAACTGGATATTGTATCCTGGGATCATGTCCTGTTCTAAATTGTTTTGTGTTGGTGATGTGGGCGTTTAAAACAGCTGACACATTCTGTCAGACAGAGCTCAGATATCATATGGCTAGATCCTCTTAGTCCCGTCCTAAATAAAGTCTTCAGTGCTCGGGAGTGTGCTGTCACTCTATTATGTGGCAGACTGCCTCCTCTGGAGTTTAAAGGTTTTGTTGTTTGCAGGAGTTTTCATTTTACCTGAGATGTGTGGATAGAGTTCCAGGTCAGGTTATGTCTAATCGGACTTGCTTGGACCAGTCAGAGATTTAGATAATCACATCCTATTCTGACCACAAGGTCATATTTCACTCACCAGGGAGATTTGTCTACTTAGATTAAAGGATGCAACAATAAGTGCTTCCTTCCACCTGCTTTTATTTTCTTTCTTCTTTTTGGATGGTGTTTGTAATCCTAAGCCTTCAGCATTGCTAAATTGACAGCTCAGCCACCAGGTGTCCAGCAAACAGAGGAAGGGAGGATCCGCTGGAAGCTGTAATGGAGATGAAGAGAGCTTAGAGAAAGTAGGCATGGAGGTAAGAGCCAGAGAAAGTAGGCAAGAGAACTACAGAGATACAGTGATGAGGAAGGATTAGTGGCCAGCTGCCTGCTAATGTCAAAGGGCAACCCCCGTGCAGAAGCAAACTGGGAGACTCTATTCAAGAAGGCTGAGATGTTTTGTAACTTTACAACTTGTGATCTGAGAAACACTGTGGGCCCAGTTCAACCCTGGTAAAGTCAGTGGAGGCATAAATATGGCCCTGTTTGGTCTGAGGATCTGAACATATTATTATTATTGTGTTACAGCAGCACATAGAGGCTCTAGTGGAGATCAGGGTCCCTTTGTGCTATGCACACAGTGCTGTACATACGCATGAGAGAGTCCCAGCCCCAAGCAATTTACACCCTAACTAGACAAGACAGACAAAGACAGTATTAACAATTATCCCCATTTTACAGATGGAGCACTAGCCCAGAGAGGCTAAGCAACTTCTCCAGCTTCATCCAGGGCATGGTAGAGCTGGGAATGGAACCTAACTCTCCACAGCCCATTCCCAGCTCTGAACCACAACACCTTCCTTTCCCAAGGGCTTAGCCGGCAACGCTATGTGCATGCTAACAGGCTGGAACACCGTTTGTTCTTTCCCAGCTAGACGGGCTCGACATGGCTCACAGACAGTAGTTAAAGCTTGGTAAAACAGATGTAAATGCTGACCTACACTGTGAATATGTAGCCAACAGGGGTTGGCAGAGTGCCGTGATAAGGTACTATCGGAGCAAAATGACTCTTCCCATAGCCACACTTAAAATTGGGCAAATAATACAGAAAATATATGAACACAGTACATGTAGCTAAGCTATGAAGGGCTGGTATGACACCTTGATACAGTGTGGCTGATAATTCATCTCGGGAGCTTTTTGGGCCTCAGAGATTTAGCTTACATTTGCACCAGTGGCTTGGTAAGTAGGTGGATTCATTGAAGTCAGTGGGACTGCATGGGTAAAACTTGGCCCAATATTATAATATTACTGGAAATCTCCAGTTGCTCCATTATAGGTAGTCTTATAAGTTCTGTTTAGCTGGATATATGGTCTATTTAGATATTACAGAAAATGCTGTATTGTTAATTGTGGTGCAGTTCTTTCTAAGCTGTTCATATCACCAGTAAAAATTAGTTTACTGCCTGAGTCTTTCCGAACAAAATAACTTTTCAGTTGCAGACAGATCCACAGAGACATAAACATTATAAAAATCTCTCCAAGACAAAACGCAGAGGCTTTGAAGAACAATTAGGTGACTTGTTACTGGGAGTAAGTGTGGTCTCACGCAGAAATCCTCATTCTTCTTCATAAAATGGTCCTCATCTTAGAAGGATGGTCTTGTGGACCACCCCCCTCCTATTCTCAGTCACATGGTCAAACTTCCTCCCATGCCCAACTTTCCTTGCGGTAATTACTACAACTGGCCACATGGGAAACTAATATTAAGGAAGTACTTAGTGTATTTTCACTTTTTAATGCAGTTTCACAGCTGGAAACAAAAAAGAAAAGACAGCAGCTACATGTTACAGCCAGCTGTCTACAGATTACCAGCAAGTGCTCTGTTGACAAGCAGTGGTCCATGGTCCACCACTTACGAATCTGTTCTCCAGTGGTTAGAACGGGGTTTGGAAATCAGGACTGCTGGCTTCTGTTCCTGGCTTTACAGTTGGGCGAGTACTTAACCAAACTGAGCCTCAGTTTACATATCTGTATTCTTCTGCATTCTGTTTGTTGAGTTCCTTAGCTCAATGTAGCCATTAAACTCCTTTTCTCCTCTCTGATATTGCCAGGATGGAATTATAAGTCAAATGGTAGAAGTGTTCTTTCCTTATTATGACTCTTCCTTTAAAATTAAATGATCTTTGTACTCACATACTCCTTTTACCACCTGCTTTTCCTGACCTCCACTAAACCCTGTCCGTCTTATATATCTACAATCACTCCTACTTTGGCCTAAGCTAACCCCCCCAGGGGAAATTCAGCTCCGCCTGTTCTCTGTCTTCATGCAGTAAGCACATTAGGTGGAACACTTGGTAGGTAATGCTGTTAAAGTCTGAAGAGGTCGAATATGTTGAACTACGGGCTCTAAGCAGCTATTTGCATTACATATATTTGAATGAGTACCTGCTTTGCCAGATACTGAACAGGGCTGAAAATGAATCATTAAAATATTACTTTCCCAGTCACTGAGTGGCTGTAAGCAATCAGTATATTTTAAATATTTCCTTTCAAGAAACTGGATGGGGATCTTTGGGATCTAATTCCTTCCTAATGCACAGTGAAGAGTTTGATTCTTTTGACACAATGAGGGAAGGGGGAGTGTGTCATTCCTGTTAACAGGAATAAAGAATTACAGGCATACGATTTCCCATGTATTGATAGACTACACCAATCAGTGGCATGGGTTATTGATTACATAGCCCTGCCCTGATATGGCTCCTGTTTGTGCAGAAGTTCATCAATCGAGTTTATCTAGCATACGAGAGTTTTTGCTGACTGCTCCACTATAAAAGGCATGGCTGAGTGGCTACATATTTGGGTCTGCCGTGTTAGAGTCCCATCCAGTGGCTAGAAGTTGAAGCTAGACAAATTCAGTCGAGAAAAGTGGTGCACATTTTAAACAGTGAGAGTAACAACCTACCAAGGGATGAGATGGAATCGCCCTTCCTTGAAATCTTTAAATCAAATTCAGATGTCTTTCTAGAAGATACAATCTAGCTCAGCAAGAAATTATAGTGTGGATGCAATAATAGTGCAGTGAAATGTGATGGTCTGTGTTATGTGGGAGGACAGGCTAGATGAGCACAATGGTCCTTTCTGATCCTCCCCAACTCCCAGGCTCTCCACCATGGAGTCATCTCCAGTGCCTCTCTCTCCCCCTTCTCTTCTCGCTTCCACACCCTTGACAAATGCAGTCACTTCTTCCTCTATAACAGCTTAAAGCCCACTGCAGTGCTAAAACACTGGTTCATATTGGATCAGTATCTGTGATTCCAGCCTCCTCCTCTTTCTTTGGGTCCCCAGGATCTCAGTTCTCACCCTGCTGGTCCATGCAATAAGATGCTGTGGTTAAGTTCCTCCTCCTCTCTTGCTGCTCTGATCTCATTACCCCTCCTCCCCTCAAGTACCGCAATCTTCTGCAATTCCACAGCACATTCAAGGTCCTCTTAGTGGTGTCCATAGCACAAATTTAGAAAGAACACCCAGGTTGCAGATACACCTGCTGCTTTGACCCATATGGTGAAGACACTGATAGACGTAAGAAGAAAAGCAAAGTATAAAAGAGTCCTAGCTCAATGTCCCACATTTCCATCGCCCTGAATCCTATGCCCCTTTCCAACCCACATGTCACATGCTTAGGCTAATGCAGGTCTCCATAAACTAAACGGGATGTTCAGTATTGACATGTTGATGTCCATTGGACAGCTGCAGGATCAATGTAAGCTGTCACGAAATCAATGTAATGAGGCAATTAGTTTTAAGAAATATAAACTCAACATATAGCAAATGCCAGTGCTGTCTTTATTTCTGAGTATAATCTCCAAACGAGGATGGGGACTGCACGTGGATAGGGAAATCTCATTAGATTCCTGGGAGCAGATGCATGATATTACAGATCTGAGGGACAGATCCTTGGCTGGTGTAAATTGGAGTAGCTCCACTAGAGTCAACAGAGCTAGGCCTATATATATCAGCTGAGGATCCGGCCCCAAGTGCCAACTGCAGAGTACCACACGTCTATCTAAAAGCTTCACGTGGAGAAGATGAACTAATCTTACATGCCAATCCTGCTGCCACAAGATACACATCCTCAATCAGTCTCTGGGTAGCAATGTTGTACGTCTAGTATATTGCAGTAAGAAAACAAAACTAAATTGCTTTTCCCTATCTGGAGTCTGACTCAGGTATGTGAAAAGCAACAGAGGGTCCTGTGGCACCTTTGAGACTAACAGAAGTACTGGGAGCATAAGCTTTC
>NC_048310.1:35829268-35920823 GCF_013100865.1 Trachemys scripta elegans | reverse complement strand
CTAGCTTTAACTGGTGTCCCACCAAGTTAAAGCTAGTAAACAAAGACTCATGGGCACAGGGTGTGTTCCGTTTCTGTTTCTAGCTCCAAAAGGGCTTCTTCTACAGGATCAGGTCGGGGGAGCAATGTGGACTGGGTTAACCATTGCCAGGCCGAGCCGATAAATCTGATCTGCTCACCATTATTTATTTATATAACAGAGGTGTGCACAGCATTGCAAAGCTGGGAAACTGCAGCACAGATAAGAGACCCTGCCCTGAAGAACTTGCAGTCCAAAGGCATCAGCTGAGTCAATGCGATACAGATCCGAGAACCCCATTCTGATCTCACAGTGGGGCAATCCATTGACTTCAGTGTCGTTACTCCCAGTTCACCCCAGTGAAAGCGAAAGGGGAATCCATCTCAGAGCGTGATCTTTATGGCTCTGATTCAGCAAACCATCCCTGCTCGTCACTGTGCCTGTGCTTAACTGCTGTGCCAAATAGAGATGGATTTAAGCACGTGATTAGCTGAATTGGGGCATGTGGAATGGACATCTCACTGAATAGCTGCGCCTTCAGAAGGGTTTTGTGGTGGTGTTTGTTTTGTGTTTTTTTTTTTTTTAATTTTATGAATATGAGAAATTGTTCCAGGCACAGGGACAGCATAATAGAAGGTGCAAAGTCTGCAATGAGAAAAGAAGATGACTGGTTCAATTAAGAGTGACTTTGCATGAGGATGAGGCGCTGGAGATCAAGGAAGACATCTAGGTGGGACTAGGGGTGTGAAAAGCCTTGAATCTAATACTGAAAAAAGAGTGGGAAACATTTATGAAGTTGCATTCACGTGTTGTTATGTTATACACTGTTGTCCTCACCGACATGGCTTGAAAGGCATTTGGCTTTCTAGGCCATAATTAGATCATTCATATTTTATACTTTTTAAAAGACTAATGACAGAGGAATGTTATAGACTCAACATCACCTTGTGCAGCGATGCATTAATCCTTAATGAATTTCCTTGCATGTCATGTGATAAAAGGAAGTGACCGCGACCTCCAGCTGTTAACATTTCCAAACTGAACTCTGATCCCTTATTACGTACTAAAAGCCCATAAATATCCACTTAATATTTCATCTAAAATAAAATTTAAAAAAGCCCTGGCCTAGCGGTTCAAGGCTTTAGGGGTTTCATGAAGACTAAAGCTGAAGCCAGTGGAGATCAGATATTCCACCCAACATTTATCCCCTGACTTTCTGCCTGGCATCAGTTATCATCAAAGCAACACAAATCTCCATCTCACCATGATTTAGTGTTGAGCATTTCAGCCTCATGCACCAGGGAGATATGAGAGGTACGCAGAGACTGCCAAACTGGATCAGAACATGTGTCCCTCTAGTTATCTAGTATCTTATGTCCAGCAATAACTAATATTTGATACTCAGGGCTGGCTCCAGGGTTTTGGCCGCCCCAAGCAGCCAAAAAAAAAAAGCCGTGATCGCGATCTGCGGTGGCAATTCGGTGGGAGGTCCTTTGCTCCCAGCAGGAGTAAGAGACCGTCCGCCGAATTGCCGCCGAATACCTGGATGTGCCGCCCCTCTCCAGAGCGTCCGCCCCAAGCACCTGCTTGCTAGGCTGGTGCCTGGACCGGCCCTGTTGATACTTCAGAGGAAGGCAATAAATAAATAAATAAATAAAAGGGGGAAAAAAGTTCAGATATGGGGATCTAAAGGTAGGTCGCTGGGTCTCTATTTAGATAGCATAAAAAGGGGCTTGATTTTCAGAGTTGCTCAGCTCCTCTGAAAATATGGGTTCAGATGCCTAACTTTAGGCAACCACATTGGAAAAGGACTTATCCAGTTGAATATTTCTCTCTACTAAAATAGTTTCCTGATCCCATGCAGTGAGGAGTGGGTTCTGCTAAGATTGTTTTGTAATTGTTTCCCTGATGTAAGGCCAGGAGCACTGCCAGCTTTTCTGCCGCCCTAGGCGGCGGAAGGTCCCGCCCCGAAATGCCGCTCCCCACAGAGGCGGCGGAAGATCCCGCCGCCGAAATACCGCCGCGGTCGCCGCCCCTCAAATTGTAGTGCCCTAGGCGACCGCCTAGGTCACCTAATGGGTTGCCCGGCCCTGTGTAAGGCACACTAATACCTTGTTCACTAGCACCACCAGACATTTTTCAGGTAGATAAATGCAGTGATAATTGTATACTGCAAATCACGACATTCCATCACTATCTTAGCTTGCGTAGGTGCAAAGGTTCTTAGCAGACATCGAGGAACTCAGACCTTTCTAAAACCCAACCACAGTATTCTCCCTCCTGTGGAAATGCGTTCCACAGATTGACTATGTACTGTGAAAAGAAATAGAGTCTTTCCTATTATGGGCTGCTTGCTTCTGTGATTTGCACAGTTAATTTTGAAATGAAAATTTCCCACTAGCTCTATTTATACACCAGGGGAGGGCAAAAAGCAAGGCTAAGTTAAGCTCTTCGCAGCAGGATTTTGCAGAAATCAATGAAAAGCGTTCTCATGTCACAAAAGGGTACTGCTATAAACAACGTAGCATGTGCAACTGTTGTATTTATGTTGATATTTCCAGGAGAGGTCACCTGAATATACCATACAGGGACCTCCATACTAATGAGATGTTGACAAATTGGAAGGAATTAAAAGAAGAGGAATAAAGATAATTAAGGGGCTGATGGGAATGATTTACAGGGGGGAAGAGAGAAGGAGAAAAAAAGCACCCCAAACCTGAATGGGATAGGTTGTGCAACTGAACAGTTTGAATTCTCAGTTACCATGATTTTGTGAAGTTGCAGAAATTTATGCATGCAAATGACCAGTTCTGCCTCTGGCTATTTGCACGCACAATTTCTGTATGTGCATGAACAAATGCAGTGAGCACATGTGGAAATTCGATGTACAAATGGCCATACAGTTTTGCACTTTCACAGTTCTGCAAAATCTGCTCTAATACGGGAACAAAAGCTTGGTCTAACGCTGATGGTACGTGGTAATGTTCTAGGCTGTACTGTAACTGGAAGGTGAAAATACCAAGAAGGGGAAATCTTTAGGGTGACACAAGGAGTAATGAGCAGGGCCGGCTCTGGCTTTTTTGCCGCCCCAGGCAAAAAAGCCTCCTGCCGCACCCCTCACCCCCCCCAGCGTGGCAGGGAAGGGCGTGGAGCCCGGCTGCGGGCCACTCTCCCCGACTGGCCGGAGCGCAGGGGGGAGGGCGGCGAGCCTGCCATGGCTCCGCTGGCGGCCAGAGCGCCGGGAGGAGGGCGGAGCGCCCGGCCGGGGCTCCGCTCTCCCCGGCGGCCAGAGCGCCGCGGGGAGGGCAGCGAGCCCAGTCGCGGCCCCGCTCTCCCCGGCGGCCGGAGCCAGAGCACCGCACCGCGCTGCCCCCCCTCCAGGTGCCGCCCCAAGCACAAGCTTGGTGGGCTGGTGCCTGGAGCCGGCCCTGGTAATGAGAGGAAATTCTGATCACCCTTCTCTGTGCATGCATAGAGACCAGCCACCCTGAAGTCTGTATTGCAATTTAAAAAGTAAAAAGACAGCTGCCTGGGGACCCTTACGAAGCCCAGTGTTTCCATGTGAAGGGCAAGAAAACAGGGAGGAAGGCAGTGGAGTGAAGGAAGCTTCCCGGAGGCACAGCCCAGCCCTGTGCTGCAGGAGAAGAACAGCAGCAGTACAAGGCCAGGAACCCCCTCTGCAGGAAGAGAGAGAAAGTTATCTATTTAAAGGTACATGCCAGACTGGCTGCGGGGCAGATCTTCAGGTGCTGTAGACCAGGAGTTCTCAACCTTTTTTTCCTTCTGAGTTCCCCCCCTCCCCAACATGCTATACAAATTCCACAGCCCACCCGTGCCACCACAAGTTTTTCAGTCGATTAGAAGCCGGGGCTGGCTATAGCAAGCAGAGCAATTGCTTAGGGCCCCAGGGGACCCCACAAAGCTAAGTTGTTCAGGCTTCGGCTTCAGGGAGGAAGGGCCTGGGATTCAGCTTTCTGCCCTGGGCCCCAGTGGGTCTAACGCTGGCCCTTCTCTCTGGTTTATTTTGGTGGACGCCCTGAAGCCTGCTCACGGCCCCCCAGGTAGAGAACCGCTGCTGGAGACTGACTTCAGTGGAGCTGTACAATCACAGGGGCTAGCTATTTGTTTCTTGTAACTGTTAGATTCATCTAGAAAGAGTTTTCCCTTGCTCTGGGTGTTAACCCTGAAGTGAAATGCTTTTTAAAAAATGAACTGTGTTAGGCCCTGATTCAGCAAAGCACATAAGCACATGCTTAAGATCCCAAATCGCTAGAGGCAATAGACAGACTTTAATGACAAAGACCTTTGTAAGTGATAGGGTCAAAAGTCAGTTCCTTCTTCACTTATCTGCCCAGTGCTAACAATATCAAGGTCCTGTGTTTCTCCTGCCCTGTTTGAAGACATCACGAATCCCCAAAGCAATATAAAGAATGTGGCTCCTTGCTTGGGTTTAGGTACTAATGATATCACCAGTTGTCCCAAGAGAGACACAGAATCATTGACTCAGATCTTAGCAAGTTAAATTAAAAAAAAAAAGGGCCGGGAAAAAGTATTCAATATTCCTTTTGAATGTAGCCCTTATTTCTGGTCCCCAGACATTAGTGAACCCATCCTGATTTCTGGGAGTGTATTAGTTATTTGTAAGCATAATGATCTCTCTTTCTCTCTCCCTTCTCCCTAGCTCTCCATTTATTCAGCTGGCCCCAATCACTGTCACATCAGAGAGTTTGGGTGACAAATGATCAGCCTATGGGTTGTTTGCAAACCGTTCCTTTTGGTTACGCTACCTCACAAGCTTCTCCTGGATTACTAAACTCCATTGCCTCTGTGTTTTTCCCTCCGTTCCCTAGAGTCCAATCTCTTTACTTCTTCACCCTCCCTGACAGAATTCAGGAGTGTCATCTTTTCATCTTTCTCTCTCAAGAACAATTGCTTTACCTCCTCATGTCACCCTCTGGAACATCATGGTGGCCACTTCTGTACTGTTCCCCTTCTACTCCCCCGGTGCCCCGACACCACATGCGATTAGGATGTTTAGAACCTAAAACACCTGTGGTGCTCTAATTAAAAAGGTCACTTGCAGTGTTTTAGATACGGGCAAACACTACTGCAAAGCATCAGAACCTTCCGTTTGCCTGTTTAGCAGGGCAAAGCACAAATGTAGGACATGAGACGTTATTTGTCCTCCTAGCTACGGGTACTTGGATAAGGAGCTTAGGAGCAATGTCATTAGGTTCCTTGATATGCTTCAGCACACCTCAGCTATTGGACAAGCAGACTGTGTTTGATGGAAACGGTAAACACACTTGACATTCTCTGAGTCATCTGGTTGCTTTTCTTCATCGAGCAGCGCAACATCCACGACTGGGAGGAAATCTCTTCTGAGAGAACGCAGGGTGTTGACTGCCACACAATGAACATATGGAGCCAGTGGTGTCACCCATGGGAACCATGTATGAAAGCTTAAGTGGAAGAAATGCTACCCATGTGCCGGAGAAAGGAAGGAGCAGCTCGTGTAGCTCCCTTATGGATGGCTGGGTAACCAGCTGCACGGGGGCCTCTTGCATACGAGATCAGTGGCTCTCAACCTTTCCAGATGACTGTACCCCTTTCAGGAGTCTGGTTTGTCTTGCGTACCCCCAAGTTTCACCTCATTTAAAAACTACTTGCTTACAAAAGCAGACATTAAAAATACCGAATGCTCACAGCACGCCAGGGCCGTCTCTAGGCATCAGCATTCCAAGCAGGTGCTTGGGGCGGTGGGGGCAGTCCGTGCGCCGTTAGGGCAGCACGCGCGTTTCCGCGGCGGCGGCAATTCGGTGGCAGCTTCTGTGTTCAGCTGCCCGCGGCGGCAAGAAGACAGAAGCTGACACCGAATTGCCGCCGCCGCGGAAACGCGCATGCCGCCCTAACAGCGCGCGGACTGCCCCCGCGGCAATTCGGCGCGCTGCTTTGGGTGGCAAAAACAGTAGAGCCGGCCCTGCAGCAGCTATTACTGACAAATTGCTTATGTTCTCATGTTTCCCATATAATTATAAAATAAGTCAATTGGGATATAAATATTGTACTTACATTTCAGTGTACAGTGTATGGAGCAGTATAAACAAGCCATTGTATGGAGATTTTAGTTTGTACTGACTTTGTTAGTGTTTTTTATGCCGCCTGTTGTAAAACTAGGCAAATATCTAGAGGAGTTGATGTACCCCTTGGAAGGGGTACACGTACCCCTGGTTGAGACCCACTGTATTAGATCCGTGGCCATGTGGCTAGTGATGCTTTCTGATTTGGTGATATGGGGCCAAGATGGACACGGTGCTTCAGCTCCCTCTGATTGAGGGGCACGGAGGAGTAATGCAGAATGTGTGTTTCAGTGCCATGGGCCTCCGACACAGGGCAAACATTTAAAACAGGAGAGGAGGCTGAGATTCTCAGGAAGGGTTTCATAACTCTGAGTGGGATTCGGGGTGGTGGTGGTGAAAGAGTTAGAGACTGTGGGGCAGATTCTCAAGCGCATCCAGCCTCCTGAGTGCTGCAGAACAGGGGATTGGGTTACAGCTCCCAGCTATTGTGCACCAGTCAGGGTGCCAATTAGAGGTGCCTGGGGAATGCTCTAAGTTGCATCAGGTGGCTATGATACCACATAAGAACATCCGTACTGGGTCAGACCAAAGGTCCATCCAGCCCAGTATCCTGTCTGCTGACAGTGGCCAATGCCAGGTGCCCCAGAGGGAGTGAACCTAACAGGTAATGATCAAGTGATCTCTCTCCTGCCATCCATCTCCACCTTCTGACAAACAGAGGCTAGAGACACCATTCCTTGCCCATCCTGGCTAATAGCCATTAATGGACTTAACCTCCATGAATTTATCTAGTTCTCTTTTAAACCCTGTTATAGTCCTAGCCTTCACAACCTCCTCAGGCAATGAGTTCCACAAGTTGACTGTGCGAAGTGTGAAGAAGAACTTCCTTTTATTCGTTTTAAACCGGCTGCCCATTAATTTCCTTTGGTGGCCCCTAGTTCTTATATTATGGGAACAAGTAAATAACTTTTCCTTATTCACGTTCTCCACATCACTCATGATTTTATATACCTCTATCATATCCCCCCTTAGTCTCCTCTTTTCCAAGCTGAAAAGTTCTAGCCTCTTTAAACTCTCCTCATATGGGACCCGTTCCAAACCCCTAATCATTTTAGTTGCCCTTCTCTGAACCTTTTCTAATGCCAGTATATCTTTTTTGAGATGAGGAAACCACATCTGACCTCAAGGAACCAATGCATCGCACCACAGCCACTTCTACACCTCCCAACCCTCGATGAAGTTTGGCTACCACTCCAGCTCATGGAGCAGAATTGAAGTATGAGGCCATCAAACTACAACTCCCATGGGGCATCGGGGCTGCTTATCCAAATCAAAAAGGTCAGTTTTGGGCCAAAATCTTGTGATTGAAAATCAAACACTTTTGAGTTTTCCAGTATTCAGATTTTTGATCAAAATTGCAATTGTCCTCACTTTTAGGGAAAACGTGTCATTCAGTCACAACCCAATTTTCCCTCAGAAACCAGTTTTAATAGAAAAATGTCAACCAGCCCTAGTCACAAATGGAGGAGGATACATGACGAGCTAGGACTGCTTTTAGAGTCTGCACAAGATGAGAGAAATGTACGGTGGCTCCAGCCCTCAATGAAATGTTAAAACCTATACGTGTAATACTTGTGGGTTGCTTGTTGGAGCAATAGCGGATGTGGCCTGATGGCTGGACCCACTAACCCTCCTTGGACAATGGGGAAGAGAACATGTCCGCTCCTGGACTGCCAGGACAACACAGGCCTGCTGACTGGCCAGCTGGTTGCCGCTCTGGCTGGACCAAGGAAAGTGTTTTTCACCTTAGCTATTCCAGACACTGGCCTTCCAAGGTGCTCTGCTTGATATCACATGGGAGGAAATGTGGGGTTGCCTAGCAGAAACACAGTTAAAATTTGTTTCTGGGAAAAGAAGCAAAGAGGTGTAATGTAACGGTTTCACTCTGTGTCTGAAATCTTTGTCTCTGGTTGGAAGGGGATATCTGGAGGTGATGGAGGAAGGGGAGGGACTGGAGAAGAGGTGGAGGTGGGGACGAGGGCCCTTAGTGTGTCTTAGTCATGCAATAAAAAAGGATTTAAAAAAAAAGAATTATGTATTCACTTAGATCAACAGGAAGAGTGTATTTTTCCGGACTGGAATTCAAAAGGAAAATGCTTCCAAATGTGACAACTGGTGTACCAAGGCCTAATAAAGAATTGACAAATGCCCCTTTTGAACAAACACAAAAGAATGGGTAAGAGGAAGGAGAGACCTGAGCAAGCTAAAATCCAAAAGGATGTGACATGCTCCATCTGGGGTGACAGGCAGAGCAACAAAGCTGTAGAGAGAGGTAGATTTTGAAAGCAGGGTATGGAGAATCTCCAAACAACCGAAATCCCCCTTATGATAATAGAAATGATCTTGTCAGTCTGTGTAAATCACACACATTGAGTTCCAGCATCACAGAAGAGGTGAAAGAATTGGAACATTTATTTTTTTAGTAGGTACAATCTACAGGGAAATGAGAGCATGTCATAGAGGTAACAGAATTGTGGCAGTCCCTGCACGAATAAAGATGTGTAACTTGAACTGAAGCCATCTTTCCTTAGTGCTGCAAAGACAAGCCAGTTAGGACCATTGGCAGCGCAGAAGCATCCACTTAAAGTTAAGTGTGCGCTTAAGCGCTTTGGGGCCTAGGGATGCTTTGCTGAATTGGGGTCTATAGCAGGTGGAGGATTTAAACTAAAGAGGAAGGGAAGACAAAGGCAAGGCTTGGCCATTATACAATATCAATGTTGGTTTTGTTTAAAAAGTCATTGGTGGGACATAATGGTTTGTAACACAAGGATGGATTATGCTTTCCCACATCCCTGTCAGAGCCTTGAATATCCTCCCTTATTCCTGAGTCCTTGCATCAAAGCTACCATCCTTCCAGCTTAGTGGACCAGACATCAACTAGAATAATTGCTCTTGTGCCACACAAAGCTAACCGCCCAAGACCGAATGCACTGACCCTGTCTCCCCTGTCCATCCAGGACATTCCCAGTCCCTGCTAGGTGCCAGTCCTGGGGTTATTTTCAGAAGGGGATGAAGTGATGGTGATGCCTATGCAGTTCTATTGAGGAGAATGTTATGTACCTGCAATTAAGGACCCAGTGTTTAAAATCTAATGTGCATAACTGCATGTGCGCAAAAAAAAAAGTGTTTGCATTATTTCAGCACCCACTTGCTGCAATTGTGAATATGAATGGCCACATATATAGTCATTTTAACTGGTCCTTTGCGGTTCGACAGCATGTGTGATGGGATGTGTACTCCACACAGCCCTGAAGGAGTTAATGTGGCCTTGGGAGGCCTGGCAGTGTCTCCAAGAGAGAGAAACCAGGCTTAACTGATAATGAAACCCTGCTGGGGGAGGGGCTGGATGGTGATTATAGAGCCAGGAAGTTTGTATCAGAAAGGGGGATAGAAAGGGATGGGGAGGAACACAAACTCTGCAGTCACTCTGTGGCTGCCAGCTGCAGGTCCCTGGGCTGGAACCTAGAGTAGAGGGAGGGCCTGGGTTCTCCTACCAGCCCCTGAAGAAGGTGGGGTGAAACCCCCTGAGGTAAGCAGTGTAAGAACTATGGAGCCCATCTGTAAGGTCACTGAACTATAGCTTGTTTGGATTCTGTTACCCCCACAAAGGGTGGACCAAAGCATATCCTAGCCAGAGCTGCAGGAAGAGAGACCACCACAGTGATGGAGTGGCTGTTGGCAGGGGATGCCAGAGTGAAAGGTGGCTGCTATGTCATGCCTAGCCACAAGGAGGCACTCCAGCGGAGAGTGATCCCCACCTTAACCATCAGCACATACAATTTTAAAAACAGGTGCTAAAGGTTGACCAGTCTACTGGCCCATCATGCTACTGAAGTATGAGTGCTGTTCTTTGGTTCCAGCTGGGGAGGAAAGAATAAGTACTATTTATGAACTAATCTAGTGGCTCTTAATATACGAATTGAGATTTTTTGGTTTTATATTCAACTCATCTAGGACAAATGTTTTAGGCATTCATTCTTGGTTCCCTAGCAACCTTCTTTATTCTAATTTTTGGTAGTGTTCTTATTTTCTGCTTTTAACCACCGAAATGCATCATCTTTCATAACAAAACACTTATAAGCAACAACCCACCCAACATGGAACAAATTCCTTTGAACCTAATCAACACAAATCAGATAACATCCCCATTCATCATTGATTATAGTTGAGTTCATTGTTGTATTAGGGATAAAAGTTGTTGTTTGCCTAAAACAACTTGACCTGAACCCAAATGCTTTTCTGAGGATTGAAAACAATGCAGACAACTTCTTTTGTTTACATTTTTTTAACGCTTTTGATCTTCCTGGCTGTTTACTTATAATAATAAAGACATTTATACAGCCCCTTCAATCGCAAAGAGTTTCAATAACTGGGGGCCTGCTCCTACAACATTTATTCTAATGAGAGCTGTGGTTGCTTAGCAGGTCACAGAATTTCGCCCAGTGATTCTTTCATTTAGGCCAACAACTTGTGGGTGGATGACTGCATATCTTTTAGAAGGTCAGCCAATCTTGATTAAAGAATGCTAGTCATGGAGAATTACCACATGTCGTGGTAAACTGTTCCACTGTCGATCAAAAAGTGTGAACTGTATGTTACCTGTACAGGAGTTGGCCGGGGCTCGACCCACTCCGGGGTGGCGGGGAGCCACACCGACTCACTGCCTGCTGGGGCTTGAGTGCTTTGTCTGGCTGTCGGGTCTCGCCCGGCAGCCCTTGCAGTCCGGAAAGATACAGGAAGCCCGACCCCGGCTCAGGGCGGGCACCAGCGTTAGGTCAGGGCTCCGACCCTTAGTCAGGGCTGAGCCACCGTAAATACAGTATTTAAACCCAGGCCCTAGGTCAGGGCGGGGCAACAAACGCTGAGGCAGAGCTCAGGCCCTCAGGCAGGGCTGAGCCACAGTAATAGGCCTGGGCCTCAACAGGCCTGGGAGAGGGGGAGACGGCCACCCACAGGTTGGGTGGCAGGGGGGACGCAGGCCCTCCCACTCCACTGCGTCCCAGCCCGGGGCCCTATCAGCGGCAGAAGACCCGCTGCTGCGTCAGTGGGGATCGTGGCCGCAACACACTGACATCGGCTCTGGCAGTGCTGCAACCGGACTGAGGTCGGCTGTCCCCGGGCTACTTCCAGACTCCCCCTCGGGGCCTACATGGGTGCTGGCGTCGGCCTCGGGGGGATCCTGGACCATGGGTTCATCCGGCCAGGGATCATTTGGCAAGTCCGGGAGCTCCTCCGGATAGGAGGCACAGGGCAGGCCCCAGCAGCTCCTTGGGGTAGCGGGCGCAAGGCAGGCCCGGCGGCTCCTTGCGGTAGCGGGTGCAGGGCAGGCCCAGTGGCTCCTGGTGGTCACTCCGGTCCACGGCGTTTCCCAGCCCCGGGCTAGGCTGGAGACGTCTGGACTCTCCGGCTGCTGGGGCCAGACTGAGTTCTGAGGGCCCGGTTTTATACTTCCGGGTCGCCGCCTGGCCCTCTGAGGGGCGGGTTCAGAACTCCCTAGCTCCGCCCACTCCGGCCTCTGGATGGGCTCTTCCCCTTCCGGGGCGGCGGGGAGCCACACCGACTCACTACATACCTTTGTTGACTTCAACTTCCAGCTATTATGTTAGATCTTTGCTGACAGTGCCTGACAGATGATGCAACCTGGTACATTCCAAAAGCAGAACTGCCAACCCTAAACACAAATCATGCATCCAGGCCCCAAAATCATGAGATGGGCTTAATCATGAATAAACCATAAATAAATGTCGGGTTTTTTTATTTGCTTTCTTTTTAGCATTCAGGATAGACTTGTTTCATGCTTTCAAGTTTTTCTCTGCAACCAATAGCGGAGATTCTCATGCAATGACTCAGCTGGGACTTTAAGAAAAACAGTAAACATTGCAAGATGCCTGATAAAACTGCAGAAGTTGGCAATGCTGCCAAGGCACCAGATGTACCCTTTGGAGGTACCTATATGAGCCTCAGGGCAGAGTCCTTTGTTGCAGTGATGATTTAGCAGTTTCCAGTGGGAGTGACTCCATAATAGAGGCAGGGAAATTACCCCAAACTAGAGCTGGTTGGGAATTTTCCATTTGAATAATTTTCTGACAGAAAATGCAGTTTCCACTGGGAAAATTTAAATTTTCAATTTTTCCATTGTCTCATGGGACTGGTAGTTTGGATCCCCATTCTCTCTCGGGCCTGGGGTCTCTGGGGAACTATATCTCCAATATTGCAAATCAGACTCCCCTCTGACCAAGATGCATGGTGTATCATAGGAATCACACAATTGTAGGTACATCATGGGAGATGTAGTCTGGCCAGGGAGACTAGCCCATAGGGAAAAGGGGGCATCAGGGTTCCAAACTACAACTCCCATGAGGCAATACACCACCATAGGGAAATACAATTTAATATTGCATTGACTCAACATGAAGCAGTTGGATAATTTCAATAAATCAAAATGAAACACTTCAGTTTTGGGGACTGTCAAGATGTTTTGACATTTCTGAATAACTCTTACTCATAACATTTCATTCCATGAAAAATGTCAGTGCTTCAACTTTTGTCCTCATTTGGGCCAAAAACAAATCTTGAACCATCCGAATTTCCTGCTGGATGGAAATTCCAAATACTGCCCAACTCTGTCCTAACCTCCTTTTTGTTTGGAGGCAGGGTTAATGGGACTCCTGGAAACCCCTAGAGCTCCATTAAGAATGTTAGTCACTAGTGATATGCTGGGAAGCTTCACTGAGAGAAAGTCCATCATGTCACCCCTATGGTTTGGTTTTCTTTCCTTTTTCTCGCCTGTATTTTCCAACTTAAAAAATAGTGCAGTGCTTGGGAGAGATGCTGGAGACTGGAGTCCTCTCTCCACAGAGCAGGGAAAACAGAGGGAGCAGCAGAACAAGCTTCCCTTCACTCCTCCATCAACGGCCTCATCGCTGAGGTGAAAGGACCCCCTCCAGGGCTGAGAGGGTAGTTCGGTCACCATACTAATTCCTAAATTTATCAATTCCTTCCTAGGAGACACCAACTCTTGCCTCACCCAGTCCCTCCCTCCCTATCCCCAGCACAGCCTTGTCACGGTGAAGACTAGCATTCCTTTTCTGAAAGCGCTCTCCTCTGCTCAGCGGACACTCATGTAGCACAGAGGGAATTATCTAGCCTCTCGTTTGCTAGGTCAAACCAGCACTCCCAGCCTGTTATCCCCAAACCATGGGCACAACAAGAGAAGCTTTGTCAAGCAAGCTTCTATCTCCTCCTGTGTTTCTCTTATTAATTTATACAGGGAGGTATTGAGGGCCTGAGCCACAGCCCCTGATGTTAGTGGAAATACAGCCCCAGATTTCAGTGGGTAGGCCCTGGGAGCAGGTGTCAGCAGGAGCGGCTCTATGTATTTTGCCGCCCCAAGCACGGCAGGCAGGCTGCCTTCGGCGGCATGCCTGAGGGAGGTCCGCTGGTAGCGTGGATTCAGCGGTATGCCTGCGGGAGGTCTGCCGGTCCCACGGCTTCAGTGTGTCTGCCGTTGAATTGCTGCTGAAGCCGCAGGACCGGCGGACCTCCCACAGGCATGCCGCCGAAGGCTCCCTGACTGCCGCCCTCGTGGCAACCGGAAGACGTCCTCCACAGCTTGCTGCCCCAGGAATCACTTCTGTACCGTAGGGCACATCTCTTGTTAAAATGCAAGGAAACTTCTTATGGCCAATGGAGTGCCAAGGTCTTTAATGCTAATGGATGATTTTAAATGCATAGAAGGATTTATTTAATAAGTCACCCGTGAACATCTAAGAGCAGATTACTGCGACTAAAAACAATTATACACTTAAACAAGGAGGAAAAGAATTTTAAAGGCATATTTGAAGTTATTTAATTCTGTGTTTTTGAAAGGTTAGGGGAAAGATTAGTTTCAGCAAATTACTCATCAATTCAAGTTTAAAAAATATTTGGCAGCACGTATGAAAGATTGCTGACAAGGCTCTCTGTGCTTAAAAATAGGCTGCCGAGAGTGCAGCAGTCTGACAGAATGTGAGCTGACATTGGAGGCTTGTGATACTGTTGGGCGGTTTCCGTATCTACGTAACCCACACACCTCGTGGGTGTGGTGCTCTGTCCCCTCTAGTGGCACTGAGACCACTTAGCCCTGGTCTACACTATGGGGGAGGGGGGTCGACCTAAGATATGCAACTTCAGCTATGTGAGAACAGCGGCGAGTTGACCGCTGCCGTTCCCCTGTTGACTCCTCTTCCGCCTCTCGCCACGGTGGAGTTCCGGAGTCGACGGCAGAGCGATCGGGGATCGATTTTATGGTGTCTACACTAGACACGATAAATCGATCCCCAATAGATCGATCACTTACACTTAGAGATTAATGAGTCTGCTACAGCCTTACCTAAGGGCCAGGTGGCTTTTAGCACATGCAGTAGAGGCTCATGCATTTAGCTCCAGAGATCCCAGGTTCGATGCCAACGCCCGGGGTCTGTCAGTGTTACACATAGATAGCATGTGGACTCTTCAGCATCTGTACAGGGAAGCGTTTGCCAATTTTGCTGCTGGACGAAAAAAAAATCCACTTTGCTGGTTGTTAGTGAAGTTAGTGCTTCGGTTGCTTGTCACGGAGGGTGTGTCTGCACCACAGCAGTTACAGTGGCACAGCTGTGCCGCTGTAGTGTAAACCCTTCTTACGTTGCCGGAAGGGCTTTTTCCATTGACGTAGTGTTGAAGTAGCTCACCCCGGTATTTTTTCACCCAGTCCCAACCTCCCTCTAATTCTGTTCTGAGCAGTCCACAGGGTCTGCCCTCTTCTCTGTTGTGGTACTAACTTCCTCATATTTAATACTTCCAATGCCACTTTCCTGACTGCTTGTGACCCTCATGCTAAGGGGTGTAGACCTTGCCTGCTGCAGATGAGTGGATCCGAGGCATGGCACCGGTATGCTGCAGTAGCCTCTGAGACCTTATCAACTCCAGAGTAAGTTGGGATGGCTTCTGAGGCTGTATTCACTTGGTTCCCCGGAACTCAGCTCGATTCTGAGCTCATCACTACAGTTTCTTTAGTGTTATAGCATCAAAATACACTTGAGCTGATCAGGCTCCATGTAGGGGATGGGTACATGGTATACCGCACATCAAACATACATCATTATCTATTAGCTTGTATACACACTTACACTTATTACTCTTGGTTAATACAGCATATCACACATTTTATGATTGGTCTACTAAGTTGTGTAGCCAATCCTCATCTAGATCATGAGCGGTTCATGCCCTGAACTACATGCGAGGCCATAGCTGCAAACTATCACACATTACATTACTATCCTACTGTCCCTTTTCTACGAGCTACATCTCTTACGTACTTGCATTGTTTCATGTCCTTGCTCAGAACAGACCTAAATGTACCTTAATCCACCTCTACGGAAGGCGGTAGCTAACCTGACAGAAGAATTATTCTGTTGACCCAGGCGCGTCTACAGTGGGGGTTAGGTTGATCTAATTACATCGTATGAGGCATGAAATTTTTCACTGCCCTGAGCAATGTAACTAGGTTGACGTAAGTTTTAGGTGTCGACCAGGCCAGAGAGGCAGAGATAGGGATATTGGACCTGCCGTCAGGAGAGCTCTGTTCTGTTCCTGGCTCCATGACTTGGGCAAGTCTTTCTCTGTACCTCAGTTTCCCATCCCACCTGTTGGTTGTCTTGTCTATTTAGATTATAAGCCCTCTCGCTACCTGTTTATACAGTGCCTAGCACAGTGGATCACTGCTCTCAGTTGGGGCCGCTAAGAGTACATCTACACTGCACTGTAAACCCAGGTCTGTGGGACCCAGGCTTGTGGACTCGGTATTTCCAAGCCAGCACTTGTGTCCACACTGCATTGTAAACCTGGGTTTACGATTGCTGAACTTGGGTCTCAGAGCCGTGCTAACGCATCCATACTGCACTACGCAGACCTTCTGACTGGGGTATGCAGCTTGACCTGCATCCACACTGCAGATGACAGGGTTTGGACCTGAGTCTCAGTGGGACTCAGGCTTTGTCTCACACTCCCAGCAGGGTCCAAGTCAGGCTGATTTGTGTGTGGACGGACGGGGGGCTTGAGCTCAGACCTGAGTCAGAGTCTGGATTCAGTGTGGGGGGAGGGATAGCTTAGTGGTTTGAGCATTGGCCTGCTAAACTCCAGGTTGTGAGTTTAATCCTTGAGGGGGCCATTTAGGGAACTGGGGTAAAAATCTGTCTGGGGATTGGTCCTGCTTTGAGCAGGGGGTGGGACTTGATGACCTCCTGAGATCAATTCCAATCCTGAAATTCTATGGAGTATAGTGGGTTCAGTGTGCCTATAATAATTGTATCCTCAAGACTCCTCGGCCCTGCTGAGCAGTGCCCTTGTTCTGCAAATGTTTTCCTATTTTGACTGCATTAAACAAAATAAACCTTTATTTTCTAAATTATTATTTACAACCGGCATGAAAGTAGCCAGTGGCCCAACTAAAAATAACAGAGCACTGAGGAGAAGGGTGGGAATTCCATTTTGCCAAGGTTTGGGAGATTTGTCTTTGTTCTGATAGAGAACAAAACCTGAACGTTGTGAAATTTTCCATGAAAGAAAATTCTGGGGGGAAAAATCACTTTCAGGTCAGTTGAAACATTTTGTTTTGACAAAATCAAAACTCAGTTTTGCCTTTGAAAGTGGTTTATATTATGGGTTACAAAATGTAAAGCAGTCATTTCAAAACAAAACATTGAAACATTTCTTTCTGGAAATGTCAAAAGAGGATGTTTCAACAGTGTCAGAACATTTTCCTAAATGAAATTTCAGCTAAATCAACAGGATTTTGTAAAGCATTAAAACTTTGCCAGAACTGCATTCTATCAGATGTACAGGTGTCACATGTCTTGAATGGAGAGGTTATAAGTTCCTATATCTCCTGCTCTGCCCCTTCGGTCTGGAAGCAATTGCCCTATTCCCCTGCTCCATGATGACCAAGATTTCAGTAATTGCCCGGTCTCCTATTCCAAATGTCATTAAAGTAACTAAAGCCAATGGGAGATCATCGTCTACCTTTCAAAATATGAAACATCTGGTTTAAAGAATCTCAGATAAACTGAGGGTGAAATCCATATTCCCCAGCAATGAAAGCTCTGAAGTTTAGGCAGTTTTCGGCGATTATTCAAGCATAGAGAAGAGCCTCCCATGAACTGAGAGTGGCTTTCTCTAACTGGCTATGTGGTTCGGGGGCTGACAAAGAGTGTCACCTTATTTTTCAGTGCAGAATGGCCCTTGTGGCCTAGAGTTAATTAAGTTAAACTAGTTCCGAATGCTTGCTAGGTAACCTACAGAAAGATGAAGGCTATATATTGGTCAAATTTCCTCATACCCCAAGAAATCCAAACCAAGTAGCTTCTATCATAAATTTGAAGTGGTGTATTGTCTGCTTTATGACTCAAAAGCAGCATCTCTTCATATGTGGATAATCTGACTTCTTTCAAAAGAATCTCTCTGGTTCCATTGTAAACCCTAAAGGCTGTGAAATTAAAGTTATTAGATATAGGCCTGGTCTACCCCTAGAATTTAGGTTGAACTAGCTATATTGCTCAGGGAGTGAAAAATTCACACACACATCCAAGAGACATAGTGAAGCTGACCAAAACCCTGGTGTAGACACTGCTAGGTTGGTGGAAGAATCTTTCTGTTGACCTACCTACCACCTCTCAAGAGGGGTAGATTAATGACATTGCTTATTGTATGGCATGAGAAGAGAAAGGAATATTGAAAGTTATAAGCACCTATCTTGTGTATAGCTTTGAAATATTATAAGAAATTGCTTAACAATGGGGGGAGGGGGAGGAACGTCCAATTATTAGTCTGGGGAAATACAGAAACACATTCCTTGAAATGAATGAAACATAAAAAGCCTCCAATAAGAAAAGGATCCAAGGAATTTGTTCTAACATGGCATTTACTGCATATTGATGAAAAGAGCAGAGCACCTGAGAACTGAAATATGATAGCTCGTTTGGCAAGTCGCCAGTAGAAATAAGAAGACTGCCCTCCTCCAGGGAGTCCCATAACTGGGTATGTAAACTGAGATCACCGTGGTGGATCTCAGAGTTACAGGATTAAAATGAAGAGTCTGCTGAACCCACAAAAAGAACGTAAGAATGGCCCTATTGAGTCAAACCAAAGGTCCATCTAGCCCAGTATCCTGTCTGCCCGCAGTGGCCAGTGCCAGGTGCCCCATAGGGAATGAACAGAACAGGTAATCATCAAATGATCCATCCCCTGTCTCCCATTCCCAGCTTCTGGCAAACAGAGGCTAGGGTCACCATTCCTGCCCATCCTGGCTAATAGCCATTGATGGACCTATTGTGACGTTATTGATATAATCTGGGACCATATAGATCATTGTTGCAACCAAGGTCCTGTAGTGGCACCCAAATCTTGTATAAAGGGGGTCAAATGGGGTGTCTAAGACAAGGTTATGGCTTACTGGTTATGATTATGCTGTCTATATGTGTGTATCAGTTTTATAGTTGAAGTTATGAATATTGGCTCTATACTGTCTGTATTGCAAACTTATGCTATGCTGCTGGGTGACATCCCAGACAAGCTGGTGTTAGCTCTGCCTAGCCTGCTTGATGGCCATTAAGAACCATCAGCTATACAATGAACTCATTGAGAAAAGGCAAATATGCCTTGAGACTCAGCAAAGTATGCAGGGCCTGGCCCATGTGACTCCAGACTCCATTTTGCTGTAATTTTCCACCGTAAGAACAAAGAGGTGTTCTTACACCTGGAAAAGACTATATAAGGCTGATGCCTCATCTCCATTGGGTCTTCAATCCTGCTTCTTACCTCTGGAAGGACTTTGCTACAAGCTGAAGCTTTGAACAAAGGACTGAATTACCCATCCCAGTGGGGGATGTACTCCAGAGACTTGATTTGAACCTGCAGTTTATTCTATTACTGCTGCAAGCCTGAACCAAGAACTTTGCCATTACTATATGTATTTGATTCCATGTAACCAATTCTAACTCTCATCTCTATCTTTTTCCTTTTATCAATAAACCTTTAGATTTTAGATTCTAAAGGATTGGCAACAGCGTGATTTGTGGGTAAGATCTGATTTGTATATTGACCTGTATATTTTTAACCCTGTTACGGTCTTGGCCTTCACAACATCCTCTGGCAAGGAGTTCCACAGGTTGTGCGTTGTGTGAAGAAATACTTCCTTTTATTTGTTTTAAACTTGCTGCCTATTAATTTCATTTGGTGACCCCTAGTTCTTGTGTTATGAGAAGTAGTAAACAAAGAAGCTGCAGAACTGAGAAGTGCTACCAGACACATGGTCTGTCCCTTCGCCACACTCTCCAGCTGGCAAAAGCAGGGCAAAGAAGTGAGGAGGCTGAGACTTCTTTGCAGAGATTGTATTTCCCTTTGTGGTCCTTAATATAAGTAACTGGGAGTTGCCTGGTGAAGTCTGCACTCTCTTGTGAGACCTCAAGGTCTCAAACAATCACTTTAAGCAATTGCTGTGGATGTTTTAAACTAGCCCCTTTCAAACCAAACTCTAGAAATAGCTAGGACCATATCCCTGTGATTGCCTTATGACCACCTCACTCCTTGGAGTATTACTTGAAGTGTCATAAATGTAGTAGAGATACTAAAGAATTGATAACTGATGATTATAGGTGAATATAATTAAAAAAATCTTGAGATGCAAGGTAGATGAGTTAATATCTTTTATTGGACCATCACCGCACCTACCTTGTCTCTCTCAGATCCTGGGAACAACACAGTTACCACAACACTATACAAAAATTTTGGTGATTTGTAGTTTCTGTGGTACAAGGATTTGGACTCAGGGCTGTTTATGTCAATTGCTTGCCAGACAATATGTTGTATTCAGTACATGTAGAACCTCTGATCGCTTAGCTTAATCTCTGACAACTATTTATTACACACTTATGTGATTCTTGGTTAATTAATAAACTTGTTGATTGGCTAAATGTCCATTAGTAAGCTAGTGCTCAATAAAAGGTGGTTATCCTAATTCAGTTCCATTCCAATATTTGCTATAACATTTTTCAAACTGGCAAATGGTAGGTTGGTAGACTTTGGCTTTAAAATCTACTTGGAACCCCAGCAAATTTAGAAAATTGACCCTCCTCTCCATACATGCTTACCATTTTCTGGTGGGAAGTGGTTCCTTGGATGCTTTTGTTGATCAGTTCTAATAAAAGCAATGCCCTTTCATTATCTCTCAGTTGCTAGAATTCTCCAGCAGGAGAATATTTATTACTGTACCAGGTTTTTTTTCAGGGAAAACAGCAACATGATCTTTGTATCAGCACCTCTTGAACTAGACTCATCTTCTTTAAAGTTAACCAGCTGATGTTTTAAGCTGCTACGGTTACAGAGGTGGTCTTAATCCCAGGTCAAGGTGTGTCTTTTACACAAGCCCATCTTCGGAGTAATTAATGAATGGGCAAATCTCAGGAGATCCATTCTGAATAAACCCTTCAAAGTCTGGATGCTTCGTCAAACTAGCCAAACCTCTTTGGGCTGTAAATCTTATGAGGCATCATGCCTTCCTTATAAGCTAGGGCAAAGGTTCCCAAACTTTTTTTGCTGTGGCCCCTTCCCCATGGAAGTCACATAGCAGGACCACTCCCCAGCTCCTGCCCATCAGGGGCAGAAAGTGACTCACTGTGGGGAGTAGGTGGCTCATGCCCGGGATGGCGGCAGGAGTTGGCTGGCTCCATACCTAAAGGAGCCCCTGGCAGCATGGGGGTGGAGTGAACCAGGGTTCCTCATCCTCCCTCCTTTCTGCCTAGAGCCGCTCACTCCTACAGGCTCCAGATCCGCAAAGCTGCAGCCAGGCAGATGTCTGGGCAGCAGCAGGGAGAGCATGCAGGGTGTCCCTTCCCTGCCCTCTCTGGTCTCGGCAGAGCAACAGGCTGCCGCTGGGGCGGGGTTGCACCCACCCCACCATCACTGGGGACTCTCTGTTGCTGCCCTGCCCTACTCTGGACACCCATCTGGCCACAGCCCCGCCCCCCGATAACATTGTTTCACCCCTCCAGATGGCGCACGCCACAGCTTGGAAACCAGTGAGCTAGAGAAATTGGAGATAAAGGGTACAATGTGCTGTTGCCTTGTGAAATCATTTACATAGCCCAGTGTAAGTGGCAAAGAACTGCTATTTGGGTCTGGTAGCATTTTACAATCATGTAGCAACAGGAAATGAAGGCCACGGAGTTGGGACTAGACCCAAAGTCTCTGGGAGCCAGGAGCCAAGACCAGACCAGCACCCTACCCACTAACCCAAGGTACCTCCCCTATGGGAGACTCTAACAAAATTATAAGCCCAGCATAGGCTGTGGTCCGGTTTACTCTGTGCACAGCTTCTTGTTGTCCAAGGTACAATATCGTGGGTCTAACTCTCATTTATGCCTTTATGCCACTCTCACAACACACATGCCTGCTTTGCACCAGAGTGGTATAAAGTGGCTTGGTGCAAATGAGAATTAGGCCCTACAAGTCTCTCCAATTATTGATCCTGCCTTTGAGAAGCCTTTGCATTTTAACTGTCGCAGCTCTCTAGATTCCCCGGGGGTCGTAACCATATTGCACATGAACACTGCCTGACAGGTATCATCACCCTGCTCCTTTTTACCGACGGCTTAATTTGTTTTGAACCTGCGAGTGAAGTGACCTTATTGTGCAAAGCACTTTGGAAGTAAATATGAAATGTCAGCACTGACAGAGATTAAATAATCCTTAGTGGGTGATTTTCCAGCTCCGAGAGAAAGTCAAGTCACTGTGCAGAATGTCACTTATTTAAAGAGCATTTTCTAGTTTTTATCAACAGGTATTAACAGATCGATGTTTCTTCTGATATGTCTCCTAGAACCGAAGTGTCTATTCTGAGTATTTAAAAAGTGAAACTTATTCTCATTTTCGTATAACATTCATCTCTTCCCCAATTAAATCTCTTTATTCCATAAATTAAATTTGTCAATAGATTACGTCTTAGTAAGTAGTGACAGGCAAACCTCAAAAGTTTTGGGGATTCAGATTGACTAAAATCCCAAAGCATGGAATGATCTGAACCTCTTTCTTCTGGAGAATGGACTTGAACTCTTAAAAGAGCAGGCTTCCAAGTAATGTCTCCCTTGTGTATTTCTAAGACAAATATTATCTTGGTATCTAAGTGTGTCTCACGCCTTGAGAAGGTTCTTTCCTTCCAGACCAGGTCCATAGAGGTGGTGCAGCTTTTTAGTACTTCCATTGTGCTATGGACCTGGTCTAGAAGGAAAGAACCTTCACAAGGCGTACCAAGATAATATTTGTTTTAGAAATAAACAAGGGAGACATTACTTGGAAGCCTGCTTTTTTAAGAGTTCAAGTCCATTCTCCAGAAGAAAGAGGTTCAGATGACACTAGTGACACATGCTGAAAGGTGGTGAACATCTCCTAGGAGGTGCTAAGCATCCTCACCTTCCATCATGGGCATAAGTAGGGAAGGAGGGTAGTGGATGGACTGTTGCCTCCCACTGGCTTCAGCTAGATCAAAGGTACCCAGCACGCAGCAGGATGGGGCCCTAAATTTATGGTACAGTGTACAGAGGAAATTATGTGATTGGAGCAGCAGTGTCTGCACAGCAAATGAGTCTCCTTCCTGCATCTCTCAAATGCTATGCAGTATTTGCCTACAAGAATCCAAAACATCCTCTTGTCTCCTTTTTACCCCAGTGTCATTTCACTATGTGTTCTCTCATTCTGTTGTTTTCAATGGCCCAGGGATACCAAACACATGCAAAGTGGGGGTAACACAAACCCAAATTCCATTCTTTCCCCCTTTGCGCCTTCACCAGCCTCAAAAAAGAATTTTCATGTCATATGCATATATGAAAAATGAAAACCCACTCACTTCTGAAGTTCTGCTTGCAGCTTTTGAATCCACACATTCTTCGTCGGGCAACGAAACCGATGGATTTGCAAACAGTGACTGCAAGTGCCCTTAATATTTGAGTCACACTTTATATTACGGTTCCATTTATAAATAGCTTATAAAGAGATAATAAATGAACAGTAGATGTTTTAATAAATGATTGATTAATTGTTACAGATTCTTATAGAGTCCAATAAGTTGCTTATAACTAGAGCAGGGAGAATTTTTTTGCCAAAACTTTTTGCAGTGAAAAAATGCAGATTCAGTGACACCTGAATGTTTTGTCAATTCATGTTGGTTTACCAAATTATTTGTTTGGGAAGAAGAGGTGGAAAAATCAAAACAGTTGATGTTTTCTAAATGAAGCATTTTGATTGTTTCAAACAAAAGCGAATGTTTTTGTTTCCAAATTTCTGTAATTTTGTTTAATTAAAAATATATATATAATCAAAGACCATAGTTAAGAGGTAAAAATTGAAACAAAACATTCCATTTGACCTGAAACTATTTTTTTTTATTTCATTTGCCCAAAAATGTTAAAAATGTTTGGTTTTCCAAACCCAAAATGATTTTTTTTAATTTTGACATTGCAAATCAACTGAAAAAAAAATCCAATATTTGTACAGCTCTCCTTATAACAATCTATAACAGCTTGCTGAAGTGCTTACAACCTTCTGATGTGCTTCAACGGATGCGCTTATCTGAAACCCATGTTACTTATGTCAATATTAATCATTTCTTAACCCGCTACAAACCATTTGTGAAAGAAACCTTACTATAAAGTGCTTAGTGTGTTCCTTTCCTGTGGTTTGGTTTAAAATAGATGGGCCCGATCCTGTTTCCACCGTCGTCAATGGGAGTTTTGCAATTGTCCCCAGTGACACCCAGGGTGAACCCTGTAACATCTTAATGGAAAAAGTTCTGAACATGATTTTGCCACCTTACTCGCAGGGGGCTGTGTTACTCAAGTGAGTAGACTAATACGAATAAGTCAATGGGACTGAGGGTGCCCAGACAGCAAGTGTGAAAAATCGGGACGGGGATGGGGGAGTAATAGAAACCTATATAAGAATAAGCCCCAAAAATCGGGACTGTCCCTATAAAATCGGGACATCTGGTCACCCTAATGACCTTTTGTGCTCGTCTTATCTGGCATGAGTAAGGATGGCAAAACTGTCCATCTCTCTTTCAATGTCATATTTACTCACGGTTAGGCT
Source organism: Trachemys scripta elegans (assembly GCF_013100865.1). Classification (NCBI taxonomy): domain Eukaryota; kingdom Metazoa; phylum Chordata; order Testudines; family Emydidae; genus Trachemys; species Trachemys scripta. The sequence continues at coordinate 35,896,512 of NC_048310.1, read as the reverse complement.
CCTAGATCATGTATATTCCATAGTATATGATAGATCATGTATATACACATAGTAGCTTGTTCTCTTTTTTACTAATAAGCACATTGGACTGAGCAATGGGGGTTTTAAATCTTTGGCTGTTTAGTCTCTGTCTGCTATCAATCCTCTGTTTGTGACACCCTCAGCATTTCCATTGTTTCTGATCTATTGTAAAGAACTACGCTGTATTAACAGGGTTCTGGCTGATGATTATTAGCACAGTTACAGGCTCCAGCTGAGATCTTGGCCCATCGAGCGCAGTGCTGTACACACACATTGCCTCTCTTTCCCATCTGGTTTCTTACTAAGAGACTTATACAAGGTTCTATGGCAAAGCTAAGAACAGCACCCCCATCCCAGCATGCTATCCCCTGGACCACACTGGCTTTCACTGAGAGGTCATTCACTTCCAAGATATCTTCTCTCAAGATTAGATGCTCTACTGTCCTAGGGTTTTTTATTTTCCTTTATCTAATTGCAGTGCTTCTGAGGTAGAATTATGGCCGTGGGTGAGGAATGTGAAGCCAGAACTGTGGAATTCTTGAGACACACAATTAATAATAATAACTAATAGTTGTATTTATAGTGCTCACTTTGGTTTCTCCTCCAAAGCACTTCTGGTGGCGTACCATAGCATCAGCAACAAAACAATACAGTACTGAAAAATGCCCCCCTTTTAAGGAAGTATTATTATTCCCAATTTACAGATGAGTATTCAATGTATAGATAGATTAATTGATTCACCTAGAGTAACACAGGAAGCTGGCAGTAGAGCGGAGAACTGAACTACTATCCCTTGAATTTCAGTCCAATGCCTTAATTGCAAGACAGTCCTTCCATGGGCTTAGCGGCAGAAATGTTCCCAAATACTCTAGATTTTTTTCCCCTTGAATCAGGTAAGTACACCTCTACCCCGATATAACGTGACCCGATATAACACGAATTTGGATATAACGCGGTAAAGCAGTGCTCCAGGGGGGCGAGGCTGCGCACTCCGGCGGATCAAAGCAAGTTCAATATAACGCAGCTTCACCTATAATGTGGTAAGATTTTTTGGCTCCCAAGGACAGCGTTATATCGAGGTAGAGATGTAACATTTTAAGCAGGAGCCTAAATAATATAAGCAAGCAGTGAGAGAGAAGGTGAAAGACAGTGGAGGTTCATTTCAAAGAATCCAATGACTTTCTTGAATTCTATCCATGGCTGTATCCAATGGCCATGTTAGCTACATAAAATGTGGAGGTGTGAAAGAGCAGTGTTGTACTGAGTGACTGAGAGTAAATCCCCCTAGCACTTTCTGTTTTACTGCATGGCAGCCTTTTAAATCCACCCTGTAATAAACACACCTAAGGAGTCAGAAGGAAGTTTAATGTTGTGACAGGAAATCCACTGTCCACCTCCTGAGACTCTGAGCGAGAACAGCCACAATCGTGACTGTGTCGAATGTAAAACTTCTGTCCGAAGAGGCCCTTGTTAATCCTGAGGAGAAGCTTTATGAAGCATGTGGCCCGTACTTTTGCTGCTGAAAATAATCCATGTGTTCTTCATTTCGGTTCCACAACTGCTCTGCAGTGATGGCCCAGCTGAGCGTGAGTGAGCTTGCTCTCTAGCGGCAGTCTCTCAGACAGGTAAAAAGACTTACTGCTACTTAGGGCACGTCTTCACTACCCGCTGAATTGGCGGGTAGCAATTGATCTATTGGGGATCGACTTATCGCGTCTAGTGAAGATGCGATAAAATCGATCTCCGATGGCTCTTCTGTCGACTCCGGAAATCCACCGCGGCAAGAGGCGGAAGCAGAGTTGACGGCGGCGCGGCAGCGGTCGACTCGCTGCCGTCCTCACAGCCAGGTAAGTCGACCTAAAATACGCCATTTCAGCTACACTATTCACATAGCTGAAGTTGCGTATCTTAGGTCGACCCGCCCCTGCAGTGTAGACCTCGCCTTAGATGCCTCAATGAAATGATGAATAGAGAATTTAGCCAGTAATACACGTGGAAGGCAAAGCAAAGAAATCCTGGGATATTTTGAAAAGATCTAAGGCTAGATCTACACTACGTGGGGGAGTCGACCTAAGATACGTAACTTCAGCTATGTGAATAGATCGACTTACCTGGCTGTGAGGATGGTGGCGAGTCGACCGCTGCCGCGCCGCCGTCAACCCCGCTTCTGCCTCTTGCCGCGGTGGATTTCCGGAGTTGACGGAAGAGCCATCGAGGATTGATTTTATCGCGTCTTCACTAGACGCGATAAGTCGATCCCCAATAGATCGATTGCTACCCGCCGATTCGGCGGGTAGTGAAGATGTGCCCTCAAATGTGTAATTTAATTTACTCCTGAAATTTGCTACATTATGTTCTGTGCTCTGATTACATTAAAACCATCCATTGGTATCATTATCTGGCTTGGTCTTCCTGTTCCTACTGACAAAGGAGAGCTAAAATTAGAAAAAAAAACTACAGCAAACACCCAAGGGAGTATGTTCAAAGTAGCGCACACAGAGTCCTGAGACGAATGCAGCTAACTAATAGGATTTGCTGGATTTCCCATTTCTGCACATTGTAGGTCAAATTAAGTCCTGATTTTTGGGAGGCTGGGATTTTTAATGCCATGATTAGTCAATACAACAGAAAGAGGTTATCATGTGCATTCCTAAGGATGATTTTTTTGTTTAATAAAATGGCGAGCAGGCTTACAAATGGCTCTAAACCCTGCAGATCGAATCACTACAGGATTCCCTATTCAGAGGAATCTTTGTGCAGTGCAAAATTACTTTTGCGGCTCCTATCCTGCCCCCCTTGCATGCCAGGGGTGGTGGGGATAGGAGAATGGGAAATGGCCAGAGGAAAGGAGAGGTATCCAGGACACCCTTCAGCTCTGTTTATGCCTAGCAGCTGGAATAGCCTTTTAGCCCTGTTGGCAGCTGTTTTAAATAAGTTCAGCCCTTGTGCTTTACATGGAAATAGAAGGGGTCAGACTGATTGAACATAGCGCCATTGCCTCCATGATCAGGGGTTGTGCAGACCGGGCCTGCCCATACCTTAGGCTTTGGGTACTCCAATTTCCTTGCAATTCACGTAGTAATACTATCTCGCTTACTGTCACCTCTGCTTCACTGCCCTCAAGCAGTCCCATGATCTACAGGAAAGATGTGGCAACACCGATCAGTGCTGTCACTGTGAAGTCGTTTCTGGAAGTACTGCCATTCATATGCCTCACCAAGAAAATGTTAGAAGGAGCGATGAAACCACAAGCTCTAGTTAGATCGGGTTTCCTGTGGAAGTGTTGGAGAAATGGGAAGGTGGAATTGAAATTCCACCCTTATTTTGTATGGCTTCCGGGTTTTAACCTTTGTGAAAACAAGGTTTGGCTACTGTCAGGCTTCTTTTCTCCAGAGCTTGCTTTTCCACTTACAGAACAACGGAGGGGTAGGACGGGAGTCTAGCTACCTCTGAGTTCCACAAAGCGTTCGCTGGGAATCTTGATACACGTTAGTACATTCCCACATTCCCAACATCTGACAAAAATGGCTGCAACCTATGAAGAAAAGACAAAAATGCACTTCATAGGCCCAGGGAGAGAGAGGCTGACTCACTGCTCCATCTGCACCGTGAAGGAGAGAGGACGTATTTTCAAATACCTCACAGTGATTACATGCAAAACAAGACAAAAAGAAGAGTGTTGATCAGCTTGATGCTCCGAGTCCAGTTTTGCCCTTGAATGGGAGTCCGGCACATCCATGCCAGTAGGTGGATTTGAGTTAGCAGAGTTAAAGGGCAAACAAATGACAACTCTGAGCAGTGCCTCGCTCAGCAAGTAGCTCCATTGACTTTGGCGGGACGGCTCCCAGGGTGAGGTACAAACTGTTTTCCATTCGGATCTCTTGTGTTGTAGAGAGTGGTTCTACTCCATTCATGTCGAGGCGAAATAATTTGCTCTTGGAGGCTCCTCGGCGCCTTAAAAAACAACAGTTCCTCTCTTCAGGCCATTATTCTGCAAATTCAAGCGGCAAAGCACCTGTCAGGCTGAATCAATGATGGCAGACACATGAAAAAATGTTTTCAAACTCGGCTACCATTTCTGGGCCAATGCAGGGAGAATGTGGGAACATCACCAGACGCTTTGAAAAACCGACCCCCACCTTGATGGGAGAACGGTTTGACATAATTACAGTCACGGCAAATGTAAGATTTGGTTGAAATAGCAGAACTCTTCTCCTCAGTGCTGGAATCTGCTTCCTGATCTCTCCCAAAACCCTGCTCTCCCAATCTCACTTCCAGTCCTTGGGTCAACGGTCAGTTTTCAGCAAACTGGGTGCCACCGTCTGCATCATTGTTGTCACCCTCCCCATCTCCATGCTGCTCGCTTGCAATCTGGGTGTTATTTCAGCCTGTTCCCAATATCCAATTCCTGCTGATTCTTCCTCCACTCCAAGCCCACCTTGTTCATTTTTTTCCATGGCATGAAGAGCCCCTTTTACCTTTGCAGAAGCCCATACATTTGGGCTAATCAAAGCTGGAGCCATTCACCTTTAACAGATTAATTGGGTTTTTTTACAGGACAATAGCTGGGAGCAGCCCTTTCTTCTGTGCTGCAGGGAATTACATAGCAAGTACTGAAAAATAATATAGAGCTTGATTTTCCTTTCCCACTAGTTTTCCACTTCAGTGGAGTTCCTCCGATTTATGCTGGTGTGTGTGCGAGAGGAGCAATAGACCAAGTGTGCTGAATAAATCATGAATTTTGTCATGTCACCAGAATGATGTGACCCATAAATACAAGGGGCAGGCAAAATGGAGAATCCTTTTCTAAACACACACACACGGAGGAGCAGGGGAAGGTAGATGCGGGACCAGGGATCTTCATTGTTTCCTTTTGTTTTTGTTGTCAGATGCACAGTGCAACTCTCAGGAAAAAGGTATCACAAGAGTTCATCTATCGCCGTGCATGTCGCATCTCAGAAACGATGCTGATGACATTCCAGAAGGCTCTACAATTTCCAAAGTCACAGCAAATGTACACGGAGCTTTCCCCTTATTAAGACCCAAACCAGGACTTTAGAAGATTGAAAACATGGGCCACCTTGTGATCTCATCCCAGGTTTACTCTAATGTAGCTTAGTGGGATTACTCCTTTTTTACTCCAGAGTAAGTACGATCAGAATCAGGCCCTTTGTGTGTAGCTTCCTTCTAATCAAAATCAATATTGCTTCTGGGCATTGAACCTTTTGGAAACCAGTTGTTAGTCCCAAATCAACATTCCTATCTGTAAAATGCGGAGGAATGAGCCTTACCCTCCTTTGTAAAGCTCTGTGAGATCTACTGGTGGTATAGCAGCTAATTCATTGTAGTATCATTTGCGTGTGCAAGTTCCCACAAGTGCATGTGGTTAATTAAATGCATATGTGGCTATTTTCGCATGCAGTTTCCTGATTTTGCTGTATATGCAATTGCTATAATTAGGCATGGGATTATGCACAAAACAAGGCTGTGAATATCAGTTTTTACCAGTGGTTAAGTTTAAATGATTTGAAAGTGCTGAAATACTCCTGCATGCCAGGTATATTGTTGGATTCGAGGATTGCCCCTTATGGAAAAGTCCTGTAGAACTTCACCGAGAATGATAACTTCGCCACAGCTTTTTTCAAACCCCACCATAGAATTCAATACAAAATTTGATCCCTGCTCTAAACTTCTTTAAGATTAAAAAAAAAAAAAAAGGTTGAAAAGGTGTCATTTAACTGTTGAATTATGGACTTTTTAGATTAATCTCTGCTGAAATATATTTAAAACTATTAGATGTTTCCAAATGCAGTACATAAAATGCTTAGATTACTTTGCCGGGTTATAAATCTTTTCCTTGTGCCAGTGATATTAACCTGTAGCTTGGAACCACTAGATAGAAGTTTGTATGAGCTTCACTGCCCATAGGAATAATCAGGCTGAGTTTTTAAAGCATAATGGAACAGCCATTTCTCTGTTTGTCTTGTGTTTTTATTGTATAACAAATTCATCAAGTCCATAAATAGGGCCCTACCAAATTCACGGCCGCGAAAAGTGTGTCACGGACCGTTAAATCTGGTCTTTTGTGTGTTTTTGCCCTATACTATACAGATTTCACGGGGGAGACCAGCATTTCTCAAATTGGGGGTCCTGACCCAAAAAGGAGTTGCAGGGGGGTCATACGGTTATTTTAGAGGGTTGCGGCCACCCTTACTTCTGCGCTGCTGTCAGAGCTGGGTGGCCAGAGAGCGGCGGCTCCTGGCCAGGTGCCCAGCTCTGTAGGCAGTGCCACCACCAGCAACAGTGCAGAAGTAAGGGTGGCAATACTATGACTGCCCTACAATAACCTTGTGACCCCCCCCCCCAACACACACACACAACCCCATTCTGGATCAGGACCCCGACAGTTACAACACTGTGAAATTTCAGATTTAAATATCTGAAATCATGACATTTATGATTTTAAAAATCCTATGACTGTGAAATTAACCAAAATGGACTGTGAATTTGGTAGGGCCCTATCCATAAACCAGTATAGATTAGCAAATAGTGAACCTGAAAAGTATCTGGAAGTCTATGGAAGATTAGCCTCATTAATTATTATTATTACTTTATTGGTATGACAGTGGTACCTAGAAGCCCAAACTGAGATCAGGGTGCCATTGTGCTAGGAGCTGTACAAACACAAAGTAAGAAACTGTCCCTACCCCAAAGCGCTTACCATTTAAATAGATAATGTCACAAAGCAGGTCAGTAGATGAGACAGGTAGGAACAGAACCCAGCTCTTTTGATGCTCAGTCAAGTGCTCGAGCCATTAGACCATACAGCCTCTCAAAAAGTTTTAAAGAAGCTGGTAGTGTTGAAATCAACAGGCTTCTGTAGACATGTAAAGCAGTTCTAAGATGGTTTATGTAACAAACTTCAATGTAAGATAGTTTTCAAATGCTGCGTGTTATTCGAAAACACCAAGAACTCTGGTTACAGTTCCAGAGATACGGCTTAGAACAGTGGTGGGCAACCTGCGGCCCACGCCGCTTCCCGCAGCTCCCATTGGCCAGGAATGGTGAACTGCGGCCACTGGGAGCTGGGGTGACCATACCTGCAGACAGTTAATATAACCACTGTCTCATGGCCTGCCAGCAGATTACCCTGATGGGCCGTGTGTGGCCCGCGGGCTGCAGGTTGCCCACCACTGGCTTAGAACACTGGATCTGTATGACACCAGAAAGGAAGCTAGCTAGGTGCCAGAGATCATATTAGGGTTGTGTCTGTAGAGATTGTACTGTAACCCACTTCTATAAGGTAGGCCTGTACATGAGATTTATACCAGTGTAACTCTACTGATGCCTGATTAATGTCAGATAACTGGGAGGACAAACAGGCCCTATATATTCAGACATGTCCCTCTCTACCTATATAAAGTACTGTCAAGGCTGGATCCCCACTTTGAACTTTAGGGTACAGATGTGGGGGCCTGCATGAAAAACTTCTAAGCTTAACTACCAGTTTAGCTCTGGTTCGGCTGCCACCATTTCAATGGATTCCCTTCCTGGGAAGCCTTGAAAAACCTTCACCCATTCCCTGGTGAAAACAAATCCAAACCCCTTGGATCTTAAAACAAGGGGAAATTAACCATTCCCCTCCTTCCTCCCACCAACTCCTGGTGAATCAGTTCCAACCCCCCTGGGATCTACAACAGGGAGAAATTAACCATCCCCCCTCCTTCCTCCCACCAACTCCTGGTGAATCAAGATCCAAACCCCTTTGGATCTAAAACAAGGAAAAATCAATCAGGTTCTTAAAAGAAGGTTTTTAATTAAAGAAAAAGGTAAAAATCATCTCTGTAAAATCAGTATGGAAATTAACCTTACAGGGTAATCAAACTTAAAGAGCTCAGAGGACTCCCCTCTAGTCTCAGGTTCAAAGTACAGCAAACAAAGATAAACACTCTAGTAAAAGGTACATTTACAAGTTGAGAAAAACAAAGGAAAACTAACACGCCTTGCCTGGCTATTTACTTACAAGTTTGAAATAAGAGAGACTTGCTTAGAAAGATGTGGAGAACCTGGATTGATGTCTGGTCCCTCTCAGTCCCGAGAACGAACACACTCCCAAACAAAGAACACAAACAACAGCCTTCCCCCGCCCAAGATTTGAAAGTATCTTGTCCCCTTATTGGTCCTTTAGGTCAGATGCCAGCCAGGTTACCTGAGCTTTTTAACCCTTTACAGGGAAAAGGATTTTGGAGTCTCTGGCCAGGAGGGGTTTTATAGTACTGTACACAGGACAGCTATTACCCTTCCCTTTATAGTTATGACAAGTACACATACTCCTGTGTGATCACACATGCAGAGAATACTTCTCGGGGTAAAGTGGGCTTTCAGTTACCTTGGCAGAAGTATTAAGTAACACAGCTTGCAGATATTGGCAAGGGCTCCTCTTGCTATAGGCAAACTAGATACCTGTCTAGGGCAGCAGATTCTACCCTGGGGGGCGGGGCGGCTGGGCCAAACCTGACCAATGCTGGGACCTTGCATGCCAGGTCCCAACACCTCTCACTTGGTTGTGACCAGGCCATGCCTCCACCCCACATCAGGATGGACGGGCAGCCTGGCCAAACCTGAGTGAATGGCACTGCAACCTGGCACTTGCCCCCTGCCCATTTCTACCATAATCAATGAACTAGCAGAAGGCTTGCCAACCACCCCCTGAAAGTCTGTTGTGCCCCCGCCAGGACATGGGCCCCTGCTTGAGACCCTCTGCTCTAGGGAGTAGGAAGGGTTTTGCCTCAGGTGGCAGATGGTCTTGAGTGGCTATGACTCAGGGACCCCTTGGTGGCAATTGACAGAGGACAGAGGGGGTGCATAGGCTTTTATAGGGATCCCCTGGATGAGCTATATGCATAATAGTTCACCGAAGGGTGGCATGTGAGGTCTGTACCAAGAGCTAGCTGCCCCCTGATCATGAGAAACATTGTGAAATGTGTGTATGGATATGCAAGACGCAAGAAGTCATTCTTCCGCTCTACTCTGCTCTGGTTAGGCCTCAGCTGGAGTATTGTGTCCAGTTCTGGGCACCCCATTTTAAAAAAGATGTGGAGAAATTGGAAAGGGTCCAGAGAAGAGCAACAAGAATGATTAAAGGTCTTGAGAACATGACCTATGAAGGAAGGCTGAAAGAATTGGGTTTGTTTAGTTTGGAAAAGAGAAGACTGAGAGGGGACATGATAGCAGTTTTCAGGTATTTAAAAGGGTGTCATAAGGAGGAGGGAGAAATCTTGTTCACCTTAGCCTCTAAGGATAGAACCAGAAGCAATGGGTTTAAACTGCAGCAAGGGAGGTCTAGATTGGACATTAGGAAAAAGTTCCTAACTGTCAGGGTGGTTAAACACTGGAATAAATTGCCTAGGGAGGTTGTGGAATCTCCATCTCTGGAGATATTTAAGAGTAGGTTAGATAAATGTCTATCAGGGATGGTCTAGAAAGTATTGGTCCTGCCATGCGGGCAGAGGACTGGACTCGATGACCTCTCGAGGTCCCTTCCAGTCCTAGAATCTATGAATCTATGAATATTTCAGGAGTTAGGTATCTATGCAGCAAATTATGCTCTGAAGGTTTTGGAGTGTCACCAGGAGGTAATGTACCTCTAAGATGTTCCTTTCAGGAAGCAGGTAACTGACACACCCATCTTCCTGTCTGGCCAGTTGCGCATTGTATGCCTTATGCTCTGTGCCTTTTCGCATACTGGGCCAGGTGCAAATTGAGAGATTGCAAAGTCTACAGGAGAGGGAATCTACAAGTAGAAACAAACAGCACAGGGCAGGGGGCATGTCCTATTTAGGAATAAAGACGAAGGCTCGGTCTGGTATAACTCGGAGTGCAAAGGACCACACTGCGTCCTGCACCTAGGAATCAAGCGGACAGTGTGCATGTCTCATGAAAGAAAGGTCACAACCAACCTGATTGTAAAATGCTGCAAGGATCTGGGGTGAGCAGTACTTTCCTAGACATGAGTGCGTCTTGCTAATTACGTCTAGGCTCTAGAATGCGTGTGATGATTTGATTTTATAAGTAACCATTTGTTTTCAACACCTCTGCTTGCTACTGCTTGAATCTCTGTGCTTTGTTAAATAAACTTATGCTTGATTTCACGGTAAACACAGCTAAGTGCTGCGTGCTAAATGCAGTGGTGATCTGAGGTGGCACTGCTGCTTTGGAATCTGACTAGTGTGTGTGTCTGGTGGAACAGGGGGTGGACACTCCAGCGAGATGCTCACAAGCTCCAGGGTTGGAGTGGGCTTATCGCTAACCTGGAGAGGGATGGGGGCAGAGCCGCCCAGAGGATTCAGGGGGCCTGGGGCAAAGCAATTTCGGGGCCCCTTCCATAAAAAAAAAGTTGCAATACTATAGAATACTATATTCTCGTGGGGGCCCCTGCGGGGCCTGGGGCAAATTGCCCCACTTGCCCCCACACACACTCTGGGCAGCCCTGGACGGGGGGGGCTGCCTAGGCCTAGAGGGGAGTGCTTATGTTGCCCGTAGCCAGAGGAGTTGGGGAGCTGACCCCCAGCAGACCCAGACAAGGCATCCTCACACTAAAGGCAGGTGGTAGCAAGGTGCCTTACAACCCTGGGTACCCGGGAAACATCCCAGTGACCTCTGGGTATTGCACTCCTTAGGCTGGTGTTTTAGTCTGCCTCTGGCCACGGCTATTAACATTTTCCTGCCTTGACGATTGATAAAACAAATGCCTAACTGATTAGCATGATTTGAGCTTAGTGCTTCCAAACAACAGCCCAGGGAATTTTTATGTTACCCGTAGTTGGAAATCCAGGACGCGCCTCACAAAAGAGTGGCGTGTGCTCTGTATACCTAGAGCAAAGAATATCTCAGACAGATTACAAAGAAACCACGTTTTATTTTCATAAGGGAATAATAACACATAGAGCTGTGTCAAGCTGCCAGAAGATGATTCACAGATGCAGTGAACTCAACCGGATGGCACTGTGTGGATGGCACGGGCTCTGTCATTTACTCCTTCTTATCCCCCAGCAGAAATTCCCATTGGCTGCTCAGCATCTGCTTCCACGGTGCTGCAATAGCCACATGAAAGGGTGGGGGCAGAGGGAGGGGTGCGTTTGGAGAGCTGTCGCCTGGTTATTATTATCACAGCTTCCTTGCTTTTCTTAGTGACAGCACATCTGTCTCACTTTGTATCCCTCTGCTCGGGTGACCAGAGCGGAGCTGTACTTCAAGACAGGAAAACAAGCGGCAAAACCCCACTGAAGGGCCTGGGTTTCGGCCTCAGTTCAGCTGGCATCTCACTTTGTGCATGTACCCATTTGCAAAGGTGAGCCTAACAATGGCATGTCCCATTGTCCTCACAGTTTGCACATGGGCACAGTTAGAAGCAGCAGCTATTAAACGTATACAACATTCAAACGTCGATTGGAAACAATCTCTTCTCCTGAGGCCCCTTTGAGATACTCTTAACAGTGTTTCCTCTTTATTTCCCTGAGTCCAGGCCTTCCCATTTCAATGGGGCGTGATCTGGTTTCTCAGGTGCCTGTCAACAGCACACCTACCTCTCCCAGAGTGGAGGAGAGCAACCTCCCACCCCCCAGGAGCTGAGTGCAACACTCCCCTCTACTCCATGACATTCCTGGCTCTGACCAACTCACTAAATCAGAGTCTGATGGGGGAATCTATGCTTGTTTCTGCTGATATCTGATTTCATATGTGAATGTAACAGAACGTATAAAGAGACCATAATCATGTGTGAGGAGGATGTAGAGCATTCACTCATACAAACACCGGGATTCTCAGACCACTGGTCCAGCTATCTCAGTGGTATCCAATCTCTGGCAGAGGCCCGTACCAGATGCCTCTGAGGAAGACACAAGAAACCTTATATGGACAATTATGCAATAAGTCTCCATACTGAGGAAATGTCTTTAATAAGCCCCATTAATTATACATATTGGCTTATGCTCTTATGTAACTGGGGATATTTTTATTATTCATATGCACGTCTAACTCTTTTTAGAATCTTCCTAAACTCTTGGCGTCAACAATATCCTGTGGCAATGAGTTCCACAGGTTAACAGAACTGTGTATAAAAACACATTTCCTTTTATACTTGTACTTGTGTCATGGGAGATTTCATATACCTCTATTGTGTCCCCTCCTGTATTCTCTGTAAACTAAAAATCTATCTCTAGTAATTACTTACACGGCCTCCATCACCCAGGTAAAATAAGTCCCTCACTATCTTTAATGGATTTATCCTAGGGAAGTGCTACTACACCCATTTTACAGATTGGGAACTGAGGCACAGGAGGATTAAGTGACTTGCCCATGGTCACACAGGAAGTCTGTGGCAGAGCAGGAAATTGAACCCAGGTGTCTCAGGGTATATCTACATTGCAATTAGACCTGGGCCAGCTGATTCGGGCTCATGGGGCTAAGGCTGTGGGGCTGTTTAATTGCAGTTTAGATGTTCAGGCTCTGGCTGCAGCCCAAGCTCTGGGACCCTCCGACCTTGCAGGGTCCTAGAGCCCAGGCTGCAGCCCAAGCCTGTATACCTACACCTTAGTTAAACAGCTCCTTAGCCCGAGTCCCACGAGCCCCAGCCAGCTGGCATGGCCAGTCGTGTAGACATACCCCTCACTTCCACTCTAGCGCCCTAACCTCTAGACATGAGGTAAGACTTTCAACCACTCCTGCAGTCTTTTTCATCAGCTGTCACCGCATCTCTCCTACATCTTTTGGGAAATGGGCATGAGCCAAGTTAGCCAGGTTTCTGTCTTGCTATCATCCATGAAAGAGCTTGAGGGTCATTTGGAAATGATTTCGAACAAAAACCAGTAATTGTGGGGGAAAGGAAAACTATTTCAAATGTATTGTGCCCTTTTTATACTTTATAAACATTTTGACTCACTCCAGCACAAAACAAAACGGATTTTTTTTTTCTTCAAAAAATATCAGAGAAAATTTTCCTGGTTATTTTTTTTTTCCAATTGTGAAGTGTCAGTGACCTTGAAAACACTGAGTTTTTGGTGCTGGGAGGTACGTGGGTAGGTTCATTGGTTGCAGTGGTTGAATAAGGAAGGCAACACCAAACACAAACACAATTGTGGGGTTTGTATTGACGTGCGAGGATTTGATGGAAGATTCTCACTTTCTCCCAGACAACTGTTCTGTTTGTTTCTTCTTCTTTCCTTGCCTAGGTCCTCCTTCTCCTCTTTATCTGATAGTTTAGATCCTCTCTGTGGCCTGGTCTACACTATTTCAGTTAGGGGTGTGATTTTTTCTTATCAGTATAGTTATATCACTAAAAGCCCTAATGTGGACAGAGTTGTACTTGTGTAAATATGCCTTATTTTGGTGTATCTTATTCGCCTTCCTATATCGTAATAAGCTGGTATAAATGTGTCCACACTAGGAGGACTGTATTACTTTTAACTATACTGGTACACATTTCTGGTGGAGACCAGGCCTGAAGAATGAATCAATTCTCACCTCTCCAGCATTTCAAGTAATGGAGATGATGTTTATCCTAGAGATATACAATCTGGTTTGGATTTAAAGAAGGATCAAAGCACATAGTTGCCCTGATCCTCCTCCTGATATTTCAAAAAAATTGATTAATTTGCCCCTCCCTCTGCTAGTCTTCTCCCAAGGGCCGGTTACATATCCTAGTTTCTGCTGGGACAGAAAGCTGGCAGTTCGGAAATATCACGAGATGTGCTGTCCTGAGAGTATTTCCAGCGCAAACAGAAGCAGAGGGTCCCAGAAGCCTCACTAGAGAACCCAGTCTTGTGAGATTTCCAGCCCAATTATTCAGACTCTAGACAACATTTGGAAAATGATCTTATCCAGCTTGACGCTCCAAACCTTTTCAGTTGCACCTGTCACTGATATGCCTCCAGATCCCTAATTATTTCTAGTAGTTCTATGACAGAGAAAGCAAGTTTCTAAGGGAGATAGGCCCTGATTCAGCAAAGCACTTAAGTACATGCTTAAGTGGGTTACTGAATCAGCAAAAAGAATGAGGAGTACTTGTGGCACCTTAGAGACTAACATTTATTTGAGTATAAGCTTTCGTGGGCTAAAACCCACTTCATCAGATGCATGCAGTGGAAAATACAGTAGGAAGATATATATACGCAGAGAACATGAAAAAATGGGTGTTGCCATACCAACTGTAATGAGAGTAATTAATTAAGGTAAGCTATTAGGTGAGCTATTATCAGCAGGAGAAAAAAAACTTTTGAGGTGATAATCAGGATGGTCCCTTTCCAACAGTTGACAAGAAGGTGTGAGTAACAGTAGGGGGAAAAATTAGCAGGGGGAAATAGTTTTTACTTTGTGTAATGACCCATCCATTCCCAGTCTTTATTCAACCTAATTTAATGGTGTCTAGTTTGCAAATTAATTCCAATTCTGCAGTTTCTCGTTGGAGTCTGTTTTTGAAGTTTTTTTGTTGGAGTATTGCGACTTTGAGATCTGTAATTGAGTGACCAGGGAGGTTGAAGTGTTCTCCGACTGGTTTTTGAATATTATAATTCTTGACTGATTTGTGTCCATTTATTCTTTTGCGTAGAGACTGTCCGGTTTGGCCAATGTACATGGCAGAGGGGCATTGCTGGCACATGATGGCATATATCACATACTTTGGAGCATAATCACTAAACACATGGGGTCAAGTTAAAACTTCCCCATAGCATTCTCTACAAAACTATGGGGAATTTATTGTAATTCGTTAGGGGGATTTTATTCCTTTCACTGAAGCATCCTGGCCCTGGTCCGACAAAGGCTATTGGACTCAGTGGACCATAGCTCTGTCCTGGAATTGCTGTTCCTACTACTCGTCTTTCCTAATTTTTGAGGACTGTCCTATTTTTGCCATTTGCCATCTTGTGGCTCAAATCCACTTACGAAGCTGCAATACACTGATTGTTGAGCTCTCAGAAAAGTCAGTCTTCTGCCAAATCCTCTCCTTGGCCTTAGCCCTTTGCAATGTGTTCTACTTGTCATTGTGCAAGGGAGAAAACGTGATAACAGAAGCAACTCCGCTATGCCCTTCCGTTATTCAGAACGAAGGTATTTAGACAGGGCTGGAACATCTGGAGAAATGGAAATTGTTGAACTCCCCCAGGATACAGACCTTTAAAAAAAGAGAAAGAATTGTGATTTATTATAGCTTTTATCTGTTCTTACTCCTACACACGGAGAGAGACACCATGGCGCAAAGAAAACTATGAATCTGGTTTCAGATGGAGCCTGCTACGGAGCCTACATCTCTCTCTTCTCTCTGATGGGTCTCGATCCAGCAATATACATGTGTGACTTTAAGCACATGCGTACGTGCATTCACGGATCAGAGCCACAGATCAGACGGTTGTCCCTTCTTGTTTCCATTGTTTTCTTACTATGAAATAAATGTCATTCTGATGGAAAGTCTCCCGTTGCCTTTTGTGGCTGGGGACGCATGAAAAGAAGAAAGCTGCTTCTTTCTTCTTCATGAGTATCGGAGAAAGGTGGAGAGCGCTGGAGAGTGAAAGTCCTCCATTCATCCAGAGGACATGAAGAGTCCAGCCACGAAAGGCAAGGCTTTCCCAACACTGCTGCACCCATGGGACCTAGAGGAGCCACCTCTAGAAGGAGGAAGTTACAATGCCAATGTAGACAGTGGTGCAAATAGAACCGCTTACCGGTACGCTGCGCCTAGGCGATTCATGAGAGGGACACAAGCTAAAGGGGGGCATGTGACCTCCCCATGTGCCCCCCCCCAATGTGACTCCTCCTAGCCCGGGGCCCCCGCGCTCTTCCCGTCCCCTCCCCATCCCACATTACCTGGTGGAGGGGTTCTGTCCTCCCGCTGCTCCGGATACAGACTTCTGAACAGCAGGGCTCTCCAGAACTGCAACGGCGAAAGGAGCAGAAGATGGGGCTGCCCCACATCGGCAGCTCCTCTGGCATGGCTGTACCTCTCCCAGCCCCGCCCTCAGCCCTGTCCTCCGGTGGGGCTGTACAGACCCCAGACCGGAGGTGCAGCTGCATGGAAGGGCTGGGGGCAGGGTTGGGGGCGGTACAGCTGTGCCGGGGGAGCTGCTGGCGTGGGGCAGCCCAGCGACCCCACGTTCTGCTCCTCCTTCATCTTTCTGGTACGGCGTACCGGCAGTAAATATCTTAATTGTACGGCGCACCTGACCGTACCGCCCTATTGGCACCACTGAATGTAGACGACATCCAACTGGGAAATTTACATTTCATCCCAAGCCACATTTGTGCAAAACTGAAGCTGTAGAGAAAAATTGTGCTGTGGCCTTGCATTGCATTCCTTGAGGGTGGATAGCTTGGGTCCCGGTTGTTGATCTAGCCATAAATTAGGTATGTGGAAACATACATGGAATTCTAAAACCTGACTGAATATCAGGAAGAACTTAAAAGTGAGATGTGTGGGATAGTCTCTCAAAGGAAAGGGAAACCTCATTACTTGGGACATTTAAAACTAGTCTGGAGAAAACACTAGACAAAGATTGCTTGGGACGGGCAACCAATTTGCAAAAATTGTTCATCTGATGAATTTAGTCCTTCCTCCAACTCTTCTTTCGTATTCCCAATGTATACGTTAATGGATCTTGATTTTTATTAATCTGTTCACTGTTCACAACTGTTAGTTGAATCTTTTATGTGAACAAAGCCTGTGGATCGCTCACTAACTCTCTTGCAAGGATTTCTGGCTCCTGATTTGCTATTCTCAGTGAGCGAAATTCACCCCTGCGTGGCACTTAAATCCAACTCTACCCCTATTGTGAGGACGTACATAGTGCAATGGCCTTGTGCCAGTCCTCTGCACAAGGGTGAATATAAACCAATGTGTGAGTGGCTACCTACGTCACATGGTATTGTTCCCATTCCCTGATTGGATGACCTAAATGGGAGGAAAGTCTGAACAAATTCTTGGGGCTTTGATTCTCACAGGGGGAGAGAGTATAACAGCAAATACGATATAAACCAGCCTAGAGAATGTGAGGGCATTTAAAAGCTTTTCCTATTTTGCGCAAGAAAGATCTTTGTATTTGGCTGCATATGTAGATCCCAGATTTATTTAAAAAAACAACAACACAGGTTTTTTTTCCTGACTGAGGGAGACAGATATAAAGCAGAGCGATTGACTGGTTAGCAGACGTTATGCTTAGATTCAGATTGTCACATTCACACAAAGGAATTGCCTTTCCATGTACTTTCAAGTGCTGTTCGCCAAAGCTCAGGCCTTCTATTTCCGTCTCTCTCATTTGACTGATTGCTCAGTGCCATGACTCCACTCAGGGGCACAGAGAAGGAGCCATGGTTAAGTGTTCCCGTCCCCATCCCAGCACGATTTCACACCTCTGTCAAATTCATGAATTAAACTTTGTTCCCTATTTTCTTTCGCTAGGATTACCAGTCACAAACCCAGTATCGCCTTTGAGCACACTTTGGGCTGATGTATTTGGGAACTACTGCTTTAAATATCTCGCTCCCATCATCCCATATAAAACAATATTCCAGCTACCAAATACATTGCCTTAATTTAGCAACCTCTATTTTCTGTTACCTATCAACTTGCATCAGATGCTTCATTACATATTAACTGTGGACGCTGCTAATTTTCATTTCACTTGAAGGCATGCAGGAACTCACAGGATTGGGTCCCTAATCATGCATTGTATGTATATTTGTGTTTAAAATGTTCATACATATTAAACCATCAGGATCAGATCCTCAGCTGGTGTAAACTGGTTTAAAACCAATGGCACTGTTCTCATTTGTATCAGTTGAGGAGCTGGCCTTTAATACATTGGTGATGCTGATGTCAGTCTATATAAAGGAAAATCTGGTAAAAGATGGGCCAGTTTTATTCACCTCTGATGTCCAGGGTCAGTTACTATAAATAAAATGTGTCACATTGATTCTCAAGAAAAAAATATGATAATCATGGCAAGCAAATGTAAGCATTGCATTCTTCTGACAACAGTCACATGGTCCTGATTTAGCCCCATCAATTGAAAATCTGATTTGTGGTCATCAGCAAATATTGAAGGACGTTCCAGCTGTTAATTACAGAACTGTTTTGATCACTCCTGTGCAGGAAAATTGCTGAGGCAATTTTGGTTGTAAGCAAAGCTGTCATAACTACCAAAAAAAAAAAATCAAATGTTTGCATTTATAAAATATGAAAAGCAGCAGCAGCCCCGAGGATAATTTAATATTCCAACTGATTGTTCTATAGTAATGCAAAACTAATCAACTTCCAGATGATATTTTAAAAGCACAACCAGAGCATGCTTTAATATCGTCATTTCAATGCAGCAAGGTTTAAAAAGACAAATAATTATCAAATGATCTTTCCATGTGGCATTGAAGCATAATTTTTCAGTGGAACCTAGAGCCAGCCCTGCTGACTTACACCCGCGAAGGAAAACCAGAATTAGAGCTGGATTGCAGGTATTGCTTAATGAGCAGTACAGGAAGCGACCCTTCGGTATTACAGTTCATACAGTATTCAAGATGTACTCCTGTAACTTCTGAAACACCCAGACCAAGTTCACCTGTAGCTAAGCTCCATCCCTGAATCTTTCCCACTGCATAGCAGCTTCTATGGCATACTTCTCTCCTGGCTGTTAGTGGACAGGAATGGCCAGGCAAAGCCATTGCTTTCTCATCCCCCAATAACCCCACACTGACAGAACAGCCCCTTGGAGCCACTGGCAGCTGTTGCAAATCAGAACGGCCCTAAGGCTGCCAAGGATGGAAAGGAGGGGCATTTGTGTGGCCCTCCCTCTCAGCTGTGCTGAATTCTCCTCAGTAGCTGGCCCTAGCAATGAGGAGAGAAGAGACGGTAAAGAAGCAGAGAATGAGCACAAACCAGCATCCGCAGTGGCATTTTGTCTCCTCCTCCCAAGCACATATGGAGGAGGAGGAAAATGGACTGAGGGGTAAAAGTTTCAAGAGAGAAACCACAATGGGCTTAGTTGGATGACTTACTATTGCAGCCCAGAGATACAGCAGTATTTCAAGTTCTTAGCCTCCAGTGATGGCATTGAGTGTAACATCGCCCAGATGTTCTCCTGTGAGGAGACACTCACTCTAGGAGACCTGGGAAAAGGCATCACAGAATAAGTTACACCTCCCTGATTCACATGGTGCATCTGTGCTGACTGTGGCCAACTGTCATACATTAGAGCAACTTAGGGGCTGCTTCTAACCCACACCCGCTGGCTAGGGTGTGTACCTGGGACCATTCATCAGTGTGGGTTGGCAGAAGGAGACATGCTTGGCAGGTGGAAGTGGGGAACAGTTAGATTAAGAGCCTGCTAGACCCTTTTTCACTGAGGAAACCCTCTGATCAGCGTAGTGTGGTCGTGCAGGCGGGGCAAGGAGCACACAGAGGCACAGGCATTTCTAATGGGTGTCAGAGCTTTATTGAAGATCACTTAAAAGTGCCCTGTGCAAACCCACCTATTGGTCCTTTCTAGGAGCTGGAGGACCAAGACTTCAGTGGTCTAGTTTAACTTTATAGCCAGGCAGCACCACATTCTGCCACTGCGTCTGAGCAGCACTAAGTAGCCAAATCAGGAGAGAATCGGGGCCTTCACATCCAGAGGATATATATATATTGTGGGTGAAATTCACCTCTCTGCAGAGGACCTGCACAAGGCCTACGTACCACTTAAATCCTAATAAGCCCTCACTCACCTCATCAAACCACTGGAAAAGGTGAAAGCTCAAACACAGGAGAAGGCCGGATGGTCACTAACCTAGGCTACTAGAGATCAGGGTTCAACTCCCTGCTATGCCACAAGCTTTCTGTGTGACCTTGGACAAATCACCTAGAGCCAGATTTGTAAAGGTTTTGTTTACGCTGCTGGTATCTCAGTGTTAAGTGGCCAATTGCGTTTGCACCTAAACACGTTTAAAATCTGGATCTTAGTCTCTCCGTGCCTCAGTTCCCCAGCTGTACACTGGGGATAACATCCCTGCCCTACCTCACAGGGGTGTTGTGAGCAAAACTACACTCAAGGTGCTCAGAAACTAGGGTAAAGGGTGCATTAAGGGAACAAAAGTACCTTATTGAGGTAGCTAATGTCCAATATAGTAGATGATGCTAGGAAAGTAAAGGGACAATCTGAGATTGCTTTAGCTCTCAGACATCCTGTTCTAGACTGGTGAGTTCTGTACAATCCGTATCATGGAATGAAGCTTTGGGTACTTGACACTGCAAGTCCCTGTGAGCAGGCGTTTACGTTACACCGAGCCTGCATTGGGAACACACAGACTAACTGCACTTTAGTTTGAACTTCGTTCATGCTCCCTAGTTCCTTCTCTTAAGTGAGGTACCTACTTGGTGTCTTCCATTTTTTTTTTTAACAAGGGTTTCCAGCTGGGGAACACTAGCACTTTGCTATCGATGGAAAGATAATTGTAAAATGCACCTGGGCCTCATGGTTTAATTCAGCTGAGTGATGGTGCGAAGACAGTCTACTTTCATAAAGAGATGATAGACAAGAGAAGTGAGGAAGAAGCAGCTTGGTAGAAAGAGAGCGAGAGGTTTTCAGCCAAGTAAAACCAGACTGATCTTCAGTGTAGACCAGGGGTCGGCAATCTTTCAGAAGTGCTGTGCCGAGTCTTCATTTATTCACTCTAATGCAGGGGTAGGCAACCTATGGCACGGGTGCCGAAGGCGGCACGCAAGCTGATTTTCATTGGCACTCACACTGCCCGGGTCCTGGCCACCAGTCCGGGGGGGCTCTGCATTTTAATGTAATTTTAAATGAAGCTTCTTAAACATTTTAAAAACCTTATTTACTTTACATACAACAATAGTTTAGTTATATATTAAAGACTTATAGAAAGAGACCTTGTAAAAACGTTAAAATGTATTACTGGCACGCAAAATCTTAAATTAGAGTGAATAAATGAAGACTCGGCACAGCACTTCTGAAAGGTTGCCGACCCCTGCTCTAATGTAAGGTTTCGCGTGCCAGTAATACATTTTAATGTTTTTAGAAGGCCTCTTTCTATAAGTCTATAATATATAACTGAACTATTGTTGTATGTAAAGTAAATAAGGTTTTTAAAATGTTTAAGATGCTTCATTTAAAATTACATTAAAATGTGGAGCCCCCAGGACCAGTGGCCAGGACCTGGGCAGTGTGAGTGCCATGAAAATCAGCTTGTGTGCTGCCTTCGGCATGCGTGCCATAGGTTGCCTACCCCTGGTGTAGACAAATCTAAGAGGGCCTGATCCTGCTCTCAGTTACCCCAGACTAAAGCGTCATTGAAGTCACTGGAGCCCCTGAGGGCAGAATCTGGGCCAGTGTACTTAAAGGGACACCATCAGTTGGAAATCTAGTCAGTTTCAAAAGCTCACATACAAACATCTTCAGGGAAATGTTGGGGAAGTAGAGAGCAAAGAGTGAATGAACTGTTGGAACTGGATACAAATTCTCTCTTGGGTCCAAGGATGGTTCTCTTGAGATCCTTCCTGCGCGTCTGCATGTTCTTTTTGTTTCTTGTGCGGTATAATGCATCACATGACAGTGGAAAATAGAAATGGTCCCATGAATGAATTTCAGACATCTCACAATAGACTTCCAGGCTTCTGTTCAGCAAAGCGCTTAAGTAAGTGCTTAACTTTAACAACAAGTTTAAGTCCATTTGACTTCATTCCTTTGCAACAGTTCATTTGCTCTTTGTTGTTTATTGTGTTTATTTTTACTTCTTGGTTTCAGTGGGTCTTCAGCACTTAATGTTAAGCATGAAGGGGAATGCTTGGCTGAATCCGGGCGCTGATCCTGCAAATGGTTACACACATGCTTATCTTCATGTATGTCATATAGAAACCAGTGGAACTGCTCACAAGAGAACAGTCAAGCACACTGGTGACCGTTTCTATGATTGGGGCCTCGGTTTGTGAATTCAAAGCCCCCATGGATGTTGCAGGAATCGCTAGGATGATCATTGCATGTTCATTTTCACCCCAAAAATGCTCTTTAAAAAATTTACTTAACACCTGCGTCTAGTTTTACCTGCTATTTTCTGTGCTTTTGTACCGGCTCAACTGCCCTGTTTTTTAAAAAAAATATTTCTTTTCCTCTATTGCTATGTGGAAGATCCACTCAGACACCAGGCAAAATTGGGCTGAACCATGGCGGCAATCCTGCAAGCACTGTTGCCCAGGGGTGGTTCCACTGAATGTATTTTTCATTACGGTAGCTGGATATATCTGATTTACACTCCACCGGCATCTGGACTTTCACTCTCTCTCACACCCCAATTCACTTTTACCGCAGGCACATTGGACAATAACAACCAGCACCATCTACTGGTGAGAATTAAGATTAAATTCCTCTCTGTTTTATAGAGAGAATTTATAACTGGTATCTTTCAGATTTGTTAGACTGAGACCCATACATTAAGGCCGAAAGAGACCATTCGATTATCTCCTGTATAACACAGGCCAGTGAATGTTACTTAGGTACACCTGTATTGAGCCCAATTGCTTTTATTTTGCAAAATCAGTCAGTCAATCTGAATCATGTGACAAATTACTTCTCTTACAGTAGCAGCTACTGAAACCAAACACACGGCCTGCTGGGTGACCTTGAGTCAGTCACGCCCCTCTCTGAGACTCAGTTTCCCCATCTGTAAAATGTGGATAATGATACTGACCTCCTTTGTAAAGTGCTTTGAGATCCATGGTTTAAAAGTGCAATGCAAGAGCTAAGTATTTATTAATTATTAATTATTATTATGATAAGAGACAATCCCTGCCCCAAATTCCTTACAACCTATTGGCAAAACATGCTCAGGACATACCTACGCAGGAAAGTTGCACCAGTACAACCGGTGGGGTGAATTTAAACAGATAGCCTTAAATCTGGTCAAAATCCTGGGTGGGGGCACTCTTATTCCAGTGTTAGGGCTTGTCTACAGTGCAAGTTACTGCGCAGCAAGCCAGGGTGTGAATTCCCAGTGCACCAGTTTGCGGATCAGTAATGTCCTGGGTGGACATTGGAACTGCGCACTCAAAAGTCCAGTGGTGAGGCTTGGCTTACTCTTATTTGACAGCCTAATAAAAATGGGTTTGGGGGAGGGATGTAGTTTAAATCAGTTGAGAACAGGTTTAAGTTAAACAGACAAGATCCTTTCCTACCAAAATAAGGGTGTCCACTCAGGAGTTTGTATTAGTTTTACTAAACCAATTTAATTAAATAGGTGCAAGTTTCTGTGTAGACAAAGCCACAGGATGAGCGAAAGGAAGTATCATTATCCCCATTTTACAGCTAGAGAACCGAGGCAGAGAGTGATTAAGGCCCTATTCCAGCAAAGCACTTAAGCACGTGCTTATCTGTGATCATATGATTACTCTCATTTATTTCAGCTCTGCCACATATTTCCTGTTTGACCATAGGCAAGTCACCTCGTGATACAAAGCACTTCAGCACATGTAAAAGTGCCACAGCAGAAGCCAGAAGGTGACTTGATTACATTAACAGCATGAACTCACTGGGCCACATCCTCAACTGGAATAACTCCACTGACATTAATAGAGTTACACCATTTTACACCAACAGAAGGCCATTAGATTTCCCAAGTGGACCTGCCCTGAAGTAGCTAGTTTTGCCCTGCACTTCCTAAGACGATAAATTCAGCCTGCACTCTACTACTGGTTGTGTACTGAAGTTGCTGCCAGGCAGGGATGGAAAGGACAGTTGCATTCAGCATAGAAGAGCTCTGCATGTTCTCTTTCTATGATGACTACTATATGCATAGAGAAAAAATTGACGCAATCTTCCACACTGTTCCACCTCATTGACTTCAGGAGAAATGCACACGTTGCAAGTCTCAGCACTGACTTCAGCCCATGGGCTTGTTAGCATATAGCATGTTACTACACAGCAACACTCGGTCAACAGCTGGTTTACAGGTTACATTTTATTACGCTCATAGCAATCGATCCCAATGCCATTTTAATATCTGGTTTGCCAAAAAAAAAAGTCACGGTTTTGTTTTAAATTACATCCTCCTTACCAGTTAAACAGTCACCCACTACATGGGCTCATAGGATGACATTAATATACACCTCTACCCCGATATAACGCGACCCGATATAACACGAATTCGGATATAACGTGGTAAAGCAGTGTTCCGGGGGGGCGGGGCTGCGCACTCCGGCGGATCAAAGCAAGTTTCACCTATAACGCTGTAAGATTTTTGGGCTCCCGAGGACAGCGTTATATTGGGGTAGAGGTGTAGTTTAATAGCCTATGAACTGTGCATTGAGAATACTTACATGGTATTTGTGTCCTGTAACTCAAAGATTTACCATTGCTGGACACACATCAGATATCCTGCATTGGGAAACTGTTTTTTAATTGGCCGCCCTATTCAAAGATGCTCTATGGATTAATAATGCAGAGTGGCCTATGGAGCTAATAGGAAGCACCTGTCTCCTGCACAGAGGAAAAGGAATGCCCATTGCAAGCTGTAAACTAGCTGGCTTGGATGCAGGTGGATTTGTTGGGGCATCTGCTTTAGATGACGGACCATAAGAGGAAAATGGTTCTTTCGATTACTGATTTGGCGAAGGCGACTAAAAATTAATTCAGGCAGTAGTGTCAAGAAAGAATCCCATAGGACATGCTTAGGAAAATAAACTCCCAGGCAACTCTTTCCAAAATAGGTGGACATCCAAGACAAGAGCACACCAGGTGTATAATGGACAAGGTACCAGATTGGGGCAAAGGAGATCTGGATTAATTCCTGGCTCAGCTATAGACTTTGACCCACATCTTCAAAAGTATTTAGACTCCTAACTACCATTGATTTCAGTGGAAGTTAGGAACTTAAATACCTTTTAGGGTCTGTGCTATTCTGCATAACCTTGGGCAAGTCACTTAATCTACCCTTTGTTTTAGTTCCTCATCTGTAAAATGGGAATAATACTTCCCTACCTCTGAGGGCTGTTTTAAGGATAAAATAAATATTAATTGCTATGAGGTGCTCAGATACTACAGGACTGAGGGCTATATAAGTATGTAGATATCTCCTTGCATGCAAAGGAAGTACGTCAACTCAAACAGTGCCAAACAACAAAGCCCACCTCCTCAGAGTCCTATAGCCCCAATTTTGAAACCACTGTCAAATGGGCTCTAAAACCAAATGCCAGGAAACAGCAATGTGAATCAGATGCACAAACACCATTGAGCAGCAATTAAGTAATATGGCAGTGTCTGCATGACGACTGAACTACAGTAAGCTTTCATAAATGAAACCATAAATCCTCACTTTGTTAGCAACTGTGATTAGTGAAATACTTGGAACGGATGTTAAAATATCCCTAAATGACCCAATATATCTGAGAATCAACTAAGCAGCAATGTAAGGGACAGAATGTTAGCTGTAAAAAAGGAAGAAATGCAAATGAAAAGGCATATGAAAAGCAAAGAGAGACAGCTTAGCTTTGATTTGTTCCATGCATTATAAATAATAGGGAATATACTTAGCTACAGTGTGTTACAGCTTTCCTGACAAATTACGCAAATATTGCTTTTCTTACTGGTTCTGCCTCACTGGGCACACAAGAAAGAATTTGTTCTGGTTCCTGTCATGTAAAACTGGAGTCTATTGAAGAAGTCATTATCTTATTGAACAGGAAAAATGACACTTCATTAATAAATACTAGGGTTGGTCAACATTTTTGTATTTCTATTCATGAAAATTTTCCAAACAAAAACAGCCTTGGTTTAGTTCAAAAAAAGTATTTTAGTTTTTTGACTAAAAAATGTTCTTTGAATTTTCAGGTTTTTTCACCACATTGTCTCGCTTTTTTTCTACTTGAAAAAAAAAAGGGAAAAAATGGAAATTGGAAATTTTTTGGTTTGTGGTTTCTTTGGAAAAAATGGAAAAGTTTGAGAAAATTATTTTCTCTTTTGGTAAAAAATTTCATTTTTGGAACAAGGCTACTTTTCAACAACAACAAACAGTTTGAAAAATGTCAACAGGCTTTCCTTAAGCCCCACTGACTTCAAAATGCTAGATGCGTTAATGGTGTGTTCCTTTAGGGCCACTAAGCAGTTGTGACCTGAGAACTGCAGCACTGCTGGTATGTAGAATCCGTGCACAAGCTGTCAGAGTAGTGCAGAGAAGCTGATGAAATTCTGCCAATAAACTAGTGTTGGGCTTAGTCCTATGCATGTGACTTGATTTGCTTGCCATAAGGCAGTACAACTGGTGGCAGAGGAGAAAATAAAAGGGAGTCAGCTAATAATGAACTCCAGGAAAGAGCAGCATGACAAATCAACCATAAGACCTCACCACATTCAACAGAACAAGCTGCCTCATCCTGCAGAAAAAGAAGAGAAATTATTCATATTTCTATTCTTAGCCTTTCCAAACTATAGATGAATTGTCTTCTCTGTTCTTTCAACTCCTGAGTCGGGCATCTTTGCTTAGGGGAAAAACATTGACAGGAAATATGTGGCAGCCATTTTAGCTGCTGGCAACAGCCCTCAAATACAGCAGAGTAATTGAAGCTGGCCAATGGGAGGTCAGTCCTACATGTGCTGAGAGCAAAGCAAAGCACAAAGTTTGATTAAAAAAAAGAGGGAGAAAACAGATAAAAGTAATTAAAAGTATCGTCATGGAAACATCTGCACTGCCTGATTTCCCAGCATCCCATGCCACTGGCACTATGGAATCTGCAAGACCTGATTTCCCTGCATCCCATGCCACTGGCACTATGGAATCTGCAAGACCTGATTTCCCTGCATTCAGGACCCACGAGAACGGAGCCACGGCTCAGCCAGGCTAAAGTAGTTTCACGAATCTATTGAATGCCCTTGAAAGGGAAAGATCAAAATAGCAAAGGCTGTACCAAAATTTGACATGACATCGATGATGAGGTGAAAGTCTGCTCGACAAAACACCCATTATAATAAGATGCTCTTTACAAAGCCTTCAGGTGTGAATTACGACAAGAGAGCAGTGGGAATCAGGCCTAGGAATCTGCTATGCTTTTAAACTGGTGGCACTCCATGCTAAAAATCTCATACCTTTCCAGAAAGGTTGCTAGTCTTCTGCTTTAGATGAACAGCACAAAGTAATTGTGGGCTGTACAGGCAAACACAGCAATAGCGGGTGGCCTGCCCTTTTAAGGGCAGGGAGGCCAAAGGGCTAGTCAACCCAATTCTATTAGCCCTGCCCCACTACACCTGCTGCACTAGGTGTTGGACGTAAGAGGAGGAAAACCCAGCAGTTGGGTGCTGACTGGGGAGGAGAGCTGGCTGCCTGGCTCGTAGAAAGAAGCCTGATTGAGGGCCAGAAGCTGTCTGAGGACTGTGGCCGGCCAGAGCCCATTGTAGGATTGTTGAGATGTCCAGAGCCCAGGTATCTGC
The DNA here is from genome assembly GCF_013100865.1 of Trachemys scripta elegans. Lineage (NCBI taxonomy): Eukaryota > Metazoa > Chordata > Testudines > Emydidae > Trachemys > Trachemys scripta. The sequence continues at coordinate 35,869,042 of NC_048310.1, read as the reverse complement.
TGGTGGGTAGTGAGACAGGCTATTGCAACTGGGTCCCACCTGTAAGGAGAGGACTGGATGCTGAGCTTGAAAATTCCTTTTTTGGGGGGTTTTGTTGGACTCTTGTGTAAAGGACTCTAGTACCCTGGAAGGAGCTGCTCTCTCTAAAGTGGCTTGGCCAGAGAGCCACCACATCTCTATGGCTGGAGTAGGCTCAAGAGCATGGTGGGGAAGCTGAGGTAGAATGGCTGCACCACCACACTAAGCTGTGAGGGGGAACTCTGGGAGGGTGAGTCTTGAACACACAGCCTTGGACATCTAGCTGTCATGGTAGAGGTACTATTGGCCTGAGCGCAAGAAGATTTTTAACTTCCTCCCTCGTGGCCCCCAGAGACATTAGGTAAAATCTAATCTAAACCAGGGTATCTCTAACCCGGCATCACCAGCATGAGTTAGGACCCCAAAGCCTGGTGGGGGATTTGAATCCACAACATTCTAGCCCAGAACCTACCCAGGCTGACAAATGATATGTAGATAAGGAGACTGCAGTTATGTTATTTCCATATAGAACCGATAGTAATGTAAACTCATCTGTTGATTGTTCACATAGCTATCAAAGCATTTACATCTTGCTCATCATCCTAGTCTAACAAAATTAACCCCCAACACAATATAAAGGCCCTCAGTCTAGTTTCCTTCTAATGTGCTGCTGCATTTCCTACTTCCAGCCAGCCGAGAAGGGCCAAAAGGCTATTTTCCCAGTATTTACCTTCCATCTAGACGCAGGAAGTATTGGAATCTCATAAGAAAGTCAGTTCCCAAGGGATTTCTGGACCAGTTTTGCAGACCCAAGATGTCCATCTAGGATCCAGACTTTGTCCCTCTGGGAATTGATCCTTTGGTCACTTGAGGTACGTCTCCTCTGCAGTAAAAGACCTGTGGCATGGGCGAGGCTAGCCTGTCAGCAGACTCAGGCTCACAGGGCTTAAGCTGTGGGGCTATAAAGTTGCAGTGTAACCATTTGGGCTAGGCCCGGAGCCTGGGCTCTGTGACCCTGCGAGGATGGAGGCCCAAGCCCAGATGTTTACACTGCTATTTTTAGCCCAGCAACCCAAGTCAGCTGGGCCAGACTCTGTTCCGCAGATATTTTGTTGCAGTGTAGACGCACCTCTGAGGTTCACCCATCACTATTAAGAACAACAAGCTACTTTTCCCTGGGGTTCTTACAGGATAAAAACCCAATGCATTGCAATAGAGGAGCTTGTCCCTGTGGCTAATGTGCAGAGCATGCCTGTGATCTGCAGCTCCAACAGCTGCTAAATGTTCCTATCAATAAGCTGACATTTTATTACGCATTAGGCTCATTCCAAGGTAGACGTGCCCCAGGGAATTGCACTTCAGTTTCTTTTAAAACATCATATCGCCAGTCAGCTTCCAGAGTCTGGCCCTCATGGATGTGTGTGCTGGCAAAAGTCTCCATACCTAAAACTCAATTTTTCCACCCCCCGGCTCACTCAAAACATTTGCAACCAACCCTGCTTGTGGGATTTCCAGGCTGCTTGCAAACATCACATATTTGCAGACAAAATGCTCCCTTCTTGTGAGGCTGTTCCTTGAGGCTTTTGGTCTGATGAACTGGCTGTCCTTAGAGAGACAAGGAGGGTTAGGTCAGATCTTTTATTGGGCCAACTTCAAGTTGGTGAGAGAGATAAGCTTTCAAGCCACACAGAGCTCATCTTCAGGCCTGGGAAAGATACTCCTAGCATCACAACAAAACACAAGGTGGAACAGATTGTTTAGCATAAGAAGTTAGCATACATTGTAAGGGTCCATTCAAGGGACTCCTTGAATACTCCTGTTAACACCTCTGCATTCATAGGGCAAAAAGAAGGAGCTAGTGGGTTAGGGATTGGTGTGATAAGCCATACATCCAGTGTCTCTGTTCAGTCTATAACTTTTAGTGTCTAGCAAAGTAATGAATTTAAGCCTTTTGAAGGTGTTATGCAGGTTTCCTTTGAGGATGAGGACTGGTAGGTCAGATATAGAGCGAAGTGTTCACCCATGGGTGACACGGTGTTTTTGTCTTTTATCATTTTCCCCATGTGAGTTCATTCGAGAGCGTAGTGATCTGTGTGAGGACAGACAACGTTAATAAAATCCTGTGGATTTTGGAGCTCTGTCTCAGAGGGAGGCTGGTAGGGCCAGGGTTACTGTCCTAAAATCACCAGCACAGTGCTCTTACCAATTCACGCTGAACGTTTGCAAATTGCACACATACTAGGCATTCATGGCACATGCATATTTTATGACTAATAATGGGATTTCTCTGTCGATACCACTTACAGATTTCTTTCCACCTTGATACAATTTCAGGTTAAGTAAATGTAGTTATCTGGGATCCATCCAGACTAGGAGGAATGGAGCATTCTTGTACAGTATAAAACAAGTCAGGGAATATCTGCCTTGATAAAGGACCATTGTTGTTCTCTCACCAGTACTGTAATTCACCAGAGGCCCTTTATTTATGTGAATTATCCAAGTTCTCGAGGTGCCAGTAATGCGGCTTGCCGTGTTTTGCTTGGTTCAGCAGCATGTGCAATGGTGAATGGACTAGAGGTATTGCTTGCTGCTCCACATTCTTTTGAGATGTTGAGGTTGTGGCAGCAAATACAGCTTATGCATTGCTATTACCTCCTAGTGAAAGGATATTACAGTCCATTCAGGGACTTTTTTGCACTGTAACCTTTAACCAGTTTGTAACCAGTGGGATAGTTGGCATTAAACATGGTTTATGTCTAAACACAAAATGGTTAGTAGTTGGTATATAACCATAGCAACTAACCAGGTGTCACCTTGCCAGCAGCCTTGATTGGAACATGATTTGACCAGGTCATACCAGTGTAGATAGGACACCTCCATCTGTACCTATGTAATCAGTTTGGGCAATGTCTTCCTTCTAGCTTTCTTCAGTAGGGCATCCCAGAATGCACTGCTGCACATGCTGCAGGTACCACTTTCTTCCCTGCTGAGGCACATGGGATAGCTGCTCACATTCTGCCTGAATCTCCTGATACAAACAGGCAGCCTGGTAGGCATGGAAACACAAACCCAACAGATACCCGGTTGTGCAAAAAAGCTACTTTGTGGACATGACTCAACTGTGATTGTTGTAACCAGCTCAGAGGACAATGTCATGAACTGATTACAAACACACAGCTGTATTTGTAGTAGAGATGAGGCCTAAAACTCCATCTGCTCTCTCTGACTGTCACACTGGAAAGACTTCCTCTGCTTTGATACTTCATAACGCTACCTTAAAACGAACAGTAAAGCTGCTAATAACTCCAGTACAAATGTTTTCTATAACATTCAGACATCGCACAAACAAGATGTGATGGTTTTGCATGGATTTCTACATGGTGTGCACACTTCTCAGGCAGCTTAGCAGGGAACTGAATTAGCACTGATCTATACAGGACCTATGCAATTATTTGGATGAAATCACTTTGCCTGTACAGTACCAGCGGCCACCTTTCATTGTTTTTTATGTCGTTGCTCGCATTCCACAATTTAGTCTCTCAAAGTATAGCTGCATTAGAACTTTTGCTTGTGTTTTAATACTTGGAAATTTACACCATTGTGACGTCCACTGTAGATACCAGAGCTGTGTAGATCATTCATTTTTCAGTTTGGTGGCCAAATGCAAAAATTGGTGGGGGGACATAATTCCGGGTTGATTGAAAACAATTTTTTTCAAATTTTTCCACGAACTAAAAATTTAAAACAGAGTCACTTTGAATCCAAATAGAAAATGTCAAAATGTTTTGATTTTAGGGGGTGTTTTTGTTTTGTTTTTGACTGAAAAAAATCTGTGAATTTGATATGAATTTGCAAAATATGCTGGTCTACCCAAATATGCATTTTTTTGGCATAGAAAGTTTTGTGCGAAAAATTTGCCCTTGGCCCAGTGTAGACACCAAACAAACATTTGTTCCAGTTGCATTTAATCATTTCTAAGCTACTAACAAATGCTTGTGTCCTGGCTACATTAGAATTTATAATTGTGTTAATTAAAATATCTTACTTAGCGCATGGTAGACTGAAATATAGTGGATCTGAGGCTGGAGTTTCCAGACAGGAAGTGAAAAACAGGCTGTACCCCTCAAGATTTCCTTTAAAGGAGCTGTGAATGGTGAATTTTGCTTATCAGTTCTCCCCTCTAGCCCAAACACACTTTTGAAACTTGGTACCCTATAATATTAGCGCTCACTCCCAACAATTCCTTGTGATTACGGCACTGGACTGGTGCTCAGAAACTTATTCAAGGTCTAGATCTGCCACGAACTTTCTGTGTGACTTTGGGCAGGTCGGTCTCTCTGTGCCTCAATTTCCTGTAGAACAGAAATAATAATGAGACTTCATTTCTCCCATGCTTTGTCTCTCTTGTCTGTTTATACTGTATGCTGCCCAGGGCAGGGGCTGTCTCTTACTCTGTGTTTGTACAGGGCCTCACACAAAGGGGCCCTGAGCTCAGTTAGGGGCCGTAGGCCCTACAATAATATAAACAAACAATCATAATTATAATGAATACAATCACACAGAATCAGAGAGCCCGTGCCAATGCAGGACACAGAGATTGCAGCAGTGGTAGCTTTTGCAAACTGAATACCTAATAGATATCACAGCCCCGGTATCAGACCAACAGTTTTGGATCTTAACTGCAATTAAAGAAAAATCCCTACAAAAATCACTCTATACTGAGGTGCACCTTTGCTAAGGCGAGGCTACATCTATGCCATTCAATCCAGTGTCTCAGATCTTCCCATCTGCTTCGGAGGCCACAAGTTCTCCTACTGACTTGGCCATTTACTGCTAGCTGTGCCATAGAATGAGCTCCCTGCTGTGTGTCTGTATGTTGACTTCTTTGTAACTCCTGAACGATGAAGAATGTGCATGTGAGATTGTTCTGTTTGAAATCATCATGGAAATAGGCACTTGTACTTTATCCTGTTCTTCCAGGCCGCTCTGGGTTTAATGTCTGTGGCTGGAAAGCAGTCTGACATATCAGAATATCTATGATGAGCTACTTTCCAGAATAGCTCAAAGCAAAATAATGAAAAGCAATGGCTTGTCCAGATTAGTACTCATAAAACACGCACTGCTATTCGAATATTCCTGTTCTTCCCACGGAAAGCCAAGGTCACAGATCAATACAGGTCATTTTCAAAAGGATCGGATAGGATATTTCTGAAAACATCCTTTTCAAGGTCCCAATCCCACTAATAGCAGAATAATCCTCTTATGAGGGCCAGCTCAGGTCACTCATTGGAATACACTCGGATTTTCATATTGGCAGAACTAAGGAATGTGTTTTCAGTGCATTAGTGGGACGTTTTAACAATGTACAACATTTCACCTGGGTGCGATGCACTTTAATAGAGGCCATGGCAAGGGTGTAGTGAGCCGAATCCAAAGCTGTGCAAAAGCGGGCAATGAGCAGAAATACGTTCTTTACGCAGCGCATGGTGGAATGGTAAGAATCAGGTTTGTCTGCTCATTGCATGTGACTGACGTTTGCTCCTCTAGTTAACTCAGAGTCTGTCTCTCTCTCTCCATATAATGCTCTGATTCAGGAAAGAATCCCTATTCAAGACACTTAAGAATGTCCCATTGAAGTTGTGGACCTTGGACACAGGCTTACATATTAGGCATGTGCTTAACTGCTAGCCTGAAGAGTGATGGACATAAAAAACGTTCTTAGGTGCTTACCTGAACCAGGGCCCAGAGTGCAGGCCTATAAGTCACAGCCCTTGGAGAACCCCGCAGGGTTCTCTGAGCTTTCCCCCAAGCCCAGAGTGACTTTCTTCATGCGGGACACGCTGTCTCATTCCCTTACCAGAGATCAGTCTCATTGCCAGCTTTCATTCTGCAGAGTATACAGACTGTTTAGGGACTAGTAAGCAGCGCTCTCTGCCTTAGGTCTATTAATAAATCAGCTATCCTATTCAAGTCTTCACTGCATCTAAGCCCGCACTTAACACTGGCCTGGTGCCAAACTAGCCTCAGACAATGGAAAATGTAAATGTATTTGTTCACCACTGTCACCACTTTGTGCATGCAGCACACTGCCAAATCTACATAACGGTTCATTTTATTTTAACCCCTTCAAAACCAAGAGCTAGTTTGTCTGTAAAAAGACGTTCTTTATGGTTTGACCACGGGAGTGACCGCAATGGCCCATTTGAATCCTTACTATCTAGTGATCATAAAAGCTCCAGTCTAATCGTTATGATCTATGAAAAGAAGATAGACGGTGCCCTATTTGTTAAACTGGACCCGTACTTTTTGAGCTCATAAGAATAAAATATGCACTGGAAATATAACTTTAAACCTATCCTGCACTATTAACACTGCTAATAGATACAGGCATCCTGTATGTTTATATACTTGTAATGTATCATTAAAGAAATTGATAGTCACTTTAATGTGCTGGTAGAGGAAGATAAAAGTGGTCTGGCTTTTATGAAGGTTTCAGAGAGCAGGATATTATTCAACACTCAAAAATGGAATGGATCATTTTTTCTATCATATTTCAACTACCGTGAGGCTGGAGGCATTTCTGATGGGAAGACAAAGGGTAAAATCCGTCACTCCATTGACATACATGGATGAATTTGAGCCAAGTGGTTTAGTTAAGCGCTGTATTCAAGGAACATAATGCAGCAAATCGTGCAATTACCATGAGTACATTTGCATTACGTGCACTTAGTGATTAACATATCTACACAGTTACCAGTTACAAAATCCAAGCCCAGCCCAACACATTTCGCCGAATCCCAGAATTTGTCATGTTCATTGCCGAGGATCTGCGAATGACTGCTCAGTATTTTATTTATTTATGTATGTGCTGAAACCAGGGAGAGATCCTTTTCAACGAGCCCCGGTCAGACGCAGGCGGACTTAACCGTGCTGTCATTTGTACAGTGATAGATATATAACATTTACAACAGCCTCAGCCCTTGTTGTCCTGCAGTCCTGGGCAGGGAGTCCTCCCTCAGCAGTAGCTATGCAGCGGCGCCACAGCTGCCCATCCCTACCTCTCCCCTGCAGTCAGTGTCTCTGCCCATCCCCTCACTGCACGGCAGGGTTAGCGCTAGGGAGTGATATCCAAGGAGACGGGGTTCCATGATTTTCCCACAGGATCTCCCTGGTAGAGCGCTAAGCAAGGAAACATGGACGGGGCTGGTGTCCTCCCTCCTCACAGGGATGCTGGAACCATCTGACAGCTGCAAAACACAACAGCCATCCAGGAGCAACAGAAGCCCGTCAGTTAACAACAACCCCCGCAGACACACTTCAACAGCAATGGGGAGTCAAGGGGCAGGTACAGCTCCCTCTGGCCTCCAAGCCCTCATTCACAAGCTTCATTTTTGGAGGGGGTATGTGCGCCCTGCCCCACTCCCAGGCCTGTCTGTGTCACACTTTTCCCCTGTATTTTCCTCCATGGCGGTTTCTGCGGTCCCAGGGTCCCTGTGGAGGGCAGGGTCCATAGATGGTCTGTCCAGGAGGTGCATGATCTACACACCCCACTCTGAGGCTTCCTGCGGCTGGACCTTGTGACTGAAGTGAGAGAGCTCGTCCTCCTCCCATTGTAGTGCTGGGATGAGTCTGGATCAGGTCAGTGCAGAGCCCCCATACGCTAGGGGGAGAGGGGCCTGCATAGGCCTCACTTGTTCTTGCCTGGCAGGGCTCAGCATTCAGCCAGCAGGGAGGGTCCTTCTCTCTGGTGTCTGTGCTGTAAGAGGCAATAACACCTCAGGCCAGATCCTCAGCTGCTGTCAACCAGCATGACCCGAGTGGAGCCAACACCAATTTACACCAGCTTGAGATCTGGCGCTCTGGCCCTTAAAATACCCCCAAAGCATGCGTACCAGGTGGGTTACGTGGGCAAATTCAATATTGGATTTCAGCTTCTTTCTCTGTAACCAGGGAACTACATTTCTGTTTGTTTCTGAAATAAAGAGATGGGCATATAATGCTGGCGTCCAGCCTGCAACCTACTTATCCATTAATCTTTTCTGACAGATGCTGACTAGCAAACACTCTTTCTACTCCCAGCAGGGGAACTGGTCCTCTACCCACCGGTGTTTTATCCCTTAAAAGCTATCATATTATACTAATTACTGACTTAGAGCTCTTAGCCCCCTTAAAACACTGCTGCGTTAGCTCTTGCCTAGTTGAGCTACGGAAGCTGTGGGGGTCAATTTCCAGGAGTCTTCTGTGAATCTGGAGCAGCAAGCCAGGAAACTGGTTGGGGACTGTGCCTTTAAGGGCTGAGCTTCCCAGACAGAGAGTCTGGACAGGGCTCGGTGAAGCTTTTGTTAGGCACAGCCAGTTGGAACTGGACACTGAATAAGGCGGAGCTTGCAAGCCCTGAGTGAGCACCGGACACCACAGGGATGCCGCTCTGTGGAGCTAACTAGGCTTTAGACGGTGGAGTTCTTGACATGCTTACGGCCCTATGGCAGCCTGGAATCCTACAAGGGGATTTCCATGGTGGCACGCAATGTATTGGTCACTCTGGGCATTTTCAGGAAGTAGAAAGAAATAAACAAATAAAACAAGCATCTGCAGCATCATGCCACTAAGTTAGCACCTCTCGGAAGTGAGTAGATAGACAGCAGCTGGGATTTTCACAGGGGCCTATGGGCGTTAGGTGCCCAAATCAATGGAAAAGTCTCATCCAGAGAGATGAATATAGTTGCATAATGGAGCTATTCAAAGTAATGTCATCTGGGCCTCTTGCACTGTTGACAGATAGGGCTAGATCCTGGGTTGCAGCCAAGGAGGGCACGGTAGAGCTGAGGAGGAAGATGCGAAGCCAACTTTGCTCATTCTCCAACCTGCTCTGTGCCGGGCGGCACCTCCAGCTGAAATCAGAGCAGGCTGAGGACTGCTCTAATTTGTGCCTCACTTTACCCAGTGATTCGAAAGGAAGCTCCTGAAACCGCCTGAATTACAGCAGAGTTGCCTTTATGGCCTGTTCCAACACCCCTGAAGTTCAGTGAGTATTGGGGTCAAGCCCATTATTAGCCAGATTGGCTGTTAGGATGCCTTTAAGGTTTTGGATGAGGAAAAGGAAGATCCTTATAGTCCAAGCTCCCATCCTGGATTCCACCGAGGAACACGTTTTAGATAAACGTCCTACGACACCATGACCTTTTCTAAGAAGCGCCATGCAGACCCCAAGAACATGTCTCGTATCCTTTGCAAGCTACGGTTTAGTAGCCAACATACCGGTTTATGCGATGATGGCGAGGAGAATCAGTCACTAGATTAATATCGATACACAGCTGCAAGAGTGAGCCAGGCACGATTTCCATAAAGCTTGACACTAAGTTAATGGAATAATGACAAACCGCCCCATGCACCACTGCACCTCAGTCCCATCCCACAGCAACCCTGCTACTCAGTTTCTCTATTGATCATTGATTGCCAACCGGGCCAAATAGCATGCAGGATTTTTGTGCCAATGGGGACTGGCATGGGAAACAGGAGACCCCCCAAACTTACTGTTTGACTTGTGAGCCAGGCTTAGATTTGAGTCCAGGTCTCCAGAACTAAACAGCTGTACGAGCCCACTGTGCCACCCACCACGTCCCTGTATTCTTAAAAGAAAAGTTAATCAGAATGCTGATCCAGTATGTGACTTTGGGCTTGATTGAGTAAAAAATGCGACCAGTGGCCCCAAGCTACAAAAGACACAGCTAATTGATTCCTTTGGGGCTAGGGCAACATGACTTTTTTTTAGTGGTTCCCTGGTTTGTATTGCTGCATTCAGAGCATCCTGCCATGAGGCTTATAAATTATTTTGTGGAAAAATAATCACTGTGTATACATTTTTAATGTATTTGCAGGAAAAAGAACAACACATGGCAAACGAACGTTGCTTCAGAGAGTGAGATGCCAATAGCTTCACAGCTGGAATCAGAATTATTATTGTTATTACAGTAACACGTAGAGGATCAGACCCCCCCATGTGGTAGGCACTGTCCACACACATAATCAGAGACAGTCACTGCCCCCAAAGATATAAATGGACAAGGCTGACAATGGGTGGGAGGGGAAACAGGCACAAAGGGACTTGTCTAAAGTCACACATCAAGTCAGTGACTGGGCGTTGAATCCAGGTCTCCCAACATCTAGTAGATGCCACTCCACTGCATTGCACATGTCATAGAATAGAATATCAGGGTTGGAAGGGACCTCAGGAGGTCACCTAGTCCAACCCCCTGCTCAAAGCAGTACCAAACCCCAAACAGATTTTTTGCCCCAAATCCCTAAGTGGCCCCCTCAAGCATTGAACTCACAATCGTGGGTTTAGCAGGCTAATGCTCAAATCACTGAGCTATCCCTCCCCCCACTACCTGCAGCACCCTACAAACTGTATGCAAGAATCACTTCCCCCAGAACAGACCTGCAGCTCAGCTTGGGTGAGACCCAGCCATTCAAATACTATGCCGATGAGCTCAATATCAGACCCTGAACAGAGCAGAACTGAGTGACAACACCCAGCAGTGAAGATTGCAAATGAGGATTTCCCACCCAAGAAACGACCCATCCCAGTTCTGCTTAAGGTGGGAGACTGGGACCCTTCCTTTGCCGATTGTTCTCTGGGCCAGCAGGACTGACAGCCGTGCAGAGGCAAAACATTCCCTCCCTTTACAGCTTCTACACTTGCTCTGGAATAATTCCTTCCCGCAGGTACTCAAGGTGGTTCCTAGATGTGCTTGCTGATCAATTCCTTCATCAAGTGGTAGCTGAACCGACGAGGGGGGAGGCCATTTTAGATTTGATTCTGGTAAGTAGTGAGGACCTCGTTGAGGAAGTGGTAGTGGGGGACAATTTGGGCTCCAGTGATCATGAGCTAATTCGGTTTAAAATACATGGGAGGAGTAACAGAATTAAGTCAAAGACTAGGGTTTATAATTTTAAAAAGGCCAATTTTAACAAATTAAGGGGACTGGTAAGGGAAGTGGATTGGGCAAACGTATTAATGGATCTAAAGGCAGAAGAAGCCTGGGATTACTTCAAGTTAAAGATGCATGAGCTGTCGGAGGCCTGCATTCCAAAAAAGGGAAAAAGATTACAAAGCAGGAGATTTAGACCGAGCTGGATGAGCGACCGACTCAAAGGGGCGATTAGGAAAAAACAGAAAGCGTACAAAGAGTGGAAGAGGGGAGGGATTAGTAAAGAAACTTACCTTAGCGAAGTCAGAGAATGTAGAGATAGAGTGAGAAAGGCCAAAGGCCGTGTAGAGTTGGACCTAGCGAGGGGAATTAAAAGCAATAGTAAGAGGTTTTACAGCCATATAAATAGGAAGAAAGCAAAGAAAGAAGAAGTGGGACCGCTGAAGACTATTGCCGGAGAGGAGATAAAAGACAATCTAGGCATGGCGCAATATCTCAATGAATATTTTGCATCGGTGTTTAATGAGGCCAATGAAGGTATTAGGGATACTAGCACCACTACAGAGGGGCATTCAGGATGGGGGATTACCGTATCCGAGGTAGAAACAAAACTTGAATGCCTTAATGGGGGCTAAGTCGGGAGGACCGGACGATCTTCATCCGAGAATATTGAAGGAATTGGCGCGGGAAATAGCAGGCCCATTAGCGATAATATTTAATGAATCTGTAAACTCGGGGGTGGTCCCGTTAGACTGGAGAATAGCTAATGTGGTTCCTATTTTCAAGAAAGGGAAAAAAAGTGATCCGGGTAACTACAGGCCTGTTAGTTTAACATCTGTAGTGTGCAAGGTATTAGAGAAAATTCTGAAAGAGAAACTAGTTGAGGACCTGGAGGTTAGTGGCAATTGCGATAAATTACAACATGGTTTTACGAAGGGCAGATCGTGCCAAACGAATCTGATCTCCTTCTTTGAGAAAGTAACGGATTTATTAGATAAGGGAAATGCGGTGGACCTAATATACCTGGATTTCAGTAAAGCGTTTGATACTGTACTCCATGAGGAATTATTGGTTAAACTGAAAAACATGGGGATCGATATGAAAATCCAGAGGTGGATAAGGAATTGGTTAATGGGGAGAATGCAGCGGGTCGTATTAAAGGGTGAACTGTCGGGTTGGAGGGAGGTTACTAGTGGAGTGCCTCAAGGTTCGGTTTTGGGACCCATTTTATTTAATCTATTTATAACTGACCTCGGAACCGATTGCAGGAGTGGGCTGATAAAGTTTGCGGATGATACGAAGGTGGGAGGCGTTGTAAATTCGGAGGAGGATAGGGATATCCTGCAGGGAGACTTGAACGAGCTTGTGAATTGGAGTATCAGGAATAGGATGAAATTTAATAGTAAAAAGTGTAAGGTGATGCATTTGGGGATGACTAATAAAAATTTTAGTTACAAGATGGGGACGCATTGGTTAGAAGTAACGGAAGAGGAGAAGGACCTAGGGGTCCTAGTAGACCGCAGGATGACTATGAGTCGACAATGCGACGTGGCGGTGAAAAAAGCCAATGCTGTCTTGGGATGCATTAGGCGAGGTATATCTAGTAGGGATAAGGAGGTCCTGCTTCCGTTGTACAAGGCGCTGGTGAGACCTCATTTGGAGTACTGTGTGCAGTTCTGGTCTCCCATGTTTAAAAAAGATGAACTCAAACTGGAACGGGTGCAGAGAAGGGCCACTAGGATGATCAGAGGAATGGAAAACCTGTCGTATGAAAAGAGACTAGAGGAGCTTGGGTTGTTTAGTCTGACAAAGCGAAGGCTGAGGGGGGATATGATTGCTATCTTTAAATATATTAGAGGGATTAATACGAGGGAGGGAGAAGAATTATTCCAGTTTAGTACTAATGTGGATACGAGAACGAATGGATATAAACTGGCCGTGGGGAGGTTCAGGCTTGAAATTAGACGAAGGTTTCTGACCGTCAGAGGGGTGAAATATTGGAACGGCCTTCCGAGGGAAACGGTGGGGGCGACGGACCTGTCTGGTTTTAAGATTAAGTTAGATAAATTTATGGAGGGAATGGTTTAATGGTAAAACATAGTAGTCAAGGAAAACCAAGAAATGGTAGGTAAATTGTATAATGGCTGACAGGGGTCAGGCTGGAGACTCTTGCCTATATGCTCGGGGTCTTACTGATCGCCATATTTGGGGTCGGGAAGGAATTTTCCTCCAGGGCAGATTGGCTGAGCCTCTGGAGGTTTTTCGCCTTCCTCCGCAGCATAGGGCAGGGATCTCTAGCAGGAGGGTTTCTGCCGATTGAAGTCACCTTGTCATAACTATAAAGGGAAGGGTAATAGCTGTCCTGTGTACAGTACNTTCACGCAGGCCCCTACATTTGTACCCTAAAGTTCAAAGTGGGGATCTCAGTCCTGACACACCTAAAACAGGATTGGGGACTTCAACAGCAGAGTCCAGGGAAGGGGTAGGGACGGTTTTATGGCCTGCAGCATGCAGGGGGTCAGACCAGATGATCATAATGGTCCCTTCTGACCTTAAAGTCTATGAGTCTATGAGTCTATGAGTGGTGTCAAGAGGCACAGAGAAGTGTTGCCATAACAGGGGCTTTTTGAGGGTAAAGGCAAAATGAAGGCAAAGTAAATGTTATAGGAATCCATACACCCCTCAACCCAAGAAATGGCTTCGATTTATAGTCAAACGCTGGTTCATACATTTTGGATAGCTTATCTGCCTGTCTGTCCGGATATTTATAAATCACCTATCAGTTTGCCATCTGTGCAGCCACTTGGAGTTAGTTTTACACCACAGCTTGCCAATTCTCCCATCTCAGACAAATAGAGGAGATTAAATAATGTGAATACAAAGTATTTTTGCCAAAAAAATCGCTGTTTTATAAATGACTTTTTTTTGTGAAAAATTGTCAGCACAGTTGAAACTTTTCATGAAAAACTGTGTATCTAAAAAATATGTCTGAAATATTTTGTTGGCCGAATCCCAAGTTTCAATAAATGAAAATTGTCAATAACCATTTTGATAAAAAAAAATTATTTTAAAAACTAATATGCATATCACCATTTAAAAATTTAAATATGTCTAAAGAAAAACAAGTTTGACAGCTTGAACATTTTTCATGAACCCACCATCTTTTTAAACATTTCATAGAATCATAGAATATCAGGGTTGGAAGGGACCTCAGGATGTCATCTAGTCCAACCTTCTGCTCAAAGCAGGACTATCTTGAAATTTGTTTAATCACATAAACTGATCAGAGTTTACCCTGTGCTAATCCTAATGGTGACGGCAGATTCTACAGAACATACTGTAGAATCAGAAATTCCTTAGATTAAAAACAGGACCTTTCCCAACTCCAGAGTATCCTACCCAGTATGTGTCTAGAGTTATGAATGCTACCAGCTAAACGTTCAAAGTGGTGCGAGCGGAAGCTATACCCACTAATCCTGTTAACAAATAATAGGATTGTATTGTGCAGCTCCTACATACTGCTTTGGGCATTTACTGCCACAGAGCAGTTACCGGCAGAGAAGTGGAGAGAGTGAGAAAACTCTCTGTTTAAAGCACTGAGGATCTTGCTCAACATGAGAGGTCTGTGATCTCCCATGCCATCGTCACAACAAGTGAGCTTCCAAATCAGATCTCACTTTAGTAAGTGGAATGCTGGCTTCAGCTGGGTGTATATCCTAAAAACTGCAGCACGACGAGGAACAGTAGGGCAGCCCTTTTGTACCCAAATGATACCTGCCTCTAAACCTATGGAATTGCTTCTTCACAGCTCCTTCCTGGCGTATGCCATGAATGGCCCATTCTGGACCAAGGCTTTATCGATCAGGAATCACGGTCTAGGCATTTATATGCTAATCACCCTTTAGACTACTGAGGTGTCTGCACAGGGTTCTGTACAGCCTGGTGATTGTGGGATGTCTCATAGCCAGACAGCATATGGATTTACTGCGTATACTGACTTTGTGATGACTGTCCTCCTTGGTCAATAAATCAGGGAGCAAACTGGGAACCTCCAGACCTAAAAGAATGCTGTGGGCTGTAACAACTCATACACTCTGTGGATCAGCAAAGAGGAAGACTTGTAACACACACTCCCTTGCTCTTGCGGGGTCAATGTGTACCTTTCTGTCAAACATTAAGAGACGGACATTCAAAAGTGCTCCGCACCCAGCAGTTCCCCTTGTTTTTCAAAGGTCGCTACTAGTTACTGTGCATGGCTGAGAACCTGACCCTGGTCTTTTAGGTGTCTGAAAAATCTGGCCCCAACTGTTGGCACTGAGCATTTTTGAAAACCAGTTTCTGAGCTGGAGCCAGGATCTGGTCTCTAATTGTTCGCACTAGTATTGTAGAATACCGCAGTGCGTTTTTAATAAGGGAGATTTGACTTCTACACCTGCTCAAGGTGCTCACTAGACAATCAGCTGGCCCAAGGCGCCATTGTCCCTTGGTTCTTCCTCTTGAGCTTCGCCTGGAGGGTGGATGAACTTTCCAGTCCTTGAAGAATTTCCACCCAGTACTGACTCCGCCTTCCTTAAAATCCCACCGTGGCATTTAAAGTCGTTTTTAGTGGCGTTTTACATTTATTAGTTTCAGATTTTCTTCCCTTCTGAACTCTGCACATCTGGACTCAGTAACGAAGGTGCCTGCCCTTCCATGCAAAGGGGTATGAGATACATTCCTATACGCCCTTTTATTTAAAAAATAACTTTCCTAGAATCGTTTTTCAGCAAGATATACAGTATGTGCAGCATACACGCTGGTGTGGTATGGGTAAAGCTTTTATCAGCACTTGCGTGGAACCATTCCAGACCTGCACACCACAGCGCTCTGAGCTCGAGATGACCACATTATTGAGTTGTGAGACCATGAATGAGTTATCGTATGCAAGTCATCCCAAATGATGTTCTATACATTTTACTGGAACTATTTTTTGTATGCTTCCACCTTCCTTGGGGGCAGACACTCAGTTGTACAGGCCTCTGAGTGAGGAAAGAAAATAACTAATACATTTAAAACACCTCTAAACGTATCCTAAAAATAGCTTTTCTATGTATAAAAATGCAGCTGTCTTGCAATCTGCTATTCAAGGGCCTTCCCAGTCTTGAAATGCAGGCTGCATGTTGTCTGAAAAACGGAAGTCCTCCCTTTCCAATGGCATAAAGTTTCCATTTCTAGTCCTTCTGGATCAGGCGATATTGGATCTTAAATCTAGTCATAGGTCCAGGGCCACCTATTCTTATAGCCGCACTTCAGAGACAAGTGACATTTTTGAGGAAATTCACATGGGTGGGGGGGGGGAGAGGAAGCAAATGTTTCTCAGTCAGGTTGTCTTAAAAAGAAAAGGTGTGGCTGTTTTAAGCTATTAGAGACTAGGTATGTTAGAGGTAGTCCAAGCAAGATGAAAGAGTGGGCAGAATGCAGGTGAGGCAGCAATTTATCACAAGGCTCTGAAATTTTTCATATGCATATAACCACCACATACATGACTTGTATACAGACAGATTGCCATCTGTGGCTTTATATGTATGGGAGGGATATCTGGTGCCATGGTAATTGGATGAGGCTAAGCGTAGCAAGTCTTGAAAGTATCACAGCAAATTGTGTCTATATATCATCCAGCCTGGTGGTATGTCTGAATACATCTGGATGTTAAGTATCGGGGGGTAGCTGTGTTAGTCTGTATCCACAAAAACAACAAGGAGTCCGGTGGCACCTTAAAGACTAACAGATTTATTTGGGCATAAGCTTTTGTGGGTAAAAACCCCACTTCTTCAAATGCATGGAGTGAAAGTTACAGATGCAGGCATTATATAATGACACATGAAGAGAAGGGAACAGAGAGTCCTGTGGCACCTTTAAGACAAACAGATGTATTGGAGCATAAGCTTTCGTGGGTGAATGCCCACTTTGTCTGATGCATGAAAAGGGAGTTACCTCACAAGTGGAGAACCAGTGTTGACAGGGCCAATTCAATCAGGGTGGATGTGGTCCACTCCCAATAATAGATGAGGAATTGTCAACTCCAGGAGAGGCAAAGCTGCTTTTGTAATTAGCCAGCCACTCCCAGTCCTATTCAAGTCCTATTCAATCTGTTAGTCTTTAAGGTGCCACTGGACTCCTTGTTGTTTATCTGGACGTTGCGTTTGACAGCAACCTGTGCACGGCAGCGACTTGAGTCCCAGCTCTGAAATGGAGGTCAGCAAGAGAAGCATGTATTCCATGCATTTCTAGGTAGTGTGGTGTTCAGTACTGCTGAAATTTGACATATCTCTGAAAACAGCAGCCAAAAAGGAGCTCACATGAGAGTGGGCGAATGTGAGAAGAGAATCCAGATTGTCAGTGCAGCGAATGGACCCATGGAGGCAAATGCAAAAGCATGTTCCTGGGCTGGTTGGTTTTTTTTTTTATGTTTCTCTCAAGCACTGTCTCAAAAAAAAAAAAAATCTCTCTCTGCATGCAAGGTGCAAGGACAGCTTCCCACATGCCTTATCATGTGCCAAGTAATCTCTTTGAACCTGGTTGTACAGTGCTTTTTGCTTCATAGTAGGACTTTCTGCATCGCACTTGCTAAGGATGGTGTTTAATCTTGCAAGGTGCTGAACATCTTCTGGGTCAGTGGGAGCTGAGGGTTCACGGCATCTCCCAGGGGCCATTCAGCACTTCCCAGCATCAGGACCCACGCTGAGATGCACCTAGATTTATGATCCCGTTAGCTGGGATAATGGTAATTGGGTATCTAACTCCCTTGGAAGGTCCCAGCCTTGTTCAGTACATGTACTGCTAACTGCTCAGTGTAACCAGGTCTGGCATTTAGGGCTTGACCTAGCATGCCATGAAGCCATTGGCAAAGCTCTCATTCGTGTGCCATTGTATTTTGTCTGGGAGCCTAACTGAGAACAGCTCCACCCTAATGACTAAATAGGTGGTTTCCTGCAGCAGGCACATGGCAATTGTTTATAATGCAAGTGACTGGCTGGCAGTGAGACGGCCATGTCCCAGCTCGCGTAGAGATGCTACAACCCAGCATCTCGTGCTATGTAAGTAGAGTTCTGTGCACAATGATGCTACATAGAACAACATCAGAGCCCTGCCAGCTCCGAAGTGTAGAAGTGGGTAGGAAAATAAGTAGTTTCCATTTTAAAAAATCAAAAGCAATAAACGTTTTTCATATTTGTAGGTGTTTTTTTTTTTTTTTTTTTTTGCTGAAATGGTCCAGGGTTTTTTAGACAAAACACTTAAAACTGAAATTTTTTCAGCTTTTGGATAAAAAAAAAAAAAGTTGTTTTTCAGTTTTCAAAACCTGAAAACTTTTACAAAAACAGGGCCAGATTTCCAATTAGGCACAGTAGGTACATACCTAGGGACACCGGCATCCCAGGGGCACCGTACCTCTCTGAAACTGTCTGCAACATGAAGGTCAGCTGTTGGCAGGGGGGACAGGGGGTGTGCTGATATGCTGTGCCTAGAGGTGCATAACTCCAGTCCTAACCAAAAAACAAACATTTTTCAGTTTTTCTGGAAAGTTTAGAATTAAATGACAATGTTCAGCCCCCTCCCCCCCCCCCAAAAAAAAAATGGTTAGAAAAAAGGCCAACTGACATTGGGGAAAAAATATTGACAGAAAATTTTTGAGCTGCTCTGCTGAAGAGCTCCAGAATCTGCCATTTGTGGTCTGGAGTTCAGTTTAAAGGAAAGCTGATGCTCCTTTCATTCCTGGAGTTCCTCTCATGTCAACCCTGTGGGAGGAATAATATTAATAAAGGTTGATGAAACAGTTTTATAATAACAGCTGGCTCATATATTGTGCTTGTCACCAGTAGATCTTACAATGCTGTGCATAGGAGGTCACTATCACTATTCCCATTTTATAGATGGGAAAACTGAGGGTACGTCTATACCCAGCCGCTAGTTCGGCGGCTGGCAATCGAACTTCTGGGTTTGACTTATCGCGTCTTGTCTGGACGCCATAAGTCGAACCCGGAAGTGCTCGCCGTCGACTGCGGTACTCCAGCTCGGCGAGAGGAGTACCGCGAAGTCGACGGGGGAGCCGCGGAGTCGACGGGGGAGCCTGCCTGCCGCGTGTGGACTGAGGTAAGATCGAACTAAGGTACTTCGAACTTCAGCTACGTTATTCACGTAGCTGAAGTTGCGTACCTTAGTTCGATTTGGGGGGTTAGTGTAGACCAAGCCTAAGAGGGGAAATGACTTGCCCAAATTCAGCCAGCAGCAGAGAGAAGAATTAAGCCCAAATCTTCACAGTCCTAGTCCACGGCTTTATCCACTAGGCCACACTCTAAGTCAAATCAATGTAGTCTACTGCATCTATATATTGCAGTTTTTATTATGAGTTTTCTGGTATTATGAGGCGTCTGGTCATTTACAGTGAGTGGAGGTAATTTAAGTCTGTCTGATTCATTTTCAGTGGTGTTATAGTTTCAAGAGAGAGTCATAGATCTTCGATACACCAGTGAAGCATACCTTTAAAAAAGAGTCCATGCTTAAGGTTTTTCTATCCTATACACCTCACTTAAGGCTAATTCCTAACACCACTATTGTTTCTTCCAAGTGCAGAAAAAAGATCTAAAATACACTGTGAAGACAGCTTTAGCAACGTGACACAAAATACTATAACACAAGGAAGATAAAGTATAATCTCTATATAATTATGTCTGTGTTTGTGCGTGTGGTATATACACACACATATCTACATGTATTTGTGTCATACTTTGCTCATCTATAGCACATTTGATTAATGAAGACCTAAGTGTGTCTTAAAAATATTGATGAATTATGCCACATAATACCTCTGTGTGGTAGGAAGCATCATTACCCCAGATTACTGAAGGGGAAACTGAGGCACAGCTGTGTAGTGCCTTGACCAGGGCCACACAATGAGTCACTGGCAGAGTCAGGAAGAGAAACTTTGACTCCCACTCCAGCCACACTTTTTAAGTCTCATCATTTAAAGATGCATTGTGCAAAGCACTAAAGAACAGAGCAGTGCCAGTAATGAATATTTTTGGTTTGCTAGCAATTCTGAAAAAAAAAAATTAGTTTCAGGCTGACTCGAAAACAAACTGTTTTGAAATGTTTGGTGAATTGAAAAAGTCTAAAAAAAAATTCATTTGGGGTCAAACAAAAAAGTTTTGATTTTAAACTTTGTCCCTTTTAGAATAAAAAAAAATTAAAAGTAATTTTAACAATGTCATTTTGAATTGAAAAATGAAAACATTCCATTTCTAAAATGTCAAAATAAAACATTTAAACTTTGGGGGATTTATTTTTTTAAGATTTTTTTTCCTGACCAAAACAATTCCCTGAAATTGACATGAATTCACAAAATGTTTCCATTTACCTGAATCTGCGTTTCCTCCCCCTCGCCTCCCCTTTCCCTCCCAAAGAAGCTTTGGTTGAAAAATTTCACCCAGTTCCACTCAAAAGAATATTATAGAAACAATTGGTAGGGAGATGGGCAAGATAAGGCAAGATGACCTCGCATCCTAGGTCTTTTCCATCTCTAATTTCTATTGTTCTCAGATTCTCCTAGACCTATGCATTAGGTCTTGGAGAAAGAATCATAGAATTATAGAATATCAGGGTTGGGAGAGACCTCAGGAGGTCATCTAGTCCAATCCCCTGCTCAAAGCAGGACCAACACCAACTAAATCATCCCAGCCAAGGCTTTGTCAAGCCGGGCCTTAAAAACCTCTAAGGATGGAGATTCCATCACCTCCCTAGGGAACCCATTCCAGTGCTTCACCACCTTCCTAGTGAAATAGTTTTTCCTAATATCCAACCTTGACCTCCCCCACTGCAACTTGAGACCATTGCTCCTTGTTCTGTCATCTGCCACCACTGAGAACAGCCGAGCTCCATCCTCTTTGGAACCCCCCTTCAGGTAGTTGAAGTCATGTGCCCCAGACCCCTAATCATTTTCGTTGCCCTCCACTGGACTCTCTCCAATTTGTCTCCAAAGCTTGATTCCCAGTGATGTCACTCGATTAAGTGATCTATCCAAAAATGATGAACTACAGTAAGCAGGATTGTTAACAGTGGAATAGTGGTTGAGTTGTCTCTGCTGGCTTAAAATGATTTTTAACAGTCTATGTTCAGAGGCTGGCAAACAGCCAGCAAAGCACTCAGTGCAGTCATGTCTGTGTTTAGCCTGCTACACAAATTATCAAGCTACCAGCCAGGGAACTGGTCACCAGAATGGCGAGCTTTGCCGAACAACCTGCTCAAGTTAGCTGACGTTCACCTGCTTTAACTCACTGAAAGCCAGTATGCCTCCAGTTTGGAGCCTAATCTGAAATCCATTGAAGGGAATGGAAAGGCTCTCCTTGATTTAATGATCTTAGGGGATGTCCACACTGCAATGAAACACCTTTGAGCATTGGCCTGCTAAACCCAGGGTTGTGAGTTCAATCCTTGAGGGGGCCATTTAGGGATCGGGGGCAAAAATCGGTCTGGGGATTGGTCCTGCTTTGAGCAGGGGGTGGGACTAGATGACCTCCTGAGGTCCCTTCCAACCCTGATATTCTATGATTCTACCTGCAGCTGGCCCAGGTCAGCTGACTCAGGTGCACGGGGCTATAAAGTTGCAGGGTAGACCTTTGGACTTGGGCTGGAGCCCAGACCCTGGGAGGGGGGGATCCCAAGCCTCAGCGTCTACGCTGCAATTTTATAGCCCGGCAGTCTGCGCCCCTTGAGCCTGAGTCAGCTGGAGGCCTAATCTGGACCAAATCATTGCTTACAGGCATCTGAATAGCAGCGAAGCCAGGCAATAGCCATGTGGGTATGATTATGGCATTTTAGTGTGCGTGGTCCCAGACTGAATTAAGCTTATTTTTAAAGGGACAGATTTTTTCCCTCATGGTGTCACTGCAGAGCAGATTTAAGGCGGTTTGGAAGCCCTGACTGTGCCTTTCCATACCTTACTATGTTTGGAATTTTTTTAGGTTTAACTCTCAGGCTTATAAAACCTGGTTTGGGGCAAATTAATCTTATTATGTATTTCCATCCTAAATTACCACTATGTTCTCTCAACCGTTAACTCCATCCAGATATAGCTCTTGTGTGGGAGTAGAGACCGTTCGTGGGCAATTTCTCTGCCTGCTCTAGAACCAAATGAAATGAATCAGATTGGTAGCCAAGAACTGGATCTGGACCCATGTCAGGGGAATCTTTATATTTTCTTTCACCCCAAACACGACGGCAGCTTTATGGCATCACAAGTGGTGGCATTAGGTCCACCAGCAAGAGCAGATGGACTTTTTGCCAGGGAATGCATGTTGTCCTGAGTATTATGCACTGACGGGTATTATTAGCAGTTCCTTTGCCGAACAATATGCTGCAGGCAGAGAAGCTGTACTGGAGTCCTGAATAATGCACATAAACAAATCTTCATGCTGTGTATTTGTGACCGGAGGCTCGGGGGGGGGGGGGGGACAAATAGAAAAAAACCCAGTATTGTTTATTTGCAAATATACTATTCGTCACTATGTTGAACTGTGCTGCTTCTAATAGTAACAGAGCGAATATGATCTTGCCCCTCTGTTTTCTTAATTACTGCTGGTAACAACACACTGAAAAGGACCACTAACTGCTGCTTCTTCTGGCCCCATGATTTATGTATTGAAATGGAAAATGCTATTCATAACGGTCCTGGTTTAATAACAGCCACATAGCAACAGCCATGGTACAGCACTGAAACCAGAAATAACTCCCTTTTCTTGCATCTCACTACAGGAGTGAGGTGGCCAATCCTAGAGCTGCTGTTGTGGAAAGGCCAGTCTGCAATTTGCTGTCATTTGGAGCGATCTGGGTGCTCTGCCCCTGTGTGCACACCTGGGATGGGGAGAGTCCAAATTAAAGATCCTCTTTCTGACCCTCCCTAGAGGCACAGCACTGTCCCAGTCCTTGCACTCATGTTAGCACTAGGACTGTGTGAAGCTGGGGTTGCAAGCCCTTGTTTAAACCCGTCATGAGGGTCAGGCTAGGTTAATATTTAAAATATTTATATTTCGTAGAGTTATCTCAGAACTCATTCCTAGAGTCAACAAGAATCAAACAGGAATTAGAGGATTTTGCAGAAAAAGGGAACTTGAGAACTAGGGGCTCTATTTTGCTCTTAACTACATAAGCCAAACTCCTCCTTGACTTCAATGGGCATTGTTCCAGTGTATCCCTGGGCCAGAATTTGGTCCTAGAGGGATAGAAACTGCAACAGAAAGTAGACAGGAGTTGGAAAACAAAGGGACAGATTCTGAACTCAGTGACAGCAGTATAATCCGGACAAACTCCTTTGACTTTAGGGGGGCTCTTTGGATGTATTGCTGTAAACGAGAACAGAATCTTATCCAAAAATAGCAAAAGGAACGGGAGGAAAAGAAATGAAGAGAATGAATCAGACATACTGAGCCCACTGGTATTTCCAAGTGTCTCTGATTTCAGATGTCTTCCTGCAGGGGAAAAAAAATGACCTAAGCCTTTTGATACTTAGTCTGTTTAATGATACCTTTCCTCTAACATCCTGTTAATTGCCTTTTGAATGACTTGCACAGCCTTTCTCTGCCATGCTTTCCTTCTCTAATGTGGGACAGACAGCAGATGGCATAATATCTGTTGTCTCAGCAGAAGATATATTAGACGTACCTTTTAAAAAAGATTTACATCCTGATTCTGTTTGCAGCACAGGTAAGAACGTTTGCTAGGCTGATGGTTCTGGACTTTGTTTATCTACATTTGCAGAGATGCATCCAGGACAATAGCCAAGTCTGTTGCAAGATAATTCCCCAAACAATTACTAGCCTAAGTATTTTTAAACCAACCCCGGAACGTTTTATATTTCACAGGGTTAAAGTCCTGTGTGCGTTGGCCTCATTACATAGTAAATGAACATTTCTAGCTACCTGCTCCATATTTACCCAGATGAGTGTCACTCACAAATAGAATGTTTGCATATCACTATGGGGAAGTTTTATTTCATAGCATGAAAGTCCCCACCCCCCTTCAAGATGTGGGGTTTGGCTCAGCCAATCTGTGAAATAACGAAGCAATCCATCCCTGGGGATAAGTGACGTGGAAGACAGGAGCTGCCATTCTGAGGCTGCCAAAATTTGGGTCGGGGGAGAGGACTAGGTTCCTGATATAGAATTTGGCTCAGTGGTAGACAGCTAATGCAGCAGCCTGTGGAACATCCTTGACTCAGCATCTGCAGCCTCTAATTTATGCCAGATAAGCTCTCAAATTCTATTGAAAGATAAAATGGGTTAATGTCAGGCTCTAAGTGAAATTGTAAATACTCAGTTACCACCCCTTTATTTCCACCCAGGAGTTTGATTTCATGGATTTGAATTTCTCGATCCATTTACAGCTGTTCATTCATATCTTCAGCTTTCCAAAGGTTTAATCAGGCCCGGATTGCTGTTCATGTGTGGATTGTACGGGATATTTAAAAAAAAAAAAACTGATGTGAAAGTGTGTTGTTTTGTTTGGGTTAAATGAGCATAAATGGATGTTCACTTAGTGGCTAACAGGGGAAATTTACGGAAACACCTCTGAGTTGAAGACCAAGTGGTATTTTCCAAATTAACTGAAATTTGCAAAAGTGGAACCTAAACCCAAAATAAACACTCCTGAATCAAATAATGGGTAGAGCTGGGCAAATTTCCTTTTTTTCCCTGCAAATAGTAAATTCACTTACTGGTTCATTTTTAGGACACCAAAACTTGTGAATTCAGGTGCAATTTGGTGAATCATTTTGGTTAGAAATAAAGCATAGAAACATGTTTTTGAAAAAGCATAAAATTGTTTGTTTTGACCATTTAAAATGAAATGTTTTGACTTTTCATTTCAAAATTTATGATTTGCTTAGAAATTTAGCTCTAGTTATTTTTTAAAAACGGGGGCAAAATACCCAAAACAAAAACACCCTCCCCCTTAAAAATGTCATTGTGGATTGGAAAACACCTCAGAAATTAAACGAAAACCAGTCCCCAATTCATTTCATTTCAGTTTTTTCATTTTGTTTTGGGTGTTTTTCAATACAAATTAAATTTTGGGGGGGATTGTTCAAGTTGGCCCCTGAACTAAAAAACAATGATTTGCTCAGCTCCGATAATGAGTGCATTGAGTTCTTTTTATGTGGACAAATGGAAACTCTGTATTTTCCAGTCCTATTATAATATTATTATTATTAGTTGCACAAGTCCTGACCAAGATCCCATTTTGTACACACACATAGCAAGGGACAGATTTTTAAAGGTATTTAGATGTTGCTGTTCTCAGCATTGCAACACCTAATTATTTTAGGATCCTGTTTCATTTTCAAAAGGGATTTAGGCACTTATGAGGCAAAATCCCATTGACCATCACTCCTAAGTTCTTAACCACTTTTGAAAATAAGTTTAGCAGTTAGATGTTGCGATACTGAATACAGCAACACCTAAATACCTTCAAAAATCTGGGCCTTACAGTGTAGTTAGACCGAAGGCAAAACAGACGTGAAATGAAATCACACAGCACATCAGCAGACAAATCCATAATAGAACTCAGATCTCCTGGGCCCCAGTCCAGTAACCCGGCCAATGGACCACCTCCAAAACCTTAGCTCATGTATCGCCTCAAATTCCTTCTGTGCAGTAGGAGCTTTCTTGCTTCCCAGGATGGATCCCACTGAATAACATTGACTCCTTTCCTGCATAACAGGTGGAATTATAAGGCTTCAGTTTGGCAGTAGGTCACTGAGTAGGCATCACATAGGCCTGATCTGAAACTGTGCCCTTGAGGTGAAAGGTTGCATATCCTGTTCACAACCCCTGAGCCATCCAATCTCTCTTCCCTTACCCACCCTCTCTTCACTCTCCCGGCTTGTTTCTATTCTGAGAATACACGTCCATGTCGGGTAAGTTGTTAAAAGTCAACTGCGGCTTTGGGAGCTGGAATGTGGGATTGTCTGTCACCCTCTATGAGTCAATTATTAACTGTAAAAACGGTACATTTATTACATGGAAGGCTAAGAGCCGTACAAGGGCCAGCTGCTGTTAGAGGCTGACACACCAAAACCTGAAACCCCCTCTGCAAAACACTGCACAATATATAATTAGAGACTCTGACAATAATGGTGAGCCACAGAACATCCCTTGGAATGAATCAGCCCTCCTAAAATAAATATGGGACGACAAGAACCCTATAATATGTGCACTGAAAGGCTCAATTAAAGGGGAATACCTTCAAGATGTGCTTACTGGCCAAATGGGCTTTCCTTGTCCTCAGTCCTTAACCATGAGAATCAATTAGAGCTGGGGAGATCCTGTTCACATTCGCGTATGTTTAACTGCTGCTCCGTGTTTCTGATGCCATGGGGAAATCATTCCTCCAGCAGGGCTGGATTAAGACATAGGCAGTACAGGCCAGTCCTAGGGCCCCGGCTCCTGGAGTCACGTCATTACATTAGAATGTTGAAATGTAAGTTTGGAGCCCTCGTGGTTGTGAAAAGAAAATATGACCTGAATGTGACTGAGACAATGGCCTATGACTGAGTCTTCAGACAGGCTGAAACAATGGTTCTGAGAAGGTGCGAACTGCCCCATTCATCTAAATAAGGTCTTAACACCAAGACTTATTTCATATACAGTGTGCTGGGTTATACCATGAGAAGACTCCATGTTTCTAAAACTAAACTGGCTCATTGTTAAGAGAACCGTTTACAGAGGTGCTACAGCTGCAGCTAGCATTCCAGCCATGTGTCTTTCTTCCTGCTGCCCCCTCCAAACTTTTCCCTCCTGCAACCTGTGCTCCTCTCTCCAGGTTCCATGCAGTTTGCTACATCTTTCCATTTAATAATAGTTGTGGTTGTGTGTTTTGTGCAAGCATTTGCTGACTTTTGGGGACAGAGGTTACCAGTACCTAGCCTACCCTAGGGATGTGGCCCTTCCTGCCAGCCCACTGTTAGGCCTCATATTCCTTCAAGTATGCTGGTCTGGTCTTCAAACCAATCTCTTGCTTCTTCTTTGTGTTATCGCTGTTGGTGGAAGACTTGCTTTCACCCAATTTACAGAGGTGCTGCAACTGTAGCTAACATTCAAGCCAAGAGTACACAGACTGGCATCCTGATGCCTCCTCCAAACTCTTCCCTTGTACAACTTGTGAGCGTCGCTCCATGCTGCATACAGATTGCTTCAAGACTTTGGGAGGCCTCACCAACACCACTCCAGTAGAAGGCTCTTTGTGGGGCAGGAGAAGACGAGTGCAGCAGGCCCGAATGTGACACTAAGCACTCCTGTATTCACACCCTACACACTAGTGTCATGATTTGTGTACAAAATATGCTTTGTGAAGTATCATTTGAAAACTACTAACTCACTGATCATTAATATTCTTGTGTGATGTAGGTACGTGGTGGGTATTAAGATGAGGATTATATGCTAGAATTTTGACTAAAATGTGTTTAAACCAGGGAAGTCAAGGGGAGTTGGTAAACATGTCTGCCTTAGACAAAGGGATGTGTGTTTGATTCTCACCAGCAGACAAAGGGATGTGTGTTTGATTCTCACCAGCCTGGTCTTCAGGCAAAGACAATGAAAGTCCATTTTGACATATTAGGTAAACAAAGCTATTAAGCTAACAAGTGGGGGAAAGAAGAGCATGGAGTTTCCTTCATCATCAGACTCCAGGTCGCCTTCCTGACAGATTAAATGAACTTTACTTTGAGGAGCAATCCTCAGAAGAATCCATTTCAAAGGTTCATTGGTCCACAAGGATAGGGGGTCTGAATCTCAAGTGGTCAGCTGATTGTATACAATATTACTGTATTGCAAAAGTGTAGAGAGTGGGGTGTTTTATGAAGCCTATGACACACTGGTGATTAATATCCTGGTGAATTGTATGCATTAACATTACCTAAGGAATTATGGATACTCATTGATCTTACACTTTCCAGTCTGTGACTGAACAAAGGGAGAAACAGGCTTTCCCCAGACAGGAGGGGAGGCAGCTATCTACCTGCCTCCAATGAAATTAAGCAAGGCGTGACCAGAAACAGTGCAAATCTCATTTACATAGAAATTAGCAGGAGGATGGGAAATCCACTGGAGCAGAAAAACAGCATGAGGTCATCCTGCCTCTTGAAGCAAGGTCACTAAACTTTGGAAGATATAAGCAAAGACAGAAGCCGCCTTTGGCATCCATCACTAGACAGACACAAGGGAACAGAGCTCTTGCTAGCTGAGAAAGATGGGTCCTTCAACCAAGGGTGGTGGTGGGGGAGGGGGTTTAACATCTCTGGAAACTGAATATAGGTGAGAAACCATATTTTAAAAAGCCTGTACCTTCCTAGATTAAGTTTTAGGCTTTTAGATGTGTGTTTTCACTTTTATTGGTTTGTAATCCTTTCTAACTTTATTCCTTTTACTTGGTATCATTTAACCTATGGTTAATAAATTTGTTTTATTTTTACTATAATACAACTCAGTGCTATGTTTGCAAAGAAGGGCCTATTTACCCGGGTTAAGTTCATAGGCTGTGATGTGCTTTTGTGTCTTTAAAGGAACAAATAAACCATATTATTCTTAGAACTGCCCAGGAGAGGGCTGGACATTGCAAAGCACACTGTTTTGGGGAAATTCAGGATGAGGAGTGTGCTGGGGTGACCCTGCAAGTAGTAAGCAAGGCTGGTGGAATCCAGAGTGGGGCTGTGGGGCTGTACACAAGCTGCTGTGGTCAGAGCTGATCTGTCTAGCACACAGACTCTCAGGATGTGACCTGCATGCTGGTAGGCTGTCTGGGAGCATCCCAGGCTGGGAGCTATCGCAGCAAAGCATTGTGAAGCACCCAAGGTTACAGGGCAAATGGTGACACGACCCCTCACTGATCTGAATTGCACCCCAAGCTCCACCACACCAAGCTACTTAAGCAGATGCAGAAGCACTGCTGGGGTAAGTACCGGAGGGCCTGCTCCCAAGGGAAAGGGGAGCTCATACTGCTGCCTCTGCCCCTCTTCAAATGGGGCCCTTGTGCCACTGCTGCTGCCCCTGCCCCTCTGAGATAAAAAGGGACCCTCCCCACTATAGGGCAGCACCTGGTCTGCAATCAGTTAAAGAGAGTCATTCTCACAGTTGCACAGGGATATGGGGGGTGGCGCCCATATCATGGTTTGCGTAGGGCCCTGGAGTGCCTTAATCTGGCCCTGATGGTACCCCTTGTGCCAGGCCCATGCCAGGTTTATCACAACATTGCAGTGTGGAAGACGGGCAGTGAAGGAGTTAATGTTCTTCCCAGTTCATCTGTTTTATGAGCTTTAAAAAAAAAAGTGTAACTAATGGTCAGGGAAGAAAATATGGAGCAAGAACTTCACAAGTATGACTTGAGGCTCAGGAAAGAGAAGCAAGCCGAATATGAGCTCCATGGGCATAAAGAGAGGAGGTTTGCTCTCTGCACTCTCTAAGTATGGGTCCATCTGCCAGTCTGTCGCAGGGCCTGTATGCCCCATCCAGGGGCCATCAGAGAGAAAGTGAGCTCTTTCACTCAGCTTGGAAATAATCACAGGTGTGTGAGATTGATGGGGGGTGGATAGGTTCAGCTGCAGTGAATGGTGCTCTTCCCAAGCATCTATACAGGTGAGCTGCAGAGAGATTCATGTTTGGGGTTGGGCTGGTTTAGAAGGCAACAAACTGAGCTTGGGAAGGAGGGAGAAAATGCTGCCTGTGAGAATCCCCTTTGGCTCTATTTAATTTGTTGCAAGCTGTGTGAAGCCCTCTACTCTTCATGTAGTGAATTCTGACTGTAGGGAGCCTTTTTTCTTTCATTTTGAAGCCTGGATTTATTTTTATTAATCTTTATTGCAGTTGTGCCTAATGGCCAACAAAGAATGGGGCAGCATGGTGCAAGGTGCTGGACAAACACAAAGTAGTAGATGGTTCTCCCCCACCGCAAACTGTCTAAAGAAGCACCTGGGCTTTCCTGACACACTACAGGCATTCTCAGACTACTTCAAAAACAACCATGAGGGTAGCGAACATCAGGTTGTTTAGTCAACATGCACCTCTGTTATCTTTCTCAGGCTTCCTCAAAAAGCTCTTAAATGAACTACAGGCCAGCTCTGCTCTTGACTCTCTGATCCGCTCATTTACGTGACCTGTGTTACCCTCCGGGCTGGCTGCACCGCTCCCATTAGAGTAGCTGCCTTTGGTTTCCTGGAGAATCCAACTTATAATTCAGCTCAAGTTTGCAAACCTGCCCAGTGCTTCCTTGATAACCGACAAAAAAATAGGTCTCTGAACTGACTTACCAGAGCTCACTCAGGAAGTCAAAGCACAGCATGGGCTAGTCTAACCATAATGCCAACACATGGAAATTGCACTCCCGATAGCATCAGAATTCCTAGCACTTTGTTCTCCCTGAATATTAAGTAGCCACAAACCCATGGGACTTCTCTACTGTTCCAGGTGGATGATAACGTTTACTGGTTATCAGGCAGCTGGTTTCCCCTGCTATTTCTCAGGGCTGTTTACCCTTTTTGGACGGTGGGACTTACTACTTCAACCATATAGGTAGCAAGAAGTGTCTCCTCATCATTTCTCCTTGCGCATAACTAACTCCTATAGCTCCTCCTGGTTGATAAGCCCTTCTCTTCCCATCCCCTTCTCTTTCCCTCTCAGATGGTTGCGTTGTATTTGTTCTCCACGGTCTGTATGTATTTCAGCACCTTCCCGCAGCAGTGACTCATAATTACCTTTTTACACATTTTAAAAAATCCTTGCAAAAGTTTAGCTCAAAAGTTTCTACATTCAGTGCAACCCAAGATCCTGGAGAAGAAAAGTTCAAAAAATCCCTTTATGTGAGGCTGTAGTTGTAGCTGTATGCATGGATCCTGTTGCTTCCAATGGTGCTCTATGTAGTGCAGGAAACTGTCTGCAGGGAACCAAGTACAGGGTGGCCCTTGAAAAAGACTACCCAGTTAGTCGTCCCAGTTCTGGGGACATTCTGACTTTTCTTTGGTCCTTTCTCTCTAGCCGCATGAGGTGACTTCTCCTTGCTTTGACTGCTTTAGGACGGGAAAGACGAGGGAGGCGTCTTGTTGTGAGTGAAATGCCTTGACATCTTTGGTCTGGGCCCTGGGTTTCAGTCCAAAGACTCTAGCTTATCATTCGAACTGGAAAGACTGCTCAGACACCCTCCCTCTCCTGACTGTTTCTTTCAGAGCCCTTTGTTTGAAAACAAATTACAATGAATTAGTTAAAAAGCAACAGAGGGTCCTGTGGCACCTTTGAGACTAACAGAAGTACTGGGAGCATAAGCTTTCGTGGGTAAGAACCTCACTTCTTCAGATGCAAGTAATGGAAATCTCCAGAGGCAGGTTATGGAGCATTGCTTATGCCTCGGCTACTCAGCTCATGCTAGGGAAATTAACTGCTGTGTTTTCTTTCATTTTAAAACATTTCTATTGGTATCCATCCCTTTCACTTAGACAGTATATGCTCTTCCTGGCTGTTTTTGGCCAGTGGAATGTCATTGCATTATGATTACATATATCCATAGACAGGGTCTCTATTTATTCAGCTATTCTGTATATTCCTTACATTTCTCCGTGCACAGACACAGAGCAAACAGTTCCTTTCAGACAAAACGGCCTTTGTTTTAGATAAGCAAAGGGGAACAGAAGACAAGGAAGAAAGAGTCTCCATGAAAGAGCAGAGCGTGTGTCTCTTCTGTAACAATCTGCACTGAACACAAAATGGCTGCCTGCTTTTGCAGACAGCACAATCCTAGAGATTTAAAGGTGCAATATGCAGAAAGCAAAGGTCCAACCCTTGTGTAGTCAATTACATTACAGTTTAGGGTCTGAGTGTTGTTTAGTTTTTTCCATTCCATGGGCTAAAATCAGCCAAGCGACCCAGGGAGGTTTAAATTATAATTCCCCTTGCTAGACTCACTGCTGTGGAAGGCAGATGGTGTTACCAATATTGCTCTCCGCAGGGGTTCTACCAGGGCAGGTCAAGTCATTCAGTTCTGATGGGCTTGAAACATATCAATTCTGGCAAGCACCATCTACACTGGGGCTGCACTGGCCCCAGGTGTGCGAGCCTTCTTGCCCGTCCCACCACACACACACCCAATAAGTGGAGCTGTGGCTGCTTTGTGCTGCCTCATCCCACTCATCACCACTAGGTACCTCCGTGACTGCGTATCCTGCTTTTAGCCATTGCCACTAGCTAATGAATCTGACCCAATAATTCAAACAGAGTACAAGTAGCAGTGTAACTGGTACATCCACCTTCTTTCAGTGGAGTCCCTTGCCTTTTTACAGGAATCAAAGTTTGGTTTGGTTTGGTTTCATGTCATTTAATCACAATTTTCTCCCCTTCTCTTTCACCCCATGCCACGGAACCTCCAAAAATCAAAACAACAAATTTCTCCTCTCACAAGCCTGATCGAGCAGATAAGTTCCTAGACTAGGATGTGAAAGAGATGGTCTTGATTCCTGGCTCGGTCTCATGCTCCTTGGATAAATCCTCTAAATCGCCCTTGTAACTCAGTTCCCATCTGTAAAATAGGGATAGCACTTCCCTGCCTCACAGGGATGTTTGACTAAAATCCATCAATGACTGTGAGGCACTCCGATGGCCAGATAAGTACCTAGATAGAGGGAAGGACTTATGGGAATGTAGAATCCAAGCATCTCTTCATTCGTTCTCACTCAGGCTCCATCAGTGTTTGTGTGAAGGTGATGTGGGCCCTCAGAAGCATGTACCAGCTGAGGAAACCCCTCTTCCCTCTGGGAGAGTTTTCTTTTTTGAATTAAAATCCAGCTCTGTCTTGTCCCTTAATTGCCAATCTGACTTGTCAAGAACCAGGCCACACAATCCGGTTCCTTATCCGGTTTGCCTCTTTACTTTTCTTCCCCGCACACCCCATTGTTGTTATGCGAGGCAGAGTTCTTGAGGCTCACCTGGTTTATAAATAATGAATGCCAGTTCCGTGCATGTTTTCAGATAACTG
This sequence comes from Trachemys scripta elegans, assembly GCF_013100865.1. NCBI lineage: Eukaryota > Metazoa > Chordata > Testudines > Emydidae > Trachemys > Trachemys scripta. Next base: position 35,836,055 of record NC_048310.1, on the reverse strand, counting down.
CGCTGGCTGTTTGATTGCACAAGGAGATTAAAAAGGTATTCATTTGGAGTGACCTTTAAGCTGCCGGTATAAATGGCAGGGGTAAAAATCGCTCTCGACTGCAGCGGGTCCCATTAATGATGTCTGTCTCCCAGCATACGGTATATAAATAATGCAAGCGAGAACTTTGCTAGGAAAGCAGGATCTTTATTAAACTGCTGCCAGTTTGGTGGAGACAGTTTCCAATCTTTTATGCGTACTTATAGAGCAACAACAACAGCAGCAGCTAAAAAAACAACAAAAACCGCCGCTGCCACCACCAATTAACAACTAACCCAGGTCTCACTTTTTGCTTGGCAGCCCTTTGGGAAGTCTGACTAATCAAACTGTTAGCACCAGTCAGCAGAAGAGGGACTGTGAGGCAGTGGAGTCTTCAAGTAGGTGAGGCATCGTTGGCAGGGTAATTCATCAGCTTTCGATATAATTAGATTATCAAGAGCAGCCTGATTCTACTACGTCACTGAATGGGTTCAGATGCTCTGAACAGGCCCTATCCACTTTAGATACAGGATTGGGTTTTACCTTTCAATTTTTAACCAGCGCTAAATGGAAAATGGGATGCATAGCCCTGCCATCCTATAGATAGCTGACCTTCCAAGAACACATCATAAATGGTGCCACTACAAGATTATTTCAATGCATTGGCCAGCAGGGGGTTATTCCTTGTGGAAACGCATCTTTCAAGTGCCACATTTCCTCCTGGTTCTGTCATTCAGTCACTCGTTTAGAAGATAAGTCAAGGAGTCACATAGCTAATCACCTGTTGTTCTACGACAGCTTTGTGTTGGACTCTAACAAACCTGAGGTTTTTTCCGCAGTGGATAGGTCTATCTCAAATTTTAATAACTGAAAAGTCCTGTGGTGTCCTCAGTTTTATTTTAAAATAAATGAGAAGGCACAAGCTGGCACTGGGGACCAATCTGATCTGAACATAGGGTTATTGATGTGGAAGTTTGATGAATGACCTGACCTGGAGTAACCTTGTTCTATCCCTGCATTGTCTGTTCTACTGGGGAAAGGAGAGAGGGAGATAAAGATGGGCCTGAACTTTATAGCTCAGATCTGGAACTGGATTTGAATTTAGTGAAATTCTGGGGAAATGGAGACCACGTTTTATTTCAGACCCATATCTGGAGTGACACATTTAACTTGAGTAACATCTAGTCACGGTGACGTCTGCTCACAGACCTTCTACTGGCAACACTTTTTGTCACCATTGCACCTTCTTACATGGGTGACCAGATACACTGTCCAACTCCAGATCCCACAGGTAATAGCCAAGGTGAAATGCAGGATGGAACCCTTCCTTCCCTCTTCTCAGACCAGTGTAGATGGAAGAATGATGGTAAATGAGCCCTATGAAGTCAAAGGGATCAGAAATGGAGAAGACAGACCACAGTCCATAGGACCATCTCAAACCATAGAACACTATTTATACTTTAGCCCCAGGGGTACCGGGGAAATGAGGGCAAACTCAAACGATGAAAGTTGTATGAGGATAGAGATTTCAAATCCCTAGAAGGGTCACTCTTGAGTGACTCTGTTTCTTTCTGTTTGAGGTACCAGAGAGCAGTGTTGGGCATTTGCTCATCTGTGCACAGTGCTCCAGGCTTCTTTCCTGTCACCCTCTTGGTATCACATGGATGTGTGACTCTTAGCACATTCAGGTGAGCGGCCATGGTGCTGACAATACTCAGCTCCAGGTCTCCATGTTGTCTGACCTAGTGGGTGCAGTCAACCAAGTCACCGGAGAGTGGTTTTGAGTGAGCGCTAACTTACTGAGATTTCACCTATCCAAAACCAAACGAAAGTAGCCAGGCTAGCAGGAGAAAGCAACCAGAAAGACTACACCTTGTATCATTCCTCCTGACAGAGGACGAGTGTCTCTGCTTATTAATTTTGTTCACCATTCGGAGGTCATTTTGGTTCCCCAGCTCCTAGAGGATGGTCAGGTATAGTTTGGCTAGAGCACATTTTTTTCCATCTCTACTTGGTGATACATGCTGCTACAGTCTTTGCTGCAATTACCCAGCCTTTGCCTCCTCAAAACTGTGCCACTGTAACATACTCCGCATGTGGCTGCACCTTAAGACCTTTCAGAAACCTAAGCTGCTGCAGAATACAGCTGCCCAGTTATTAACTGGAGCTTCAGGCTTTGGATTGACTACCAATTAGTTTCCAGCTGGAGAGTAAAGAGTTAGTGTTGACCTAAAGCCCTAAATCAGGGGTGGGCAAACTTTTTGGCCCGAGGGCCACATCCGGGTGGGGAAATTGCTTGCAGGGCCATGAATGTAGGACTGGAGCAGGGGGTTGGGGTGCGGGAGGGAGTTCAGGGTGTGGGAGGGGGTGCGGTGTGCAGGAAGGGGCTCAGGACGAGGGATTGGGGCAGAGGAGGGGTGCGGGGTTTATGAGGGGGCTCAGGGAAGGGGGTTGGCGGGCAGGAGGGGTGCGAGGTGCAGGCAGGGGGCTTAGGGCAGGGAGTTTTGGGGCAGGGTGCAGGAGGGGTTCGGGCTCCGGCCCGGCGCTGCTTACCTGGAGCGGCTACGGAGTGAGAGCAGTGCGCACTGGGGCCAGAGCAAGCTGTCTGCCTGCCAGCCCCGGCCCCGCACCGCTCTGCTCCAAGAAGTGGCCGGCACTACGTCCCGGCAGCCCCTTGGAGAGGAGGGGCAGAGAGCTTCACACGCTGCCCTTGCCTGGGGGTACCTCGCCCTGCAGCTCCCATTGGCCGCGGTTCCCCATTCCCTTACCAATGGGCGCTTCGGGGGAGGTACCCACAGGCAAGGGCAGCACGTGGAGCCCTCTGACCCCTCTCCGCCAGGAGCCGCAGGGACATGGTGCCGGCCGCATCTGGGAGTGGTGCAGGGCCCGCAGCTCCACGGGGGTGGCAATCCCACAGGCCAGATCCAAAGCCCTGAGGGGCCGGATCCAGCCCGCTGGCCATAGTTTGCCCACCCCGCCCTAAATGGTCCAGAACCTGGCTTTCTGGAAGACAACCTCTCTCCCTGGTGCTGTTGGAATCTGTGAAGTCCCCCTAGCTAACCACTCCTTGGTTTAAAAGGGAGAGAGCTGGTTAGTGGTAGGCCACTGGTTAGGGGGTTTCTTGACTTCAGAGCTTATTCCCAGTGAGGCCCCTGGCAGCCCAGATTTATTGACCTTCCCGGCAAGCTGCAAGGTTCATCTTTCTCGAGAGGTTTTGGGTGGGAGTTGTCCAATTAAAGGGATTTTCATTTGTCAGGCGATTTTTATTCTGTTAGTTGAGGATTATGGGCAAATTGTTATTTTGGATTTTGTCTGTGTTCGCCAGAGGGCCCCCATCACCTAGAACTGCTTGAGGTGGGGTTTTAAATAGAAAAATAACTCTGCGTACACTGCTCTGGGGATGGGTCTAACTTACACCACTGGGGTAAGACCACATCGGTGGAGGATGGAGATGCTGCCTGCCCCCAACACACCCTTCCTTCCCTGGCATGCTCCCTGTGTTGGAGGACAAAGGGACAGCTTGGGCAGGGGCTGCCTACATTGTCTTTATACCAGCTGGGAGTTTCCCTCCACCAGGCAAATTCTCCACTGGCCAGGATCCAGCCCCTTTGTGCCACCTGAGTGCAACGCATAGTCTGGCCGGAAGCTTTTATAGCATGTTGAACCCCCGTGGCATTACTTTATGGAACATGTCGAGCACTAGCGGATCGTGACTGCAAAGTCTCAGAAAAGTCACAGTTGGCTCATAGGAGGATAAAAAGGCCAAAGTCAAGAATTTAGTGTAAAAAATGCCCCCAAGTCCTTGCCTGCATCTTTTTAATCAAAATCTCCTTTTCTTTCCCATAAAATCCACTTGGAACCTCCAGCGACGTTGATCTATAGCTTGTGAAGCATCTTGCGCCGCTATACCAACGCTGGCCAGTTCTCCCCACATCAGTAGCACTGCAGGAAGGTGATGGGAGAGCGTTGCTGCTGGTGCTGACTTGTGGGTACTGCTTCACTGGCCCGGCCTTTGCAAAGGCAGCAGGGGCAGCAGCCCTGGCTAGCAATCTCTGATGCCAACTATACAAGCTTCACGGTTTAGAAATGGCAAAATCTGCAACCTTCATGATAAGCCACAATGCCTAATTCCCAGCTGTGATGTTTCTTTGAGGCATAGCCCTCCACTGAGGCTGTTGTAGCTCTTTGTACTACCCCACCATGGATTCTGGGGAGGCACTAAGTATAATATACCTCCTGGAGCTCCCAGGGGACATGCCACCGCTTACGAGGTAACCAATGGGCTGCTTCTGGGGTGACGCCTCCACAGCTCTCCATCTGCCTTCACATGGGGGCTCTGGCTGCAAAAGCCAGACGAGAGCCCTTCTTTGCTCTGCATCAGTTTCCACATCTTGAAAATGAAGATAATATTTACCTAACTCCCAGAGGTGTTGTTCAGCTTAATGAACTTGGACAGCAGGGACCACTGATCATCTACTCTGACCTGCATATCTCGAGCCAGAGAACCTCACCCAGCAATTTCTGCACGAAGCCCATAACTGCTGCTTGAATGATAGCAGAGCTTTTAGAAAGAGATCCAGGCTTGATTTCCCTTATGCTAGTAATGCACTTTGAGGTTCTCAGGCAGAGGGTGCTATGTACAGTAAGCATAAAGTCTGACTGTTCCTGGGCTGCTGTTATTAATGCTGTTAATAGTGTGCCATTAGTGGAAGGAGAAGATAGATGGATTCTCTGCTGCTACCCTAGTTCCTGGCTCTTTAATGGGAAGAAAAGGAGACGTCTCAGCATCTCTGACAGACGCTGTTGCACTTACTGCTTCAGCCTCTCTAGCTAGCCTTGCTTCTGCAAAGGCTGCACTTGCGGCGGGTTTATTTTTGGTGGGTCCCAGAAGCATTTCAGACTTCATTTTGCACATGACCACAGGTAGTTGCTCCCGCTACAAATGCCAATCGATCGCCATCCATATTTTATTTCCACCGTCTCTGGCGACCCCCCCAGCCAGTTGCTGTTCTCCTAGGCGAGAACAGGGGTTTGTGTGTGTATCTGTGTCGGTCAGAAGGTTTAACCTAGATGTAAATTTTAGGGGCGGTGAGTTGCTTTTGGTTGCTGTTTTTGCAAGCGTTCTAAAGCCACGGAGCTACCTGATTGGATATTAACCCCGGCAGAATGGAGGATAAGTGCTTCAAAAGATGCTAGAGCCCTGCTGTGCCAATTCCAAATTGCATGTTGTGTAGAGGCCTCTGTGCCAGCAGGATAATGTCACTCCTAGAGAGCGTTCTGTCTGTATGCCGGGCAGCATTTCAGTCTGTCATTACGGCTTTTACAGAGCAAAGAGATATTTTTTTTTAAAAAGGGGCAACCTAACACTTTAAGTTTTGATTGTTGCCTCCACTTGTCTTGGTAGTTATTGTGACCCTCAATGCCTACTCGATTCTATGATTGTCTGTTTTCCTTGCAGGACATAGGGGATCGTATTCTCATCATTGTGAGAAAGAATGCCTTCGGCTTTTTTAGCTGCCCATTAACCAGCCACCCTGGAATTATTTAGGTGGCTGTGGCAGCGGGCAAGTGTGCTCAAAATTTTTAGGTGTCTCCTTGCCTGAGAAAACTGTGATACAGTGGGCCAGACACGGGACTTTGAGTCAGGAGGGCTGGGGTCTAATCCTGCCTTTGCTGCTGCCTTGCTAGATAGCAGTGGGGTAACTGCTCTCCAGGGGAGCTCACCTCTGGATGCCACATGGTGGGTGTGAGACACCACTGAGAGATTAGCTACTCACTGTAGCATGCTTTGCTCACAGGACAGTAGACTTTGCAATGTAACTTGCAGTTGGAATTACTGCGTTGAGCAGCTGTAAATCGGTCCCCTGCAGCTGTACAGACCCTGGAGTGGGATGTGGGCAGGTTACCGTCCAAACCGCCAATGCTAACAGAGGAGAGTTGGGAGCATATATAGGTGCTGGAACGAGGGATGCTGCTGCACCTCCTGGCTTGACATGGTTTCCAACATATACAGGGTTTACAGTTGGGTTCAGTGGCTCTCAGCACCCCCGATACAAATTGTTCCAGGGGGCATATGGACGAAGAACCCTGGGATAGAGCTCGCGGCATGCTGTCCGTACTGTTTGCTCCATATCGTGGCTATTTCCCACTTCCAAGAGGACGATGCAAAGGGAGCCAAGGAGCTGGGGAACTGTCCTCCCTTTTCTATGCCATTAAATTTGTCCACGTAAGGTGAAGAACACGAACTCCTGTTACCAGTGCCATACTAATACCACATGCACCAGGACGAGCAGGATCCCAGGTTGGCGTCTTTAATTTCTATGCAAGATAAAGATCTCCTTTTCTTGCAAAGACTTGGAAAGGCCTCCTGGGATATATGGGTTCTTTGGAGACCATCTTTTACTTTGTCATGTCATCTCGTACTGCAGCCAGAGGGAGACTGCCATTCACGCTACACTCATGTTTAATAACCCACTCGTGTGCTCTCAATAATGTGTTTGTTTCCACACACGTTCAAAACCTGCTAATTAATGTTCGCTGGTTCAGGAGATTAAGGCTTTCGAAGACAACTAGCCGCGCAACTCCCATTAATTTCAATAAAAAGAACAGGAGTACTTGTGGCACCTTAGAGACTAACAAATTTATTAGAGCATAAGCTTTCGTGGACTACAGCCCACTTATGCATCCGAAGAAGTGGGCTGTAGTCCACGAAAGCTTATGCTCTAATAAATTTGTTAGTCTCTAAGGTGCCACAAGTACTCCTGTTCTT
>NC_048310.1:35614211-35828979 GCF_013100865.1 Trachemys scripta elegans | reverse complement strand
TAGAGCATAAGCTTTCGTGGACTACAGCCGACTTCTTCGGATGCAGCCCACTTCTTCGGATGCATAAGTGGGCTGTAGTCCACGAAAGCTTATGCTCTAATAAATTTGTTAGTCTCTAAGGTGCCACAAGTACTCCTGTTCTTCTTTTTGCGGATACAGACTAACACGGCTGCTACTCTGAAACCTGTCATTAATTTCAATCAGAGTCACGGGAGTGAATTCCCCACTTTGCTTTGAAAATCACAGACAGAAACTCTAAACCTCCTGCTGGATTTATTACTACTTCTCATAACTGTATCTCTGTTTCTTATTTATATGTAATGTTGGCATTTGCATGTCATTATCTGATGGCCGCCACCTTGGCCAATCTACCAGGAACCTCCAGGGCGGAAAGCACAAACCGGTATAGTCTGAGCTAAAGAGCCAGGTCACAAGAACTGTAGCAGACTCAGTTTCTCTGTGGGTTGGGCACAATGTGAGCTACTTTGCACACCCTGACCTAGGGTTTACAGGTATGTAATGACACAATTCTACCACTTTTGCTCACACTGAGTAGTCTTTGGTTTGCATGAGTAATTTCATTAATAAAAGGCTACTGAGCACAAGTATAGGTGATAGAATTGGGCCCCCAGTGTCTCCCAGGACTTTACAAACCATCACTGTTAAATTGGTAAGGGTGTATTTTGAAGATTTGCTATGGATCCCAATCTTGGGCATCCAAGAAAACTTTGAGGCGATGGACAGTTGTATTACTGGATCCAAACTCAGAAGGAAGGAAATGGTAGCCTGGAAAAAGCTATGACACTTTGTGCTGGAGCAGCAATAAAGGACAGGGATCTAGCCCACCTTAGACTGTTGTATGAATGACCACGGGAAATATGGTCTTTCCTTCCTCCGATGCACCTGGCATGGGCCACTGCTGGAGGAAGCTCTTCACTAGACTAGATAGGCCACTGCTCTGTTCTGGGACGGCACTCTGAATAGAGTTTCTAGAGAACATGTCTATTCTGAGCAGAGTTCGTTCAGACTGCAAAAGTGCTAAAATATTATCTGAGCAATGCATCCTTTCTTTTGTTTTAATAGATGAGTCAACACATTGTAGCTGTTACAGTCCTTCCGTTTACAGACTGGAGCCTTTATTATGATATGGTAATAATTTTAAAGAAGGTTTTGTTTCATGCTGGGAATATATTTTATAAGATCAAATCCATGGCAAGCTCAAACTTGCCTTTTGTTTACACAAATGGCTTTAATTTTACTATAAGATTATCCATTTAAAAGACACTCTTTAAAGCATCCAGATATGTCTAGGCCTAGAAAGTTGCACTGAAAATTTGGAAGAGCACTTGGTATTCTCTCAGATCCAATAGTTAAGACAGGAATTGGAGGCAGCAAACCAAAAGGCTAACACCATTATACTCCATGGTGTAAGATATCAGTTTTAGTTCAAGGCAGTCATTCAGGGAAGCTTTGTTGGTGGTGGTGAAGAGTCAGTGGGGTGTCAATCTCATTCCATCGCTAATAGACCAAAGAAGGGACGTGGATAACCCGCAGCGAAGGCATGAACCAAACTATCTGAGATTCTTTAAAATAGACCATACGCTGGAGATGATCCGGGGCTATTATGTCTCTTGTTCACTGGATGGCTTTTGAATATCTCTGTCACTTGAGTAAGCAGCCAAGTTAAATCACTGATTTCTCAAGAAGTTCTTGATGAGTTCCAAGAGTTTAAAACCTTATTGGAATCTGAGACCAGATGGCTTTAGAGCAGAAATGCATAACTATACAGCTCTGGTGGTTACTGGTTTTTATTAGCCACACAGGAATAGGTTTTCAAGAGCTCAGTCCCCTCCATTCGGGCTGGATTTTCAAAAGAGCTCAGCTCCCACTTGAGAACCTAAATAAAGGTTTTCAGAAGTGACTGGCACCCAGCAGCTGCTACTGTGACACTTACAGACCTCACTCTGAAGCTGGTGTGAAAAGCTGGTGGTGCACAATCCAGACACCTTCTTTTCCAGTTCAGTTTCTGCTAAACAAACCACAGTCAGTCTCTTTGCGATTACAGAAGGCAGGGGGAGTATAAATGTCACCATTGTGCTCTTAGATGGAGTTAAGTAGAGAGGATAGCTATATCTAGAGGTTAATAGCATTAAAGAGCATCCCGTCTTTGGTAAAATTACTAGCATGGGTGTCAAGAGAGCTAGGTTCAGTTCCCGGGTCTGTCCCAGATTTCCCAAACTCAGTTGCATCTGAAATATCCCTTGTGTTCTCTGGCCCATGAGTGCATCCTGCACTGAAACTGCCAGTGGTACCTTGATGCTATCAATCACCACAAACATTCCTTGGGGCAACTGGCACTCTTGATCTGTTAGCACATCCCTGAATGCAATTGCCACCAAATCACGGACTCAACTAGTTAATGCTGAATGAGTGGTGTGTGTGTGTGTGTGTGTGGGCGGGGGGGAGGGTGTTGGCTTCTTCTGCCTGCTCTGTGTGAGTAAAGGCAAAGAGAAAGCAGACAGGGATGTACCTCATATACAATCTCAGGATCTTGGTATGCCTGCAAAATGCTAGTTAGTTCATGTTTCTATGATTTCATAGAACCCCAGTTTAATGAAGGCTGATCTTCAAGACCTAATTAAAATTGAGGTTGCACTTTGATTGGATACTGTTCTCACACAGGGTAGAATTCTTCCCCAAAATCCTATTTAAATGGCTGCCACTTTATCCAGAATATTCCAGTCTTAGCACTTTAGGCCACTTAAAGATGTACTTTTTATCCCCCAGAATCACCTATCACAACAAGTATTAGACAATGGTGCTATGGCTTTATATGCATGAAAAAAATCTCGGAAAAGGTTCATTAGAAATATTTAAATTGCATAGATTTTGTATTGAATAAGAGGGTGGATTTTGATATCTGTGACAGAATGTACCTCAGTATTCACACCCTACACACTATTGTAATAATCTTTGTACAAAGTATGCTTTGTAAGGTATCATTTAAAAACTCATAATTGGCTGATCAGTAATGACCTCTGAAAATATGTGTGGTAACATTGTATGTGAAGTTATATGATTCCACTGTTTGCTGGTCTTAACATATGTTCCAAACTGAGGTTGGCAAACGGGTCTGCCTCAAACAATGAAATGTGTGCTCTGCCATAGGTGCCAACTTCCCCTCTACCAGGGGGTGCTCGATCCCATCGCCGTCCTATGCCCCGCCCCCACTCCACCCCTTCCCCTAAACCTCCAGCCCTACTCTACCCCGACCCCACCTCTTCCCTGCCTCTTTCCGTCCGCTCCCCGTCCCCGCTCCTCCCCCTCCCGCTCCCTCTCCCTCCTGGAGCCAATTTGCATGCCACAAAACAGCTGTTCACAGCGGGAGGTGCTGGGAGGGAGGAGGATGAGTGATTAGTGGGGCTGCCAGTGGGGAAGAGACGGAAGCTTGGCTGTGGGTGGGTGCTAACCACCTGCTAATTTTTCTCTGTGGGTGCTCCAGCCCTGGTGTGCTCCAGCCCTGGAGCACCCATGGAGTCGGCACCTATGTGCTCTGCTTAGTTTGCATTTAAGCAGTAAACAGAGTCATCAAGCAGGAAGGAAGCTCAAACAGGTGAAGAAAAAGCAGCAGGGAACATCCTTCCCCAGAGCCTTTTGTCTCCTGGTTCCCAGCTGGAAATATTTTTCAAGAGAGGGACTGAAACTATAAAAAGGAGGGACAAACCCCCAAGGCACACACTCCACCCCTCTTTCTGCCCCTGGCATTCCTGGCACTTGAAGCAACAAAGGAAGCATTTGTTGGATTCTGGGAGAAGGGGTCCTGACCTAAGACGTTTGGTCAGTAAGACTGCTGAGAGCATGTGGTGAGAAATCTTTGCTTTGCATTTAACATAGTTTGTTAAGTTAGGCACCAGTTGCATTTTATATTTATTTTTCTTGTAACCATTTCTGCCCTTTGTGCCTCATTACTTGTACTCACTAAATCTCTCTCTTTGTAGTTAATAAACTTGTTTTATTGTTTTAGCTAATCCAGTGTGTTTGTTTGGGAAACTCCATTTGGGGTTGCAAGTTGTGTGCATATTATTTATATTAAAGAAATAGCTGACTTTATATAAACTTGTATTGTCCCCGAAAGGGCTGGGCAGTACAGGATATACATGGGGGGGGGAATCTAAGAGTGGGGGTGTGTTGGGGTCATCCTGCAGTATAGCCAAGGCTGGTGAGAGCCAGAATGTAACCCAAGTGGCAGGCTGCAGTTACCTACAGACTCTCAGGGTGTCGCTTGATGCTTGAAAGCTGTTTGACAGCAGCCCAGGTGGGAACTCCTTCAGCAAAGCAGGGAAAGGCACCTACGGTTGTTGGGCAGGGATGACATACCTGCTCATTAGTCTGGATTGTACCCTGGTATGCCACATTATCACACGGGTTTGGGTTCTATATCAGCATCTTTGGACATCATCGCTGTGTTTGGGGTCACTGTGAAGTCCCAGGCCTGTTGAAGAAGAGTGTAATTAAAGGTCTCCTGGCACTCTTCATAAAAGCAAAGGTGCTAACTCAGGTGTCTTAGACAGAAATAACCCAGGTTAGAATTTGGCAGCCTCCCTCTCCATTTCCTGTACTGAACTATTATGGGTTGCTGTGTGCTTCTCTTGGATACTTACTTCTACCGTCCTTTTCATTCGTAGCTCTCAAAGGACTTTGCAAAGGTAGCTAGAACCCTATTATCCCCACTCTATAGATGGAGAAGCGGAGGCACAGCGAAACGAAGGGACTTGCCCAAAGTCATATAACAAGTCAATGGAAGAACTGGGACTATATCCCATTCCTCTCAGTACTATGCCCTGCCCACCGAACCAGAGGTGGCTGTGTTACCATGGCAGATGAGATGAAGGCTTTGGATCTCTGGATGACAGGTGCAATATGAATGTCGGTCATTATTATTACTAATTGCCTTTCTGATGACTTTGTCAGCTTAGGGAGTAGGTTAATGTTGCCCTTTATCATCCCTTCTATTTGCCCATTAAACCACAGTAGCTGTGCCCATTCCAATAGCCCAATGACAGCTTTATCTATTCAGCTGTGTGCTTTATGGTGAGTTCCCTCTGCCTCCCTTCTGAAAAGAGTCCACTCTGTTAATTACAGTGGGTCCCTAATGAAACACCTGCTTGGGACAGTTGTGTGAGAAGTAAGGAGACCTGCCTGATATGAAGCTAGAGATAGGATTTAAAGTCTATGCCCTAGCACAAAAATGATATTATGGACCTGAGTCAACCATCTGAGAAGCCACAGTAATTCTGTCAATATATGTAAGGCAACCCACTGCATCGAGTCCACCTAGAGGGTCACCACTCCAAAACTCACTGCAGAGGGGGTGGATTCCTCGTTTGAAGAGCCATTTGAAACTGGACCGGACAAAGCACAATCAGAATTGACCATGTAACAATAGCACCTTAATTGATAGTAGCTCTGCCCACTGTGTGTATTCAGAGTCTGAGCGGCTTAGCTTAGTGCCAAAACCAGGTATTTTCTCCTGTTAGACCTGCAGAGTCAATACAGATCTGGGAGAGAAAGGACAGTCCGGTGGCTAGGACCTGGGGCAGCTGGGTAAGTTCCTGCTTTTTGTGTGACCTTGTGTCACTTGTGTCACAGCTGCCCATCTAAAAAATGAGATAATACCACGTCGCTGCCTCCAGTGGGTGTTGTAATTGGCAAGGGCTCAGACAATGAGGGCCACACAAGTGCCTAAGGCAGATAAGTGAAGGATCTGCGATCTGTTTAGTTTCATGCCTTCATACAAGAGGTCACAATGCTCTTGCCCCAGGAAGGTCGAAGGGTTCTATTCACTCTCGCATACACTGCCATTTTAAGAGGTTCAGCGGGTGGTGCATGTTCAGACACTGGAAGGGAAAGTTCATGGCAGACGAACACGAGGAAGAAAAAGGCTTTCTAGACAGTGTTCAGCACCTTCCAGGATCGGGCTCAAAGAACACAAAGACAGAAACAAAATGCACAAGCGATTCAATCTATTATGTCTCAGCAACACGATTATTTTTATTTGTGTAATTTATGAAAAGTGTCTTTAATTTATAGCCAAGCATCTGGCTGTTGATGATGTTGACTATTATAAAAGCCAACATTCAACTTACGAGCAGAAAGCCAAAGATATTTAATTTTTACATTCTTTTGCCAAGCCTGTTCATGACAGTTGTTTGTTAGCTTGTAGCCACAGGAAATAAAATATAGATGCGGACTGAACTGATCAGTCCCAGATTATGACAGTATTGTAGTGCCCACATAGTTATAGGTGTCTTGTGGTTTCTACTGCTTTTTAAGTTTAAAGTCCAAGCTCATATGAACCAGCGGGAAGGCTTTGAAAGTTTACAAGGAAAATATTTTTCTTAGTTGGTTCCTACTTGTAAAGTGGGATCCAGAGCTTTTTAAAATTGGGGATAAAAAAAAGTGATGAATGTGTTCCTGGGGGAAGCGTAATACTCTAGGTCTGAAAATAATACAGAGAGATTGTAATTAAACTCTCTCTCTCTCAATCACAGTCCCTTACAAAGTGCCCTCTCTCATCCTGCCATGGCCCACGTACTAGAGATACACAAAATGAAGCCCTCACTCACTTGACGCTCAGTCCTGACTCAGATACAACGCCTCTCTGTAAAGCCAATGAGGATTTTGCCCTCAGAAGGGCTCCATGGTTTGCATTTGCAACTTAGTTCTGAGACTGTCCCCCTCCCCCATACCTTTACTTGCTGATATTTTTAAAAGCAGCGGTCAGCACCTCAAATGCACAGAATGCTCACCAGTAGGTTGCCTCTTAATATAGTCATGAGTTTTTGTTTTTCTTTTGCTTAATCAAGATTAATTACAGACAATAGCCCCTACTCCTCAGGAGGAATGCAACTCCAATTCTGTGTATTAAAGTGGCATGTTTGCACAAAGATCTTTTTATAAACTTGTGGGTTTTTTTTAATTTCATCAGTTCCTCAGACTCAGCCTCTAAATCAACACCATATGATGCCGAGTTCATTTTTCTCATTGGAAGCACTCTGTTCACTATATAATTTCCCAGCTTCAAATTGCATTCCTTCTACTTCCCAAAAGCTCTCTTTTGTGTTTGGGCACCAGTTCCTCTCTTTTGACAAACAAATCCCAGTTTTTTTTTTCCTTCAGTCCTTACCTGCTTCCACCTCCCATAGAATTCTTCCACAGCCAAAAAGCCCAACTGAACACACACTCCTCTGCTGCTGAGGAGTGAGGTGAGGCCAGGTTCATCCAGTGAAACCATTTCTACCTGCTTCTCTCACTTCCCTTGATTCCATCAACTTTGTCTCCCTACAGCGAGTAGGTCAGATTCTGCAGGGGCTCTTGGCCAACTGGGCTTCACTTCTGCAGGACTTTCTTCAAGCTATCAGGAGAATGGGAGAAAAATCTGGAGAGAACTTCAGAAAGCTTTGAGGTCTGTGCCTGGAAGCGAAAAATAAGGGAGGTTAAGCTGCTGCCTTAGTGACTTGTTTGAAAAGAGCAAGGATGCTGCCACGTTTTGAATGATTCACAGAGGGCAAAACTGCTGGGAGTGACGTGTGATCCCTGGAAAGCATGGACTGGCTGGTGTTGTGAGGAGAAAAGGTGACTTGGTTGGTAGTACATGGCACCTCATTCGAACAGTGTACTGCACTTGCCAGTTTTATGCGTTATATCGGAGAAACAAAACCTTTTAGAAAGTCAAAAGTGACTCAAAGGAAGAGTGTATTGAACTTTACTATAGATCCCCTGGGAAAAGCACCTGCAATATATTACTGTCTTTCCCATCTGGTGTGACACAGTCAGGAACCAGTATTAAATTGATAACAGATGCCAGTTGTCACAAGTATGGCTTTTATCTGAAATATATTACCCGACTGACTGATGAACTTCAGAAGGCTCCATTCAGATAAGTTCTCCCCTGAGTTTGGGACTTTGACTGAACTTGGGCTGGCCAAACCCAGAGAATTTGGGGTTCTGCTTTTCACCCCGAACCTGAATTCAAGAGGCAGACTATTTCAGAACTCAGGGAATGAAGTCCTCAGAGTGTTCTTCCTGGTTTGCTGAGAAGGAGCCTCTGCTCCTTTTGTGACAGATGATGCCACTTGCACGGCAACTCCGCAATATCTGAGAAGGTGGTGACCCTTATGCTTCTTGGCATAACTCTCAATGCTGGAGTTTAATTGGCCCTGAACCCCACCCAGACTATTCACTCAAACCTACTTTGAATTTCTTTGGTCTATTTTATACTTCAGGGGAAAGTTCAGTTTTGGTTTCCTTATATCGTTAAGAATTGATGTGACAAAGAAAAAATAAATACAAGTCACCTGCGACTTGGATGTCTGTGAGCAGCATTGTCAAGGACAGAAAAAGGGACCAGTCACTCCACCGCATTGTACCTTCATCACCAGCTAAAGGAAACCAGCCTCTGAAATGAAAACAAATGCAGCTGGTTGATGGGGGGGAAAACAGTAAAACAAAAGGTGCCTGCCTGGATGGTCAAGAGCAGCATGTTGAAGGGAGGGTGGGGGAAGTGGACTTCCTTTAAATGGACTCAGGCATATCTGAAAGGCATATTTGTTGAGTGGACTATCAGAGATTACAGGGAGCCATTACAGAGTCATAGATGATGAGGCCTTAAGAGGCCATTGGAATCTGATTTCCTGCATTTTATGGGCCACAAACTATCACCCAGTAATTCCTGCTTGAAGCCAAATAACTTGTGGTTGAACTATGATGTATCTTCAGAAATATATCCAACGCTGATTGAAAGACTTCCAATGATGCAGAACCCACAGCATCTCTTGGCAAGTTGTTCCAACAATTAACTTTCCTCGCGGTTAAAAAACTGCATATTATTTCTCGTTTAAATTTGCCTCGCTACACCTTCCAAGCACAGGCTCTTAATTAAGCAGTATAAAGGCATGGCAGAGAAGCTAAACGATTCTTTGCTCAGACGACCTCACCAATGATGTTGCGGAGATGCCTAATCTTTTCGGGTAATAAAGATGGTGCACTATCAGACTGAAGTGAGAAAACAAAACAAAAGAAGCTGGAACAAACTGATACATTTAAGAGTAACAAGTCACCAGAGTTCAGAGCAGCAGCCGTGTTAGTCTGTATCCGCAAAAAGAACAGGAGTACTTGTGGCACCTTAGAGACTAACAAATTTATTAGAGCATAAGCTTTCATGGGCTACAGCCCACTTCTTCGGATGCTGGATGGCATCCATCCAAGAGCACTGGCGGAATTTAAGAATGAAAGGTCTGAGCTGCTAACAAAAATATTTCCAAATATTTCCTTCAAATCAGCTACTGGACCAGAGGGCTGCAGGAGAACCATTCTTATACCTAGTTTAGCAAAATAAAATTTACAATTTGTATTGGGCCCACTTGAAACTTTTAGTAACAGCCTGTTTTGGAGATGATTAAGAGATTCACCACCCTAATTAAAGCACCAGGAGGGACTGTGCCTCAGAAGTTTAGCTGGCCAGTTCAGGAAGAGTATTCTGTATGTAGGGGTGGGCTGGAAGAAAGCTTGGAGGAGGTAGAAAGCATGGAAGGTCCAGGTCCAGGCATGGCATCACTGGTGGAGGAGCCGGGAAGGCAAAGACACAAAAGGAGGAAAGGGCAACGTTGTGATAAAGGGACAAGAAAGCTTAAACTTGATGTGGTGCTGAAAGAGGGAAGCTCATGGAGGAACACAAAAGGTGGGTGCCATGGTTGGGGTGACAGGGAAGGAAGATGATTTTGGCAGCTGTGTTGTGTATGGACTGGAATGGGGTGATGTGGGTGTCAAGGAGGTTGCTAAGGAGGAGGTTGCAGTAATCAAGATGGGAGGAACTGAAAGATAAGTAAGAGAAAAGTGAGAATTTATGCAAGCTGCAGAGGGATACAGACAGGCTGTAAGTAGGCAGTTGTGGAAGCTTCCCCAAGTAGCTCCATGAAGGCTTCCATCCAGATTCGAATCTCCTCTGGTTTACCTCTCCTGCACCTCCTCTGTGCTCAAACTGCCAACTGTTCAGTGGTTTCCTCTTGTAGACACTGTGAGCCTGGCACTTATTTCAGTGCACAAACTCACATGTGCATTACAGACCCGTCCTTTCAGGAAACCAACCAGCGCAGGTTGGCCACTAAACGTCCAGGGATTCCACAGTTTGTGCAGGCTTTGAAACAAATCAATATTCTGCTGATTTCATACAAATGGCTCAGACTTAGAACTACTTAATGTGATTTAATGAAAGCCAAGCGCGTGTAAATGGGGCTGTGTAATCCCAACGTGACTTAGGCACCCTCTCGTGTGATTACACCATAGACGGAAGCACTCTCTCTGTCCACAGGCAACGCCAGATCAGCCATACTCGCCAATATGCCTCAGCCTAGAGCTAGAAGGACTTTTACAGAGTAAAGCAAGCTCCATATTCATTCAGAGCTTGACCTCTCAGCTGCAACAGGCAATAGGGGAACAATACTTTGTGGCTTGTATTATGATACAGCCCCATCTTCACTAAGAAGTACAGAAACCACCAGCTCATTCAAACATGCCACCGAAAAACCAGCAGATGAAAAAGACTTTCTTACTACGGAGAGAGTCACATTTGAACAAGTGACCAAGAGATGAAAGGCACCTATCTGGTTCTGTCACCTGAGCCATCTGGACACTTCCCCAGTCTTATTCTTATAATGCTACTGGGTTTTTTTTCTTTCTTCTTTGGCTGGTTACAAGCGTTGGATTCCCTCCAAACTCTCAGTATTGTTACCGATTTCACAGTATTCCACTATTTCTGTTCTGGAGCAGTCTGCTTCATTGGAAATATAGTTTTGTTCATTGCAGATTAAAGGCCTATTGTGCAGTGCCAATGCTATAACTAATCTTAAAATAATTCAATTTGTATAATTTTCAGTGTTTGCTTCCAATTTTTTTTCTTTACTCAGATTTTTGCACTAGCAGGAGTTTTTAAATAACTCAGCTACTAAGGGCCTGAGCCAAAGCTTACAGAAGGCAATGGGAGCTTTTTCCATGGATTAGATAGGTTTTGGATTGGGCCTTAATTGTTTTTATTCAAAAATACAATGGCTTGAGATGTCAAGATTTATAACAGATACATAAATGGAATCATAAGACCAAATTCTCTGCTGGCATAACTCCATTCAAGTCAATGGAGGTATCCCAGCAGAGAATCTGTTGCATAATATTTGACTGATTGTCTATTTCTCATTTCTTCCATCCACTTTGAAATGCAGCTTCCCTTAGGGTGAGACATGGCAATTGTTTAGAGCTACACAGCCCCACTACACAATAGAAAATAAAGAGCATCTTCTCCTATTATAAAATATACCAGAGAATGAAGGAAAAGAGACTTTAATTATCCGGCTGGAATTTTCCCAGGACACTTGGGCATTTTCAAAAAAATGTGCTCACGTTTCACTTGCCGATGTGGATGTGCATTTGCTTAAATTGGATGGGTGATTATGCCCGTTTTATATGCAATCGTGGTGATTGTGTGTGCAAATGACAAGGGGAAACAGAGGCACAAAGATGACGTGACAAGGTCGCACAGCAGGGCAATGAAAGGGCTAGGTCTTCTGAGTGCCAGTGGACCATGCTAGCTCTGAGCACAGAGTGCAGTCTCCATGTCAGACAGCCTGACCGATCTATTGACTAAATGAGCAGATTGACACACATTCTGAGTGCAGCTATATGCAGGTTTTTCTGAATGCTTACCCCAACTTTCCCAACATTCACGATGAGATTTTCAACGGTGACAAGTGGAAAGGACCTGTCCTTATAGCTCATCCAAAAAAATCTCAGTGGTGTGGTAACAGGGAGCTGCTGTTTCTCCTACTGAAAGATATTAAAATTGGTGAATTTAACTTGTCACATTCCCAATCATTTCACCAAAAGACGGGGAAAGTTTCTCAGTTGTGAATGTGAACAGTTGATGTGTGTTAAGAGTTATTTTCAGCTGGAAACCTTGCTGCGTGTACGGCCGCACTTATCTGTACACAAATATGTCTGTAGTAAGGTAAATACTACAGACAAGTGTGCTAGCCTCAGCCTGAAGGAATTGCTCGTGCCAGCCTGGTCCAAAGCACACTCAAGTCAATATGAAGATTCCTGCTGGGCACCGGATCAAGCCTTTAGCTTCTAGTGTTAGAATGTCCCTACACCTTTGGGAAGTTTTAAGATCATAAACCTCTGTAAAGCCGGGTGAACTGTTCATAGCACATAATTAGAGCTGCCGATTAATCGCACTTAATTCACGTGATTAACTCAAAAAAATTAATTGCGATTAAAAAAATTAATTGAGATTAAGCGCAGTTTTAATCGCACTGTTAAACAATAGAATACCAATTGAAATTTATTAAATATGTTGGAGGTTTTTCTACATTTTCATATATATTGTATTCTGGATTGTAATTGAAATCAAAGTGTATATTATTTTTTATTACAAATATTTGCACTGTAAAAATGATCAACAAAAGAAATAGTATTTTTCAATTCACCTCATACAAGTACTGTAGTGCAATCTCTTTGTAGTGAAAGTGCAACTTACAAATGTAGATTTTTTTTTGTTACATAACTGCATTCAAAAACAAAACCATGTAAGACTTCAGTCTACAAGTCCACTCAGCCCTAAGTCTTGTTCAGCCAATCGCTAAGACAAACAAATTTGTTTACATTTATAGGAGATAATGCTGCCCTCTTCTTATTTACAATGTCACCAGAAAGTGAGAACAGGTTTTGCATGGCACTTTTGTACCTGGCATTACAAGGTATTTATGTGCCAGATATGCTAAACATTCATATACTCCTTCATGCTTCGGCCACCATTCAGAGGACATGCTTCCATGCTGATGACGCTCATTACAAAAATAATGCTTTAATTAAATTTAGACTGAACTCCTTGGGGGAGAATTGTATGTCCCCTGCTCTGTGTTACACAGATTCTGCCATATATTTCATGTTATAGCAGGCTCAGATGATGACCCAGCACATGTTGTTCGTTTTAAGAACACGTTCACTGCAGATTTGACAAAGAAGGTACCAATGTGAGATTTCTAAAGATAGCTACAGCACTTGACCCACGATTTAAGAATCTGAAGTGCCTTCCAAAATCTGAGAGGGATGGGGTGTGGAGCATGCTTTCAGAAGTCTGAAAAGAGCAACACTCCGATGCGGAAACTACTTATTCTCAAACTTATTTTTAACCTTCAGATTCTTTTGTAATTGTCTGAATCTCCTTCACTGACACTGTGTGGTGTCTCCAACAGGCTGTCATGCTTAATAATAATATTTTACACTTATTTTCCAACATTTGTTAATTAAGTTTCACAATTAATCTCCCCAAGGGCACAGTAGGGAATCAGTGGAGTCAAGTTTAGAACTCAGGCCTGTAAACCCAGAAAGCCTAGGCTCAAATCTGTAAAATACACTTTTCTTCCTCCCGTTCCTACTGATGGCCGCACGAACTGTGACTCATGTCATACACTACCTTAATGGCAAATAGGGGTAAACTTTTAGCTTAAAACACTCACAAGGCAAATTACCAGAGCAATTAAAGATGATACTTTAAAACCAACTGTAGTCCAACATGACAGGTAGTGTGCTAAAACCCACATATGCTGGACTGTCTACAAAAGAGAATTGGTAGGGAAATTTGATTCTTTCTGCCATGGAGAATCTGACTTTTTAGCGCCTTTTTTTGGCCAACCCCCCCAAAAAATTTATTTGGAAATGGTGCTTGCTAGGAGCTGTACATTGGGTGCATTGGGGGAGGCATAGCTCAGTGGTTTGAGCATTGGCCTGCTAAACCCAGGGTTGTGAGTTCAATCCTTGAGGTGGCCATTTAGGGATCTGGGGCAAAAATCTGTCTGGGGATTGGTCCTGCTTTGTGCAGGGGGTTGGACTAGATGATCTCCTGAGGTCCCCTCCAACCCTGATATTCTATGATTCATTCTCCTCTACATGTCGAGCTCCCTAGCTGTACCATGGTTTCCCCTCATGGTAAGAGGAGGCAGTTGCATCATGGGATATGTAGTCCAGCAGGGGGAGCCCAGCCCATAGAAGAGAATAGGCACATGAGGAAACTGAACTATCCCTGCCAAGAGGTACTGCATCAGGATAGATGAATTGAAATATTTCAGGGTTTGGCTGAAACATCCCAACATCATGACACACAGATTGTGGGTCAGTGCTAGGATGTGGTGCCACTTCTACTCTGTGAATGTATTAAATGACAAAATGGAATTCCAGTGTTTCAAGCTTCAGGGTTTAAAAGGCAGGAGGTGTCAGTCACCCAAAGAATGTTCACTTTAGAGGGGTTTGGAGTTCAGGTCTGATTTGGCTGAGGGATGGATAAACGAAACGTATCTAACCCTACAAGCCAAAAGGGCAGCAGTACCTGAAAAATGACAAATAACAGGTGTAAGAGGAGAGAGAAATGAAGGTTAAAACCTCAGAAAGGTTCACTTTGAATTCTGGGCAAGGTTTCATTGGCGCTGGATCTGGTCCTGCATGCATCACACATATAGCCTCGACCAAATGATTTGCCATACCCCTAGCCTCCACACAGGCTTTTAAACATATAGCCCTAATACGTTGTTATTAAGTACACTGCTACAGTGGAAAGGTCCTATAGAGTTAAATGGGAATAAAGCCAATCGAAATTAAATAGCTCTTAAAGAATTTAAAACCTAACAGAGGAGTATATTCTTTAAACACCATCATACGGAGTTGAATGGTATAGGTTGGTTTAAAAATTCCATAGAAAAGTTAGTCCCATAGGACTTGCCAGAAGGGGGGCATGCAAATTAATTTCTCATATACAACATCACTTCATAATCTCTCTGATTTAAGTAACAAATGTGATTCTATCATTAAAGTAGCATAGCAGGGATATTTAGGTATATTTTGCAGGGGGCTTTGACCGCCTCCGCAAAAAACCCTTAGCCCATATATTTCTTAAACGTATTATTTTCTGATTTATTCCAGTGTCAGGATCCAAATCTTCATTTCTCCATCCTTCCCCTCTGCCTTCCTACTGCATCCATAAACGTCATGCTTGGGTTACTGAATTAATCAGAAACAGCAACAGGAACCTGTCCCTGGGCTATGTTCAGGGAGAGGCTTTATAAATGTCATGTTCCTTTAAGACTTTTCTCCAAGGTCAGGAGGTCAGATAGATGAGGAGTATAAATTCTATATTGGGATTGCTTTGATTTTTTTCCCCCTGGAAGTTACTGCAGAATATATTCTTTGGCAGTAAAAAGGGATTGCCTGCCCCAGAGCCATAAGTAAGTTATAGCTTTAAAAAGGGGCTATCCTTTCTGGGGCTTACACAGATTCTTTATCACCGATTTTTTTTTCTGAAACAACATCTCTTTTTCTCAGCTCTAGTATAAAAATTGGTAAGTAGATGCTTCTGGGCTTTTTGTCACAAAGCCATTTATAGCCTTTACCAGAACACCTGCAGTAAATAGGATTTGGTGTGAACTGTAGCTAAGGCAATCAGTTGCAAAAGCAAACCCGATCTGGCAAAGTGTTACTTTCTTTAAAGGGACAGATTCAGTTTAGGAAGCTAGATTTATTTTCATTTATTTATTTTTTTGGTCACCACTGCTTTGTCTTCTGGAAACATTATCCAAGCAATTACGTGTGTGACGCATGTTCAAATATGCGTGTTAACCAACTAAAAGGGGCAAGAGGCAAAATGCAAAAGTTTTCACTTCATTCCAAACAAAGCACCTGATCTGGAGTATGTTGTTAACCAAACAGAGAGATGTACATTATGTACCCATTGATCCCTTGTCCCGCTACTTGGAAAAGCTAATGATAACTGTGGGACTTGAAACCAGGGTCCTCTGTGTTAATTTTTGAATCAGCTCATTCATGAGGAAGGAAAAAACAAACCACCACGGCTGTGCTCTCTGGGAACCTCGCCAATACGCTCAACAACACAGGCTTTTGATTCAAAAACAATCAAATCAGGAGAGTTTTCATATAGAGTTGTCAAGTATCGGGGGTAGCCGTGTTAGTCTGTATCCACAAAAACAATAAGGAGTCCGGTGGCACCTTAAAGACTAACAGATTTATTTCGGCATAAGCTTTCATGGGTAAGGTTTTTACCCGTGAAAGCTTATGCCCAAATAAATCTGTTAGTCTTTAAGGTGCCACCGGACTCCTTGTTGTTCATATAGAGTTGGTTTTGGGCAGAAGAAGGTCCAGGAATTCATCACTGTCCTGATCGAAGGCAGCTCAGCTGGTATTTATTGTCTTCTTGGGTGATAAAGCTAGGACTAATGCATGAGCCTGGTAGCGGAAACCAGAAACTCCAGTGCTAGAATACCTGGGACACCCGAAGCTGTAAAATGGACAGCACAGCGAGGCATGCTGGCTGAGGGCGAGAGGCACCGTGGCTGGGATTCAGAAGACCTGGCTTCTGTTCCTGGTGATGTCTCTGACCTGTTGTGTGGTTTGGGGCAAGTCGCAGCCCTTTTCTGAGCCTCTGTTTCCCCT
Source organism: Trachemys scripta elegans (assembly GCF_013100865.1). Lineage (NCBI taxonomy): Eukaryota > Metazoa > Chordata > Testudines > Emydidae > Trachemys > Trachemys scripta. The sequence continues at coordinate 35,812,431 of NC_048310.1, read as the reverse complement.
CTCATCCTCTGTCTGTCTTGTCTATTCAAAATGTAAGCTCTTGGGGCAGTGTAGCCCCGCTCCTGCCTGGAGGGGTTAAAAGCAGCCCTGGGAAAGGCTGATTGGGGAAGCAGCCTCAGCTGTGGCCATGCCCCAATCAGGGCTCGGCTGGCCAGGAGCAGAGTCAGTCTCTCTCTGCCTCTCTAGAGGAAGAAGGGCCTGGCTGCTGGGAAGCTGAACAGTGTACCTGAGGGGAGCAGGGCTGGGGAATAGGGCAAGATTCTGGGGAGCTCCCGCCCGGAAAAGCCCCAGGCTGCAGCCTTGTCAAAGGCCAGAAAGGTGCTAGGGTGCAGCCCAGGGTAGGCAGAGGCAGCCAGTCCAACCCCCCCTTGGCTTATACAGACTGCAATCAGCCCCAGTGAAAGGGGGCTAGATGGTGACTGGCAGTAGCCACTGAGGCGAGGTGGGGATAGTGGGTGGGGGTTCCCCTGGGTGGGGAGACCCAGAGAGTGGGTGTACTACCAGGGGGCAGCACCCGAGGAAAAGGGGCACCGGGTCTGGGAGGGACATGGGGGCCAGCGGCAGCGAGACACCAGCCTGCAGAGGGCGCTCCGGTCAAAAGAGCTAATTCCCAGGATGACTGACAGGAGGTGCCGCAGGGGTGGGTCTTGCCTGGCTACAGGCAGGGACAGTCTCATCTTTGTTAGCACGGTGCCAAGCACAATAGGGCCCTGATCTCTGCTGTGGCCTCTTGGTCCTACTGTGGTAAAGATTAATAAGAGCAATAAGGTCAGATTGGTGCCATGTGTTACACTGAACCAAAATGCGTGAAAAGTTTCATAAAAATGTAGGTGCATCAGAATTAAACTAAGTCTGGGGCATAACTCCCCTTTCTCAGTGCCAGTTAATCTGGGTCATTATGAAGTAGCATAGGTGATAACATGTTTCTTTAAGGGACTTTTGGTACCAGACATAGCACATATATTCCTGTTCCGGCCTTTGGCCACTAGCCAGTCCTAATTCCCATTATCTTCTCTCGTATCTAGTTGGCAGTAAAGAAGGGGGAGAGAGCACCAGATAAAGAATATTGGCCATTTGCTAAACACTCACACAGAGGCTGCTAAGAAATCAGACTAGAAGCTGTCTGACCTGAAGCAATGAAGAGAGGCTAGTCCAGGAGTCACACTGCAGAACTATGGTGACCAGATGTCCTGATTTTATAGGCAACAGAGGGTCCTGTGGCACCTTTAAGACTAACAGAAGTTTTGGGAGCATAAGCTTTCGTGGGTAAGAATCTCACTTCTTCAGATGCAAGTCCTCTTCTCCCAAGCCACCATCTGAAGAAGTGAGATTCTTACCCACAAAAGCTTATGCTCCCAATACTTCTGTTAGTCTTAAAGGTGTCACAGGACCCTCTGTTGCTTTTTACAGATTCAGACTAACACGGCTACCCCTCTGATACTTGATTTTAAAGGGACAGTCCTGATTTTGGGGTCTTTTTCTTATATAGGCTCATATTACCCCCCACCCCCGTCCCGATTTTTCACATTTGCTGTCTGGTCACCCTATGCAAAACAGACTACTTTATAGGGACAGATCTAGCCTGCACCCCCATGGCCACAGAGGTCCCCTGGCCACAGATCACTTGTGGTTCTACTCTGCCAGGAAGAAGCTGGTTTGGCGGGGAAAGGAGGGGAGTGCAGAGAAGGGTACACTCCTTGTGTGACTGTGTGCATGTGGTAAGTGGGGATAAACCTGAGGCAGAGTATTTACTCATCATTCAGTCCTCTTCTCCCAAGCCACCATGCCAGAGGTACATGAGTGTCCTCTCCCTGGCCCTAATCCATTGAAATAGCTCTGCAATCTCCTACAGCCCTGGGAAATAGCCGCCTGGCCATTGAGTGTGTTCCATTAGAGAAAACTATTAACTGCGCTTTGATTTGCATTTGCCTCACACTCTATTCCTTTGAGATTGTGCTAGGAGCTGGCCCGCACAAAATCAGCAGATTTCAGCCAATCTTACCTCACATATATAACCACTCCTTTTGTTCTGAAAGGCACCAAGGCACTTTACAGACTGTGCAGTCACTGATCACTTCTCCTGTTACTGCCAGGCAGCCACCTCTGGAGTGGAAAACAGCAGCCTTTGTGCACAATGTGTTTTTGGGAGGGAACGTGAAGAAGAATAATTCTTCCCATTTAAAACTACATGGGGGATTCAGGTCAGCAAAATGTAATTGTTTAAGCTGGAATTTGGCAAGGATACTAGTATTTGCATGAACACTTCTGGGGGGTTTCAATGGCCACAAGCCCTCAGGACCTCCATTTTATTTCCTTGCTAAAAGGCAGCACCTCCAGCAGCTGAGTATCTAGTGACACTAAAGATTCAGACCAAAGGTGTCCTCAGCTAAATCACTAGTACCACTTCCAATCACATCTCCCTGGCCCTGTTCAGCTCCAACGAGATCCCTGGCCAAGCTGTTACAGCCATATCTTCTACTCCGTTGTGTTTGGCCATTCTCGTAGGCTCATAACATCTGAGGCAGCGTGATTCAAATGAACAGATAATGGCCAGCATCTTCATATAGCTTCTAGGAGTCTCACTCCCCAGCCCCGCACCAAGAGGCAATGTGGTGAAGACATTCCCATGCATTATGCAAACACCCACCTCAATAAACTGCCAAATGAAATTTTAATGGGCACTTCTGAGAAATGGGCTCTATTAGAGTTTGTGGGGGGGGAGGGAAGAAAGAGACAAAGGAAAAGAAAGGAACTTGGACTCTTGGAGTCCTTCGAAATTGCTGAATAAACATTTAACCCCCCAAGTCCTGTAGGGTAAGCCTGTATTACAGCTCACTTGGGGAATTCCACCAACAAACTGAAAGGAAGATCCACTTGCATCACTCTCAAATATTGCCCAGAGAGTACATTTAATTCTCTAGCTAGCATATAGCTACCAAGCATATCGCACCCTCAATGCTAAATGTTCCATTCGCACAGCCAGGTTCAATAACAAAACACCACACGAGTTCTGTGCGTGATATAAGGTTTACATCAAAATCTGCAGAGATCTCCTTGGCACAGAACTAATGCTCCCACCCAGAAAGCTCCCTCAGCAGATAGTCTACCATCCTTTGTGCAGAGGATGTAGAGCCCTCAATATGATATGATAAAATTATATAATAACCAGAGCCAGAGAAGAAATGTGTTTCCCTCCAAAAAAATTGAAGCACAAATGATTTTTTTTTTCATTTTTTGTTGAAATTTGTCAACATTTTTTGAGTTTTCATCCAAAAAATGAAACCCCTTTTTATTATTATTATTTATTTATTTTGGCAACTCACTGACTGGTTTGGCATCCAGCTGACCAAACTTCTTTTACTTTTGGGTTGCCCAAAACAAAATACGTTCTAGTTCATTAGCAAGAAAACTGCAAAAACTTGGTTGAAAATGGACATTTCCTGTAGAAATTTTTGGTTTGACTAAAAAGACTTTTTTCACCAAAAAAAAAAAAAAAAAGTTTGAATATAGTTGCATCTATGTTCAATATATTACAATATGAAGTTGGCCTAGTGGGCATTCATGATTTGTGCAGTGTTAGGCTGAGTGGCTGTAACTTTACTCTAGAATCTCCAGGTTCTTACCCCACAGCAAAAGTGTTCAATGCTGTAATTTCTCCTGTCGCTATTTCGTGTCAAGTTTGATGCTTACTTTTGTTTCAAATCTGAAATATCAAATTACCGTATATATGCAAAGTGCCAGATTCACGCGACTGGCTCAGTCACTTACAGGGCTGCACGGGGAGAGGTATCCTTCTGTCATAAAGGGGGATTACGGTTACTGTCAGTTGGCAAGATCTTTAAAATCCAGCACGGGCTCCAACTGCAGAGGTTGCTGAAGGGATTCATTGATCAATATGATCCTTTGGCAGCCTTAATCCTAACTAGGGCCCTACCATATTCACAGCCATGAAAAACACGTCATGGACCGTGAAATCTGGTCTCCCCCCGTGAAATCTGCGTTTTAGTGTGATTTAACCCTATCCTATACAGATTTCATGGGGGAGACCAGCATTTCTCAAATTGGGGATCCTGACCCAAAAGGGAGTTGCGGGGATGGGGGTCACAAGGTTATTGTCGGGGTGTCGCAGTATTGCCACCCTTACTTCTGCGTTGCTGCTGGTGGTGGCACTGCCTTCAGAGCAGGGTTCCCAGCCAGCAGCCGCCACTCTCCAGCTGCCTAGCTCTGAAGGCAGCGCCGTCACCAGCAGCAGTGCAGAAGTAAGAATAGCAATACTGCAACCCTCCTGACAATAACCTTCCGCCCCCCCCCCCCAACTTCTGTTTGGGTCAGGACCCCTACAATTACAACACTGTGAAATTTCAGATTTAAATGGCTGTAATCATGAAATTTACTATTTTTAAAATCCTATGACCCTGAAATTGACCAAAATGGACCGTGAATTTGGTAGGGCCCTACTCATAACCAATCAATCTGCCAACTCCACCTACTTTTTGGACAGCACAGCTCCCTAAGTTTCCCAGCCATTCATCCCCGTCCTGATTGAAAGGAAATGGTGACCATTTTGTATTGCCCAAATCAATCCAAACCTTGATTTCCCCCCGCCCCCCACCAGCATCTATACCAGCAGAATCAGGAATTAGACCATCAGGTGAATTTAGCCTAAAAGCTTAGGTCCTCTGAAGTATTATCTAAAACAAATGACATTGTGTCTCCCCTTTTAAAGGCCAAGAAATAAGTTTTGACCCTATAAGACAAGCTTAATACTATATCTCTGCCATGCTGCTAATTATATGCAGTGACAGAGTCAAATTCTGATGTCAATTACAGCAGTATAAATACAGAGTCACCACAGAAGGTCTACTCCAGGAGCTACTCCAGATTCACGGAGTGTAAAGTTGGAACTGGAATGGTCCACATCCTTCCACGGCAGTGAATGATGGGGTTTGGAAAAACTGGCCCCAAATCTTCATCCTTCCCCTCCAGAATGGAAATGAGTGTTACACTTAAGGTTGAAAAATAATTTAGCTAATTTATTTATTACCATTGTTTATGAATTATTTATTATGATATTTTATTACTGGCCCTTTCACAGGCCTCTGCACTTCCTGTTTGGGACGGGAAATGGAAACACCGTACAGAGTGTGGCTATTCTTAGTACTTCCAGACTGCCGGAAGTACTTGATCATCTCTGAAGAAGACACATTATGTTTTCGGTGCTTATCGGAAGTGACCCTTCTGAGATTTCCTGGGATGTTCTAAGCTAACAGGCATGTCCTCTGAGTGGCAGAAGAGGGAACCCCTACATGGTATGGGCTGCTCTGAATATATTGAGTAAAGAGCCATGGATTTATGATTGTGAGTCAGACTAGCTACCTGTCCACATAAAAAAATGTACAGCTATCAAAACAACCAAGAGAATGGATACTGTCTTAACTAGTCAATTGGGAGAAGATTATGGCCTTTTGGAATCATTAAGTCAACAACAAATGACTTTGCTGGAAATAAAAAAGCGGTGATCTGAATCCATGAGGGAGTTCATCACCTGAAGTAAGAGAGCTTAACAGCTATCATTAAAACTACAAATTGGGTGCCAGAATATGAGAACCATGTGAGACCCTGGGCAACTGAATCAATAGTCAGAGAAATGACTCCGTTTAAAATGAATGAAATTAGATGGATTGGATCTGAAAGACTCCATTCTGATGGTATCACAGTTCTCTATACAGGAAGGCAAGATGACATTCATAGAATCATAGACTCATAGAATATCAGGGTTGGAAGGGACCTCAGGAGGTCATCTAGTCCCACCCCCTGCTCAAAGTAGAACCAACCCCCAACTAAATCATCCCAGCCAGGGCTTTGTCAAGCCTGACCTTAAAAACCTCTAAGGAAGGAGATTCCACCACTTCCCTAGGTAACCCATTCCAATGCTTCACCACCCTCCTAGTGAAATAGTGTTTCCTAATATCCAACCTAAACCTCCCGCACTGCAACTTGAGACCATTACTCCTTGTTCTGTCATCTGATACCACTGAGAACAATTTAGATCCATCCTCTTTGGAACCCCCTTTCAGGTAGTTGAAAGCAGCTATCAAATCCCCCTCGTTCTTCTCTTCTGCAGACTAAACAATCCCAGTTCCCTCAGCCTCTCCTCATAAGTTATGTGCTCCAGACCCCTAATCATTTTTGTTGCTCTCCGCTGGACTCTTTCCAATTTTTCCACATCCGTCTTGTAGTGTGGGGCCCAAAACTGGACACAGTATTCCAGATGAGGCCTCACCAGTGTCGAATAGAGGGGAATGATCACGTCCCTCAATCTGCTGGCTCACACAGAGGGAGTAGAATGCTCCTTTACGTAAAGGCACCACAAGCTCTATAGGAAAGGCAAACAGTCAATTCATGATTTAAAAAAGCTTTGTTACAAATCATGTTAAAGTAACTATCGTCCAGTGCTACACACCTGCCAATGATTGTGATGACATGTGTTGATGACATAGTCTACAACAAATTGCGGGAAGTGCAAAACCAGGTTCATGCTTATGATGTTCTCGTTATGGTGATATATGAATGCCCAAGTTGATAACAGCAACCTTGGATAGGAACATTTTGTGGGTAAACAGGGAATTAAGGGGTGGACGGACAATGGTGAAAGATTAATTAAACTGTGCAGCATGTATAAATTGTGCATTGGAGGGTTGCTTTTCCCTCATTGTAGGAAACACTAAGTAACGTGGAAATCAGTGATGGCATTACCAAGAAAAAATTGGATCACGTTGCCATCAGCAGTTGGAGGAGAAGATCATTGCTGGAGTGGATATATAATCTTTTACACGTGCTGATGTATCTTCTCATAAGAACAATTAGAATAAAGCTAAAAAGACAAGCCAACAAGAAAAGAGAGATTGTATTTGATGTGAAGAAGCTGTTTGACCCTGAAATCAGAATGGATTTTAAAATCCATCTCTTAAATAGACTTGAAGAGGGGCAGGTAATGAATGATTTTAGAGATGTTCGCCAGGAAGCTGCCCCAACTTCACTTGGTCCAAGAGGATCAAGGAAAGAAGAGTGGATACAGCCATGCACATGGAAATTGATTGAGGAAAGGAAAGCTTTTAAACAGAAGCAAGTTAAGGTGACATGCCAAGAATAACGTACATTACAACAGGACTATGTCGAGAAAGATTAAGAAGTCTTGTTGGAAAGATAAGAGAAAATGACTTGATTAAAAAAAATGAGAGAAGCCAAAGTAGCATCAGTGAGAGGTGACTCCAAGAAACTCTTTCAGATGTGTAAGCAATTGTTATTATAGTTCCAGAGTCACCGTGGTATTGTAAAAGTGGAAGGTGGAAGATTGTTAACAGAAGTAGGACAAAAGCAACAACGGCTAGAAGTTTTCAATGAAGTACTTAACAAGCCAGAGCCAACAATACTAATCAGTGGATGTGAAGAAGGTGAAGAATTAAATATTTCACTGCTGGAAATTTTAGAAAGAGAAATAGAGAAAGCAATTAAGTAGCTGAAAAATGGCAAAAGTGCCTGGTCAAGATCAGATCACTGCTGAAATGCTTAAAGCTGTTAAGGATGTGGTAATATATAAAATGCATAAACTTTGTAATTCAGTTTGGGAGAAAAAAATCTGCCTAGCAGATTGGAAGAAAGGTATGATCTGTAAATTACCAAAGAAAGGTAACCAACTGATGTGGCAAGTATCAGAGGGGTAGCTGTGTTAGTCTGGATCTGTAAAAAGCAACAGAGGGTCCTGTGGCACCTTTAAGACTAACAGATGTATTGGAGCATAAGCTTTCGTGGGTGAATGCCCACTTCATCGGATGCATGTCCTGATGTGGGATAATTGGCAAGAAATAACACTACTTTCAGTACCTGGAGAAATGTACTGTTGAGCAGAATCAAACTGGGTAGAGATGAAAAATTGTGACATGAGCAAGCAGGCTTCAAACCAAAAATATAGCATATAGATCACATCTTTACCCTGAGATGACTGACTGATTGAGAAAGGGCTTGCCCACCAGAGAAGATTAGTCTTGAACTCCATACATTTTCACCAAAGCTTTCAACTGCATTCACTGGGAGTCATTCTGGAACAGGGTTTCTCAAACAGGGGTCGCCGCTGTTGTAGGGAAAGCCCCTGGCGGGCCAGGCCGGTTTGTTTACCTGCCCCATCCGCAGGTCCGGCCGATCGCAGCTCCCACTGGCCGTGGATCGCTGCTCCGGGCCAATGGGAGCTGCTGGAAGTGGCGCAGGCCGAGGGACTTACTGGCCGCCGCTTCCAGCAGCTCCCATTGGCTCGGAGCAGCGATCTGCGGCCAGTTGGAGCCGCGATTGGCCAAATCTGCAGACGGGGCAGGTAAACAAACCGGCCCGGCCTGCCAAGGGCTTTCCCTACACAAGCGGCGACCCCTGTTTGAGAAACCCTGCTCTGGAAGATCTTGCAATAATATGGGCTTCCTAGAAAGATAGTGTCATGGACCAAAATGCCGAATGAAGGGTCAAAATGCTATGAAAGGACAGAAAGTGGAGAAAACTATTGGTTTGATATTGTTGTGATGGGTTGGACCAGTGGGGCAGCAAGCAGAGTTATGTGCACAGCTTATTGTTCTGAGACACTAGTGGTGATTTTAAGTGAGTTTTAAGTGTGCTGGCTAGAGAACAGACAACGTGGTTACTGGTTTGTTATTTTCTGTTGGCTTATTTCAGGTAAAGGAAGTAGAGACAGGACAAGCAGCATGATGAGTGAAAATAGTGAAACGATTGCAAATTTGGAGCTCTGCAGGTTACAGGCAAAGGAGAGGGAGAAAGAACACAAGAGATAGATGGAATTAAAACAGATGGAAATTGATGAGCAAAAAGCAGCCCACCAGAGAGCCATGGAACTGGGGCAGCAAGAGGCTGACAAAGAAAGTGAAGCCAGGAAGCTAGCAATGGAGGAGAAAGAAAAAGAGAGAAAGCATGAATTGGCCTTAACGGAATGGAGGAAACAGAACCCCACACTAGGGGGCTCCACCTCTCCAAAAATCCACAGGTGGGAGTGGATGTGTCCTGCATACAGCGAGTCGGGGGACATTGTTGAATATTTCATCTCCTTTGAGAGGCTGTGTGTGCTCCATGAGATTCTAGAGGGTCAAGAGATGACAAATTTGGTTGCAAAGTTATCTGGGAGAGCTCTGGATATATTCAGTAAGATGTCAATTAATGATGCTTCAAGCTATGGTAAATTTAAGGAAATGGTTTTAAAACAGTTTCCGTTTACACCTGAAATGTATAGAGTAAAATTTAGAAGCCTTAAGAGAGGGGTTAGACTGAGTAATGTGGCATATGTAAACCAAATGAGAGATTTCCTGGATAAGTGGGTAAGAGGGAAAGGTATTTCCAGCTTTGAAGAAATGTGTGATTTGGTTGCTGAGGAACAATTCCCGAATATGTCTATTGATGATGTAAAACAGTGTTTATGGGATAAAAAGGTAAAAACGGTTGAAGAACTTACAACTTTTGCTGATGAATTTGAACAATCCCAAGCATCTATTAGGAATAAATCACAGGCAGAGGGGTTTAAGTTTGGTGGGAAGCAGGGTTCCTGTTTTACCCCTGGGAAGAAGGAGGGTGGATGGGAGGCTGGACACTCACCTCCCCAAGGTCACTCCTCCCGTCCTCGTCCCAAATCTCCTGTAAAAACAGAAGAGCCCAGAAGGTGCTATCATTGTAATTCCACTGGGCACCTGAGGAATAAATGCCCTGTGCTGAGTGGGAACAGGCAGCAGGCAATTCATGGAAATGCTGCTACCCAGAGCACAGAGGCACCTCAGGCAATTGCCACTTATCATATAGGGTTTGTAAAGATTGCCACAGATCAGCCTGGCAAGAAGCACATAAAGGCAGTCAAAGTAAATGGCAGAGAACTACCTGGATGGAGATATACTGGTACAGAAATTTCTGTGGTCAGGAGAGACCTTGTTCAGGAGAAAGACATACTGCCAGGACAGATGGCAGAGCTTTTGTTAGCAGGAGGTCACAAAATCCTTGTGCCTTTGGCTAAAGTGCACATGGAAACTCAGAATTTGCAAACTGAATTGACAGTTGCGGCTGTTCCCCTTAAACCCAACCCAAATATTATTGGGGAACAACTTTTTCAATGTGACTTAGGCTGTCCAGGGGTCTGTCAGCAACAAGGAGGGATCTTGTGCTGAAGCCCCAGAAGGAAAGAGTAAGTCACAGAAACTGCTGGGAAAATGGGAGAGTGTCTCTTTAATTCCTCTGCAGCAGTGGAACATAGTCTGTGGCCAAGGGTTGGGTGTGGTTGAGACTAGCTCTCACAGCCTGGAGGCTAAAGACAGGTTTTTCTCCAGGGAGGAAAGGAAGGTTTTGCCTTCCTGTGAGAAGGTTGTCCAGGTTTCAGTTAAGCAAGGGACAGACCCCACTCTAGAATGCATAGGGAGATGTGTCTTAGAGAGAACCCTAGAGGAGGGTGATGGAATCCTTGAGACCACTGCAGTGGGAGAAGTTTCCATGAGCGCTGTAACTGGAGGCAAACCCAATTTGAAGAGGGAGGAGGGTACAGTGCTTTCCAGTGAAAGGTCTGTTCCGGCTGTTAGCTGTGAGCCCACAGCTGAACAGGGGCTAGATCCCACTCTAGAGAGCACAGAGTTGTGTGCCTTAGAGGGGGGCCCAGAGAAGGAAGTTAAGAAGGGATGTGGGGAGGTACAGGAATGTCTCCTCACTAATTACCTGGAAGGGTTTACCCAGGAGAAATTTGCTGGATCTGCATCTATGCTCCCGGGCACCCTACCGGTGGCTCAGGTCTCCAGAGGAAACTGTTTAATTGACCTCCTGGAGGGGAGCAGTCATACAACTGACCTCTTGAGAACAGAGTTTTCCCCAATCCAGGTCCCACTTTTGCAAAATGTTGTTCCTGATGTACTTGTGAAAACTAACTCTGTCTCTTTAAGGCAGGTTGAGGGTCTTTCCAACGACTTGGGTGTTAGTGAAAATGCTAATGATCCACCTGACAAAGGGGAGGAGACAGTCATTTCCCAGACAGGTAAACCCCTCCCAACAGCTAAGCATGGAACGCTGGGTAATGGGAGTGGGATACACAAAGGAACCCCGGAGAAGGGGTGGGGGGATGGATTCTTCGCATGGGCTTAGTCCTGGAGATGAAATGCAACTTCACAGGGGGTGGGACTAGTAACATGCAAGGTCTCCGTACACCCTTTCCTTGCCAATGCCCCAAAGACATACATGTACCAAGAACCTTTACTAAAAGGAAGGGGAAACCTGTATCTGAACACACTCTGGGACAGAAAGGGGTTGAAAAATGCAATAAATGCTGAACAAACTGGACTGCCAAAAGAGAAGGCATGGTATGATAATGATACTTGGAAGCGCCTCCCTGTCACGAACTTGCTGGTAATTTCATGTCTCTTCCTACACAATCTATGAGTTGAGACAAAGAAATTGGCACTCATGGTGAATCCTTTAAAAAAGGATTTTTGGAAAAAAATTTGGTTCAGGCTAGGAGTGGTAAAAAGGAAGTCCTATAAGAATACTGCTTCTCAGCTAGTACCTGTAAAAATGCTTAGAGGTTGGCATAGCAGAGAAAGCATAACCAATCTAGACTGCTGTGTGGATGGGGAAACTGAGGCACACCACCTCATGGCATTGGTAGCTAAATGCCAAGACACCCACACTCTAGAAGATATTAATATCTACATTGCGTTAACAATGCTGTACACTAACAGGCTTTCAGGCAGCTTGGAAAAAGGAACCCAGAACTTTGTAAAAACATCTGTGGGTAACACTACATTTCTGGTAAAACTAAGAAATTGGATAACCAAGCCCTAAAGAGAATTTTAGGCACAGTGCCTTCGCATTAGTCAGTAACTAACCCTCTGGCAGTAAACTAAGGGGGCAGGTGTGACATTACGCCCCATATTTTCTGTAGAAATATTGTTATGATATGAATATGGCATAACTATGATATGTTTTATGCGTGATGGGCCATGTGAGGTATCATTGGAAAGTTTTATGATTTACTGAATATGATTATCCAATTTGTATGCATGTATCATTTCTGTATCTGAAGTTAGGAATATTAACTATATAACAATTACCTCTGTGTGTGTACTTGGGGAACGCCCACCAGCCAGTATGCAAACAGCCAGGATGGGCCATTAGGAAGGACAATAGGACTTTGAAGATACTAATCTCCCACCTTTCTGAAAAGCTTCCTGGGATGCTGCTTTGACACTACAAGGTCATGTGATCATATCACCTGGTACAGGATCCCATCTTGAGCTGGTATTTTTCCACTGGAAGGGAGTGGACTAGGAAACAAAAGATTCCTACCATATGTAAATCCTATTTAAGGCTGGGGAGTGAGTTAATCTTGGCTCTTTTCCACTGCCTCCCCACCCAAGAAGGAAGACTGCTGAAAACACCTGAAGAAACAAAGGAGCTAAGCTGGGGGAGGCAGGGGCCTGAGCCGAGGCAAGACAGATCTGCCTGTAAAAGGAATCCCTGGAGATTTAAACTGCAAACAGTGCAGGGTACCTTCAAGAAACTCTGCAACCTGCTTGAAACAACATTTAGGGTGAGAAATTATTATTTGTAGCCAGTATCCCTTAGTTTGCGTGTTTTGTTTTATTTATAATCACTTAAAATTTACCTTTTGTAATTAATAAACTTGTTTTGTTTTCTAAAACCCAGTTTGTGCAATTCATAACTGGAGAGGGGGAGGGGGGCAAAGAGCGTTCCACGTTGAGGGAGGGGGTGAATTTATGAGCTTGCACTGTATAGTTCTCTGTACAGCGCAAGACAATATCATTTTGGGTTTGCATCCCAAAGGAAGTGTGCACTTGAGTATTGGGCAATCCCCGAGCTGATTCCTCCCACACAGAGCTGATCTCAGTGTCTCTGGGTCCATTTGCAGCTGGGTGGGTCCCTACCTGTGTGGGTGCGCTGGAGAAGGCTTGAGGGCAGGGCACAGTGGAAAAGGGGGAGGGAGCCCAGGCTGGTGGAACGGGCAGGCTCAGTGGGACCCCAATACATCAGGTGGCACCCCGGAAGGGGGGTCCAACCCATCACAGTTGTCACTGGAATGTGACAGGGTTGTGTTTTATCATCCCTTTCTTGCTGCATTGTGATTGATTATGTAATGCAAAGGAAGATACAGGAGTTTTGCAGAGTGAATGGAAAACTGCAAGATCTCGACTTTGCAGAAGACATCACAGATGAAAATGCCATGAAAATGACAACTGCCAATATCAAATGGCAAAAGTCAAAGTAGGCCGCGAAAGCAGATTAAGAATCAGCAAATAGAAAATGAAAATCATGATCATAGATGGTGTGTATACAGTAGATAGTGGAGAGTATAGCATGGTTTGTGTATCTTGGAAGCACAATCAGTGCTGAAGGTCAACTCCATAAGGGGGTGGAACCAAGAATTGGGAAGGTGAGTGGAGTTTTTTCAAGACTGGTGACTGGAGGGAGGGATAGCTCAGTGGTTTGAGCATTGGCCTGCTAAACCCAGGGTTGTGAAGGGTCCATTTAGGGATTTGGGGCAAAAATCTGTCTGGGGATTAGTCCTGCTTTGAGCAGGGGGTTGGACTAGATGACCTCCTGAGGTCCCTTCCAACCGTGATATTCTATGAAATATCTGGAAAAAATAAGGACATTCACAAAGAGCAAAGATAATGTAATGTCATTGTGATACACACATTGTTATAAGCTTCTGAAACTTGACAAATGCTAGCAGCTCACAACAGGAAACTTAATTCATTCCATCGGAGATGTTTGCAAGGAATACTTGGTGTCCGCTGGTAGGATAAGATAACCAACATTGATGATTTACAAAGGACTGGTCAACAGACTGCAGAGATGGTGATTTGAGAAAGACGGCTGAAGTGTTTGGACATGCTGTACGAATGTCAGGAAAATGTATTTCTAGACAAGCCCGTGACCCTTGCATCAGGTGGAAGACAAAATAGGAGGGCAACAGATGACACATAAGAAAATGATTGAGAAAGATGTTGCTGTCATGGAAACAGACTATGCTGGAGCAAGAAACATGGCATTAGATGGAGGTGGAAACAGTGTTTGTGGCACGGGAGCATCTAATCTAATCTGCATTTTCCATCACTCGTCTTTAGTTTTGCAATGGGGGTTCTGCTGTTTGCATTTGGCTTTATTTCTACTTGTGCTTATAACTTTCAAGGCATTTTAATGCATCCTGGAGCCATTTGGGGGTCAACATAAACCAAGCTCTTGTCTTACCATGGCATTTCAATTCCTGGCTGTGAAAATAGAAGTAATTCTGTCTTGCATTATTTGTGCCCCATAAGTGGTTCACTATGGCCCAACCTAAAAACACTCTAGGAAAAATATAATCCCAAATAAAGATAGCAAGATGTGAGTTTGAGTTCGCCTTGAACCCTTATCTACCTACCAAGCCTCAAATGAATTCAGACTCTGTGACTTCTAGTTAATAAACAAAGTATCTCTTTCGCTTTGTCTTGTTGAAAAATAATTTGTCTTTCCCAGTAATTCACATCCCAGCTTCCCAAAGCTCCTACCAGATTTCATGTACTTTTAAATAGTAAACAGAGCAGGTACAAAATGGCTCTGGGGCCTGGTAGTAGCATATGGCGCCTTTCACATCTATTCCCAGTTCAAATTCAACTCAGGTCAATAGTTACTATCTGCTGGTTCTTCGGGAGCCTGTGGGAGTCTAGAATTGAGCATTTATGGCTGCAGTGCCAATGGCTGCCACACTAAGGCGTTGATATTTATGTCTGTGTCTTGTCACATTTCTGCTTTAGCTTGGGGATTCAAGGCTGTGAGAAAAGATTGTTTAATCAGGGCAGCATTACCAAGTGAGGCAGATATCCTGGTTTCTTTGGCAGGGTGGAGGGAGGAAACTGACAAAGAGTATTTCAAAGCTATAATTATTAACTGTCTCCAAAGGAGAACAAAAAAATACAGTGAAACAAATAAAGAAAACATATTCCTGGGGGCAGAGCACCCCCATAATGCTCATTATCTTGACCAGATGAAATGTCACTGCTCTGTGACTCCTTCCCACCGTGAGCCTGTCTCCCTAACCTGCTGAATCTCCCCCTCGGAGGATGATTTGGGGGTCTCACCGACTCTCAGGGCTGTCTCAGTTGCAGTGACTGTGAAAGTGCCATTAAATGGACTAGAAAGATGGGTAAAAGCCATGAGGAAAAACTGCCTGACCCTGGTGGAAAAGAGAGACAGCAAAGATAGCATCATAGAGAAGAAAGATGGCCCAGTGTTTAAGGTGTTATCAGGTTCAAATCCCTTCTCTGCCACCGACTTCCTGTATGACCTTGGGCTAGTTACTTAGCCTCACTGTGTCTCGGCTCTTCCTCTGTACAGTGGAGATAATAGCACTGCCCTGCCTCACAGGGGCATGGTGAAGGTAAATGTATTAAAGATTGTGAGATGCTCAGATGTTATGGGAATGGGGGTCATGTAAGTACCTAAGAGAGATTGAAAGATGTAGATTGTAAACTCTTTGTGGCAGGGACCATCTTTGTTCTGTGTTTGTACAGCGCCTAGCACAATGGAGTCGTGGCCCATGACTGGGACTCCCACACACTACTGCACAATATCAATAGTAATAATAGGGATATTTAGCAGCCTGCTACTGGATCGAGAACGGACCGGAATGACTCAGGGGATCAGCCCCCAAGCTCAGTGTGTGACTCTAGCCTGGTTGGGTTGTACCCACCTCCCATAGCTACCTGTGGCGGGGTCTGTTTTTTCTAACCCTTTGGCAACACTTGTGTGACTTGTCGTGCCCCGTAGCACCATTGAATTGAATAAATGGCTTGGGCAAGCTGCAAAGAAAAGCGTTTGTGAGTTCCAAAGTTATCTGGATTCACTGAAAGGCAGTGACATTATTTTCTCCACAAAATATTATCGGCTGTCATTTTTATTTACTTATATGTTACACGGTGGAGGAATCCTGGCAAGAAGGGGGCAAGTGCAGGAGTCAGGTATTCAAGTAAGAGGGAGATCCCAGGCTTTTCCATTTCCCATTCTCACCAGGCATAACCTCCGCCCCATTGCCCTGTGTGGAAAGGGCAGGGGATTGTGTGCTGTGATCCCCCCTCATCTTACTCTGCCACCAGATTATTCCTGTCATGCGCTCGCTCTCAGTGTGTGGTTGCTTTCTGTACAGGATCTATTCAGGACAAACTATCCAGGGACGGGGGGAAAGAGGAATCTACAGGAGAGAGAGGGAGAACAAATTAAAGGGAGGATCCGCTCCTCTAGAGGCAGCTTGTTCTTTGGTGTCTTTCCGGCTGGTACAGCAGGGGTAAGAGGAAAGAAAACAGCTGTTGCTAGTGTCAGAGCAGCAGGTTGTGCATGGGAGAACACCCCACCTTTCTCTTTATTGATTCCAATTCGCTTCTTTATTCATTTAATTCACCACCTCTAAAGCATTGTCCCTGGGTAGATAAGGATCCTCGCCGCCACCAGCTAGGGATGCAGAGTGGTGAAATGACTCAAAGCCAGGACTAGCACACAAGATTCCTGACTCCCAGTCCTCTGCCCCATGCCCCATGCCCTATGCCCCACTGAGCAGTCCAACTAGCCTCCAGTAGCTCTTCTTAATTCTGATTAGAAACATTCTTCTCTCTGGAATCTCTCCATCTCCGCGCCAAGCCAAAAGGTTTGGTGGCATACAGNTCCCACGTTGACAGGCTCATACCCTCAAAAGCACTAACTGGCTAACAGGCGCCAAGGCACTTGCTTCATATAAAATAAAACTTTAGCTTAAACTCCAAGTGGCCTGTCACTATTCAAGACTCAGCTGGGGTGGGGAGTGCTATCTTCCATTGGCCCAGGCCCTGGGAGAGGCCCCCAGCAAGGGAAAAATCACCACAGAGGAAACAGTGGAAAGCGGTAACAGCGGAGACCCCCTCAGATAAGAGGTATCCTCAGAAATGGGTCAGGCTGGCTGGAGACGGCACCCCCAAGTCAGTCGCCTCTGCGGAGCCCTGGGCTTAGCTCCCAGGAAAGACAAGGACACCCGCCGGCTGCAGAGATCGAGCCTTGCAAAGGGGCTGGACTGTTCTATTATTTACACCCCTCTGCACCAGCTTGAATGGATCTGGCCCCGGGAGCGTGATTTAAAAATGAAAAATCCCCTCACATTTAAAAGTGCATTTCTGTGATGGGGGGCAAGAAGGGGCAGCTAGAAGCACTAGCCAATGTAAAGGACGGGAACTGGAGGGACACTGGGGGCCTTATTTTAGTAGCAAGGGTGTTTGGGAAACACTTGGAGTGCCTCTGATGAAAGGCGCTGGAGAAGTGCAAAGCCCGGTTATGTATAACAGGAAGCATCTATAGAAGGTTCTCATTAAATCCAAACTGTACCATGTTCTGCTGAGTCCTCCTTAATAGGAGTCAGACCCTCTTAGGGTTCTCCCATCCCCAGGTTTGACCTCACCCAGCGAGATCGTTAGCAGCACCTACCTTGGACACACACCATTCGTTAGCAAGAAGCAGTAGCAGCGAGCACCAGGGGTGGCCAGACCACACAAAACGGAGCCTGAATAGCTCAAATCCCTCGCTCGAAAACGGGGAAACAAAAATGTGCTAAATCCTCAAAGCCAAACAAGGATTGTACACCACAAATTATATGGGAGATGTTAAAAGGAATTTGCTACCAGCAAGTGGTCACATTCTGGATGTTAAATATTTTAGATGGAGATCTGCAGACACTTTGTAGCCTATGCCCACTGGAGGGAATACGTTCTTTGGCACCCAGCTGCCAACATGATGTATGCCTGGAAAGGACAGTAGGAAATAATTATCAACAGCTAATTAGAGGGCCAAAGAAATCGCTTTGAATGCCTTTTCTTTATTTCAAAAACGGAAGCCAGGCAGCAGGCACAGCTGCATTTCGTTCGGCCCTTCTCTATGATAATTAAGTTTTTATGTCACTGAAAAAAAAATGGTTCATTCTGTCACACAGGACTTCTAATGAGTATGTGGTGCAGGACAAGGCCTCTACCCAGCAGCTGGGATGGTCACTGAACCAAGGGTTGGCCAAATAAGGCACCCTGTTTGGAAATGAGATTAGAAATAAAACCTTAGTTGTTCAGCAGGCCGGCATGTGTGATTAATATGCAGTGCCCCAGGCCTGGCTAAGCTGTGCCCCCTGTGAGGAGAGGCAGAGGCAAACCAGCACGATGGAGATAACCGGATAGTTTAAACGTTATAAAAGAAACCCCCCAGAAATTTGGCAGGAATAGAAATAGAATATAAATAATAGAACATACATATAATGTAAAGTAACGCCAAGTACTTGCTTTGGAAAATAATAAACTGTATCCCCATAAAAGAAGTTTTGCCCCAACATGCCGTGTCACCCCTAGAAGGAATCAACTCCCCCGTTCCCAGGCTGCAGTCCAGCTGCACCCCGGCTGTCCAGCCTTCGCCTCTCTCCAGCTTGCGATGCTCCTTTGCGTCCCTGCTTCAGTGCCCGCACCTCTTTCCAACAGGCCCACCCGTGAATGACAGCTCTGCACCCAGTGGGCCATGCCTGTTCCCCACCCAAAGTACCAAACTGCATTCCCGCTGTTGGTGTCCCGGGGTCAACCTCACCGGTCATGCGCTCTATGCACCGTGCGGCCGGGCTCCTTGCACGCTGTCCCTCAAGGGCGCTTCCTCAGCAAATCCCCTTTTCACCTCCTTTTTCTCTAACCGCCTACCCGCTGCCAGCTTTGGGTGGATTCGGAGACCCCTGCCTCCCCAGGACAGCTTTCTATGCTGCAGCATTACCCCTCTGGGTCAAAACTGCAGCACGTGCTTCTGCCAAGGCCAGGGTGGCTACAACGATCCCTGTTCCTGGGTATCCCAACCAGGAGTTGACATCTGGCCCAAAAATGCCTGCAGCTCTTCAGGGATGGCCTTGTGGCCCCTGCATGTCAATGTTTCCAGTTGTAAGTGGAGATAGAGCCAAGAAAAGGGAGGAGGGATAGTTCAGTGGCTTGAACATTAGCCTGCTAAACCCCAGCTTATGAGTTCAATCCTTGAGGGGGCCACTTAGGGATCTGGGGCAAAAATTAGTACTTAGTCCTGCCTAGTGAAGGCAGGGGGCTGGACTTGACTCAATGACCTTTCAGGGTCCCTTCTAGCTCTATGAGATAAGTATATTTCTATATATTATTATTATTTTTTATATTATAAGATGGGTAGCATCCTTGCTCTGGAGGGGTGAGGCTGTGAGATTGCATGTCATGGCCTAAACATCAGGGTGGATGTCAGTGGTGCAAAAGGAGTGCAGCTTAAACTGAGCTGGTCTTTGGTGGGGATCAAATTCAGTCCCTGGTGTAAGAGGCCACTACTCCAACTGAAATCAATGAGCGTTCGGCCTGGGTGTGATGGCATGGAAGTTACACTCAGACGTAGGGGGTCTTTGCTTTAACTTACAGCTTCCTGTTAATGCTCTCCTGGCTGCAGTCTATGGGCACAACTACCAACTGTCAAATTGGTGCAAATTTACACTATTTTGCCACTTACACTCATCATCTGACCAGCTTGGGCCAAGTGTGCAACCATCATTTAGCTCACCACTGAACCAGCAACTGTTGCACTCACTTGCAGCAGTCCGCATTTGGCCCTGTGCGTCACCCCGAGTTTTGCAGGGTGTGTGTGACAGAGCTAGGACAAACTCAAGGGGAGAAGAGAGGAAGCTCTGAGCTGACTAAATAGAAACGAGTTCTGAGTGCAAGTGAACTGGGTTTTATTTCAAGACAAGTAACAGGTGAGATGAGGGTCAGCAACTGTAGTGGAGTGGGCTTAATAGTGCTCTAGCAAACAAGTGCTTGATTTTCCTTTCCTTGATGCACATGTAAATCTGGAGTGATCCCAGTAAAGGCAATGATATAAAAAGGATGTGAGAAGTGAGTCAAGACTCCAGAAAGCTTTGATTCAAGAAGAATGCTGATTGGATGACATTCACTCCAAAGGTAACATTATTCTGTCTGAAATGCCCAGGGCAAATGGAACCCGTTCATAGCTCTCGACGTGCCATCTCTGACTCCTATCCGCAGAGCCCCAATAACACAGGGATATCAAATTGCACCCTGGGAGGAGTTCTGCTACTTCATCAGCAGTGAAATATCAGGGGGTTGCCAGACTGAACCTGGGCACAAACTCTTCTGGGTCCTTTATTCATATCGTGACTGGCAAATGAAGATACCCCATCTCCAAAATATCAGGCCAGCTATGAACAGCTAAGGAGGCCAGCATGAACACTAAGGCCTTTTCATAGGGAAAATACCAGTAGCAGGTTGGGTGGGAAGGGAAAATGTCACCCTGGAATCCAACATTATAAAGGTATCCCTAAGGTCAGAGATACCTGAGTTAGTGCCAAGTGGTTTGGCACTGACTCTAATGTAATACGATCCAAAAATAACATTAAACCACACACCCGCAAAAACTCACCTTGCCTTCAAGGAACATTAAGCAACTTACTTCAACCTTCGCAAGTAAGGAAACTCTGGGCTGTGGTGAGCACTGCTTTCTTTGCCCTCCTTGAAATAGCTCAGGATTGATGGATCTATTGGAGTTCCTCACAGGGTCGCCCAATAGCAGGGTGTCTGAGTACAGGGAAAGTACAGCTCAAGGCTCCAGTGATGCTGGTTTACAAAGAGAGCACTGTAACCCTGTACTATGGAGACAGGTGCAAGTGCAGTGTGAGCACGGTGAAAGAGAGCCCCTTCTATGCACCAAGGCCCAGGATAGTGACTAATAGTGAATTGCCTTGCTGTAGATCTCATTGGTGTGTCTGTATAAAATGACAATGAAGAGAATGAAAAAGAAAATCCTGTGAAAGAGCACAGGAGCAAGGAACAACTTGGGGGAGGGATAGCTCAGTGGTTTGAGCATTGGCCTGCTTAACCCAGGGTTGTGAGTTCAATCCTTGAGGGGGCCACTTAGGGATCTGGGGCAAAAATCAGTACTTGGTCCTGCTAATGAAGGCAGGGGGCTGGACTTGATGACCTTTCAGGGTCCCTTCCAGTTCTATGAGATAGGTATACCTCCATTTATTATATTCCCCAATGCCATGATGGTCCATTTAAGCAAAGACAGACCATTGTTTTCCATGTGAATCGTTGTTTGTGGAAGAGGCTCTATTGAAAGAACTGGGATTTGAGGTCCTATCCACAGGAGAGGTCCTACCCAGGCAGAGCAGTGCAAGCTTCCCGGGATACTTCACCAATGTGTCTCACCTTTGGCTTGGAGGCTTCTGCACTTGTCAAGATGGAAGGGTAGCTCGGTATCTGTGCACGTTGTGATAAGCGTGCCACTTGTGATTTTTATGATAGGGACACCTGTCCACTAAGAACAAGACTGAGGTCCTTAGCGCATTTCACGTGGGCCAATGAACAATCACCAGGCGAGAATGACTTCTGGTCATTCTTTGACCTGCCCCATGGAGTGACTATAAACCCTAGTACAACTCCAGCCAATAGCAGCATCTTCTTTTGTCTGAGTGGTAAGGAGGCTGGACTGTCCCAAGTTACCTTTTCTCTGAACCAAGGAGGTGAATGTTCAGAAGTCATTTCAGTTACAGTGAAACTGGGGAAGGAGACTGTGCTTTAGTGTTAAATACACATCCCATTGATTGCATTTACTGAACACACAAAGTAACCTGAAGGTATTTCTGTAGCGTAAGATATTTCTTTGTGCCACATTCTACTCCTGCAACTTTCACATGGAGCACCCAACAGTGCAGAAAGAACTGCCCTTAGGGCAACCCCTAAATTATTCAATCTGAAATATCTCTAGTCATTACCATTGAAACTGGCTGCATGCTGGCTATGTGCATAGACTGGTACTTGCTCTACAGGTGCTCAATAGGTGATAAATACTTTTTAGAGTATTCCATGCCCATGAGAAGGTCCTATATAGTATGAGCATGTTGCAAGATAGCTCATCAGTGGACCCAAGGAGGAAGACAGGGACACGTTAAAACTATGAACCAACTGCTGGCCTTTGAATTTGATATGCATGTGTGTGCACACACATTTACTGTCATGCAGTACAGAGATATACAGGTATAGATTTTTGTTTGGTCAGTTGAGATTTTAATTGCATTTTATTTGTTAAGACAAAAAGCCTCCCCAAAGGAGAGTCCCTGTAGAAAACGCTGACAGTATTTTGCGTTAGGCTGTTCCGGCTCCCAAGGTCTTAGTGGCCAGAAAGGAGCTGAGTGTCCCCTGATAAATGCCGAGTATCTTCGACTCCCTTGGCCTTCAGGGGGAGTTCAGAGGCTCAGTGCTTCCCAAGATCTCTCCCTTAGTCTCTATCTAGCAAGCTGTTTGGAAGATTGAAATAGCCTGTTTGTTGTTAAATTCCTTTTTATCCCTATCTGAATAACATGTACTGTTTTTATTTCCAATGCCATATTTTCAATGTCAAATTCGTCACTCGACAAGGAAATCTTGCCGTGGCATAGCAACTGAAAGATTTCTCTCTTCCCTTCCCCCTCCCCGCACTTCTTCTTGTGGCAGTGAATATAGCTTTTTTCTGGTTTCCAAAATTCTTACCACCCTGCACTACCCAGGTTTTAGTAGCGTGTCATGTCATTGAAAGATGGCATTCAGAGTAGAATTGACCAATGGACTCTCTTGGCCAGCATCTTAGAGGTAAACATAAGAATACAGCATAGTCTCCAGCAGGTCTGTCTAAAGGTCCAATTTCTCACATGTGGACGTTCAGTATCCAATCCAATCTGCACCGGCTGGTTCTGCTCTTCCAGCCCTACATCTATCTCATGCATGTTATTCTGGAGAGATGAATAGGCTCCTTGTTGGTGCAGCAATCTGTTCTGTCTTGCAATCAGTCAGCACTGGTTTTGATTTCACTGCCTTGTTTTCAGTGACAAAATCCGTTCCATGGAGAGGAAAATTTGACCTTGGGGGAAAAAAATTAAACAACCTTTTCTCTCACCCCCTTTCTTAATAAATGCTCTGCTCTATGCTTTGAGAGTCACCTCTGGATGAAAGAAATCAGGTCCTACGGTATCCGCCATCTTGCTAGTTTCTGGCAGTGAGCAAGCAGGACTATTGAAAATATAAATGCATGAGATGATGATGATGATAATACCTACTTCATACCTAGCTTTTATATAGCACTTTTCATGCATATCTCAAAGCACTTTCAAAGGAGGGGAAACCGAGGCACAGAGCAGGGAAATGATCGGTCCAAGATCACCCAGAAGATCAGTGGCAGAGCCAGGAAGAGAACTAAGGTCTCCTGAGGGCCAGTCCAGTTGATGATGATTATTGTAGTACCTACAGGTCCTAACCATTGATTAGAGTCCCACTGTACTGGGTACTGTACACACACGTACCAAAAAGATGGTCCCTGTTACAAACAATTTACAATCTAAATAGAGCTTTAGCTACACAGATAATCTAAAGTCTGGATTCAAGAAACTCTCTCTCCAGTTGCTTGGTGAGAAGATCCGTGTCAGTCCCCACACAGATTTTCCAGGCCCTGTACAAGTTTCCAGAAACTATGGAGAATTTAACTGAATGTCTCCTTTGTTTAGCGTCAGTGGTCCAACCTTCTCTGCTGCCTTCTCTTCCTTCCCCTGCTCCGTGAAGAGACCCAATGATTGACCCAATGCATCACTCTCAGCCTAAGGAACTAGTCTCTGACAGATTAAAAACACCATGGTGTTATGATCCAAGCTCTCTGGCTCATTTATTTTTCTAGATCCCCACTGTCAACCATTGCCATTGTACATGAAGGAACTTTGTCATCTGTGAGGAGACATGGGCGAACAAGCTTAGCATGACATTTTCCATTAAACTGCTATTGAAGGAAAGGTAAGCCAGCGGTCTACAGTAGGACTAATTAGAAAAATTAGTTCCAGAAGTCAGCATGTAGATAATTTAGTGGTAAGAAATTAATCTAAATTCCCATCAGGTATTCATTACATCTTGTGTGTGTATGAGAGCGATGTATCAGACCCACTCATGCGGGGTATATTTCCATACCTGTGAGAAATTAATATCACCTTATATTAATATTCTGGAGATGAGGGGGTGTTTTATAGCAGTACTTGGGCATGAATTGTGGTATCTCCTTTTCCTATTTATTTACTTATTTTATCAATAATTGAAACAAACTATAGCTGGAGAGTTACTGAACCCCACCCAGTAAACTAAAAGGATATAGGCTCACCAAACCTAAACCTTGCCCAGATCCGCCAGTGCCAAAGAGGCTCTAAATCTGTTTCATTGCTTAAAGTACAGCACATGGACTGTGAAACCATCCTCGGAGCTAAACGGCTGAGCTGCGCAGAATCAGAGCCACTAGAACGCACCTTTGAGGCTTACTGGCGGTCTCCTGGATGCACAGGTTCAGGGGACAGCTCCTCTCCATTCTTCATATCAGTACCAGCCAGCGAACGGAAAGGTGAATGCAGCAGGCAGCTAGAGGAAAGCGATGGAAGGGTGAGTGGGATGCAGCTCTCATTCCACATGTCGATGTGGATGCTCTGTCTAATGCTAAGCACATGTGATGTTCACCTCACTCCTCTGAGAGAATGCAGCACTTACCAGCTCTATGGTGCACGATTTTCTGCACAGACTGAAAGCAACTCTGAGGTGAAACCGTAGCCATGCAGTCAGCTGAGATTAATCTTAATGTGCAAGATGCTTCTAAATTAGCTGACGGGCGAAGATCAAAAGGTCCTGAAACTGTCTCAGTGCAGATGAGGCCAGAGATTTCAGATGTTTATTATCTAAACTTGAAGCGAAAGCTTGGGATCCTTTTTTGCCTCAATTGCCGAGATACCATTTGCGGGCATAAAAGGGCCGAATTTTCAACGAGCCTCCTAACCACATCTAACATATATGTAGGCGTGTCCATTTGCACATGCAAATTGGGTCACTCACCGTCCATGATTTGCACCTATAAATGGCTCTGGGTACTAATTCGGCGTGTGCAACAAAGAAGGGTTAGATTGTGCACTTGCTACCCAACCTCTCCATGAAGGGCACAATCTGCCCAGTGCTGCACCAGCCCCACTCAGAGAGGGACGGGGCCATGGCCTCCTCCAACCTTCCTCCTCCCCTCCCTGTCTTGGGTGATTTGCATGCTGGGAGCAAGCAAGCCCTGCTCACAGAGTTTGCTGTTGTGTGCAGGGCCCCAGAAAGGTGGGGAGGATGAGTGCTCAAGTTTGGGGGGCTGAGCCCCCTTACTACTTTTAAGGGCTACCTCATTTCTGACATATGGCCCCCTTACTTCTCCCTGCTGTTAAAAGGAAAGCAAGCTACTTGAGATTCAGGGCCACCCTACTTTCCCCCCCGATTATTTGAGCACTGGGAAAGGATTCTTAGGTACCCCCTCCCTCCATGTCAGTGTAAGGTCTGATCACAATCTAAGCCTGATAATCTGGCCCAGAGAAAGCAACAGTCCTACGTAAATGGTGACAATAGTCTGGTACAAACGACTGTTGGGTTACTTTTGCCTTGTGCGTGTCTGTGGATAGCGCAGTGAGACTATGGTGCCATAAAGTCACATGGCCACTTGTCACGGAGTTGGGGGAGACAAGGCCCTGCACCCCCGGCTTCCTGCGACTCACCATGACTCTCAGCCAGCCAGTAAAACAGAAGGTTTATTTAGACGACAGGAACGCAGTCCAAGACAAGTCTTGCAGGTACAGACAACAGGACCCCCTCAGTCAGGTCCATCTTGGGGAGTCGGGGGGGGGGCAGGAGGTCTGTCTGGCCTCCCCTCCATTTCTCCAGCCAGCTCCAAACTAAAATTCTCCAGCCCCTCCTCTCCCTTTGTCTCTTTCCTGGGCCAGGAGGTCACCTGATCTCTTTGTTCTTCAACGCCTTTAGTTGGCGTCTTTGCAGAGGAGGGGCCCAGGCCATTAGTTGCCAGGAGACAGGGTGTCGGCCATTCTCTGTGCAGACAGGATCACACTGGCCCCCTAGGGCTCTGCAACAATCACACACCCCTAGACACTCGAGAAATGCATAGGGGAAACTGAGGCACCCATACAGCACTCAGGGAAAACATTAAGAACATCCCCCCTTCGTCACATCTCTAGCCCACTTCGTCATGCCACTTTCACCACTTCTTGCTTCTGAGCCTGAACAGTAGTTGGGTTACTTCTCAGAAGCCCCATCTGCTATTGTAATCTGTTGCTGTGCTTTAGAAAGTGACACGCATGGTGGCTGCTGCTAAAATCCCGGCAGGGCTACATTTTGCCGAATCAACTTCATTGTGGTATTCCCTGTGCTTAGCATAGGGTAATGTTAATTACGGCCATAATAGTCATTACGAATGACAGATGTCAAGGTTTTAATTGCAACTCAGTGCCATGATCAGTACTCTGGGCATCTCTATTCGCTGACTTCACTCTAGGATACCATCCTAAATTCTCCAGATAGATGCCCAAAGGAATATGGACTCCCATGAGTTTCAAACAATTGTCCAGGAGACAGCAAGAAATAGAAGAAGATATCGGAAAAAGCGAAACTATTGCTCTGTAAGGATTTCTTTAAACGATGCTTGTCATTGAACAACGTTGTCTATAAAACTTTGACCTGTTTCTGAAGCAGCTAGTTCGATCAATAGCCATCTGTGTAGTCTGAATGGAAAAGAAGTCTAATTTAAATGTTAAAAATTATGTTTGTTCTGAAGTTGGGGAGCAGCAGTTTCTAAGTCTCTCCAAAGACAGAAGGGAAATCTCTCTCGCACATTAACTTTCTCACTTTTTTTTGTGTTGGGGAGGGGGTAAGTAAATAGTCAACACAGGGTGCTCAAAACACCAGGTCAGTTGCTGCAGCGCCAATCTAAACTTTTAACTTGCTATTAAAAAAATCTCTAAACATCTTCCTACAGAGGTGTTTCCCATGGAGGCTATCGTCAAAGAGAGGAGGGAGGTTTGGAGAGCCACAAGGTATGTAAAAAAGGGAAACATTCACAAACACGTTAGCCTGGGTGGATACACAAACAAACACAACCCATCCCCATAGCCTCTGCAGGACTCACCTTTCTAATAAAGACAATAGGGTCTGACCATTCTTTCCTTCTGCGGGTTTAAAGCAAAAGTAAACTCCAGTTGATGTCAATGGAGAGACAGCAGTGTAAATTAAAGGAGAATCCGCCCCATAGAATCCCTCAGGGTTGGTCCATTCCACCAGTTTAATACACAGCAGTTGCAGAAAAAGAAGAAAAAGCCACATTTTCATTGCATCACTATATTCCACACGTAATGGACTTCAGATCTGTATCCTGTTCTCAGAGCTCAGTAAATGACTGAAATTCAGAGTGTGACAAAAGTTAACAGTACAGTACACTCTGTGTGTATGGACAATAGGGTGTTCCCTGGCTCCTAGGTTTCCTACCATACTGGATAACACTGACGTATTCGTTAGATATCGCATTCTTCTTCACTTCCTGATGCAACTGTTGTGTAGCGCGACAGTGTGCTGTTAGGTATTCCCTCCAGCACCCCCACGAGACGCAATTTCGCTCTCTCTGTCTCTCTGTATTTCTAGAAAGTGCTTTAGGATTCAGCAGGATTAGAAATGCTGTCAAAGGGCTAGATTGTCACTTGGCCTTCACACCCACCCAGGAGGGTAAGAACCCTGCCTCCTTTGATCCTTGCACGGGCTACCTTGAGTCCGGGCTCACAGGAATAAGTACCATTCCCGTCTCCCCTCGTTGGTACAGGTAGACAAGGAGAGGGTGAGGAACGGGCAGAATCTTAGCTTCATTTCTCTCAAATGTGCCGGCCAGCGTACCTAAGCCTGCACTGGGGGGGTATCATAATTTGCTGTTGGACCAGCACAGAAGCAAGGGGAAAGCAAGGAGGCACTGCACCTCAGAAGGTTGTCTCTGAGGCACCACGCCTCCCAGATTGCCCCTGCTGAGACTCCCAGATCACCCCTTGCTCTGGGCTCTGCAATCTAGCCCCAAGTGTAAGTTCCCAAGCAGGAAAAGGTGATGGATGATATACCGTGTTCTCCCTCAGTGCTGAGCAGGCGGGCTGTCCCTGTAAATCACATATCGCATATGCCTCAGAAAAGCCACCTTTCCATTGTAGATGTGGGCTTTGAGGCTGAGAGTTTCGAAGGAGCCTAGGGGAGTTAGACACCCGACTCCATGGGAGCCAGGTGACTAAAGATGGGATTTGCAAAAGCTCCTAAGAGACTTAGGAGCACAAGTCTCACTGATAGTCCATGGAACTTGTGTTCCTGTCTCTATGGTGCTTTTGAAAATTCCTCCCTAACCACCTGTTTCGGGGCATGCAGGAGGTGAAAGGCCTGGGAGGCCAATTAATGCATCTGGTTGCACCTGGAGAGTGGGATAGTCCTAATTACAGATGAAACCCAGCTTGGGAGGAGCTGGGTGGTGCTATAAAGAGGTGAACCCTATAGGCAGGAGCTCAGCAGGTACTCTCTTGGTGGTAGAGAGACCAGAGGGGAAGAGGAAGGCTTCTGCAGGGTAGAAGAAAGCCTGGAGGGGGTGGGAGATTAACACAAGCTCCTGTGGCTGAACCTGACCCAAGGGTAAGAATCCGAGGATGGGGCTGTGGAGAAAGGCAACCAGGTGTCTGATGGAGCAGGCTTGGCTCCTTGTCCTAGTGTATCTAGCCTGGAACCCAGTGTAGAGGGTGGGCCTGGGTTCCAGGCTAGGGACACCAGAGGGAAACCCCTGATGTAAAGGCATACGGGTGATTTAAAATCCTGAGAAAGGGGGGAGGACCACAGGGCCCACAGTCAAGGGCTGAAGACCAGATGCAAGGTTTAGGACTATTATCTGTTGGGCTTTCAGTTACCATGGAAGGGGTGGAACTGACCCCTGACCTGGCTGGAGGGCTGAGTCCAGGGAGAGTCAGACCAGCACAGGAACAGAGTGAGGATCTGGAGAGGAAAGAGCTGCTATGCCCACCCCCGAGGGGGTGCTCCAGCGGGGAGTCAGCTCTGGTACACCCCCGCCATTTGGGCCTCTTTGAAAATCCCAGCCTACACTGAGCTGCTTCAAAGGCTGCGACGGGCCTATACACTGGGCGCCGTACATGTGTGGGGCTTGTGGGGATGGTCTGAGGGCAGGAGCCTTTAATACTCCTCGCAGTTTGCGGTCTACACTCCTACAGGTCACAGAGCTCGGCAGGCCAAGCGCTTTCTCTCCTGACTGATATTGCATATGCTGGGCTTCTCTGCAAGGTGTAGGCGTTACCATGTTTCATGCTCACCTGAGAGCTGCAGTCCGTGCATCCCAGGGCTCAATTGACGGGCCTAGTTGATTTAGGGCATCATGCTGTGGCGTGTTTTGATAAATCAGCAGCGCTGCCCCTGGCAGGGGCACTCCAGCGTAGACAATCTCTCCCCAGGCTCCGGCTCTCGGGCTCTCTCTGGCTCCGCTTATGTGCCTGCTTAGATCTCACCACATAATTACATCCAGCCGCTCGACAGTTTGTGTGGAATTATTATTTTTTTCCCCCAGCCGCTGCTCTGTCTCACGTGTGTTGCCGAAAGCGAAGTGAAATGATTTCTTAATAATAGACCTAGCTGTGGAGGGCCCACTCTGGAAATGACTGCCCACATAGCAACAGCTTCTGTTTGCAGAGCTTTCCATTCAAGCATCTTAAATTATTTCATCTGCCTTCATTCATTGTCTCGTAGAGACGGGAGCCCAGATGAGGACCAGAGAGGGGAGTGGCAGAAAGCCATTTATGGCTCCCTTCTAGTCTGACTTGAGTTGAGATTAGAGCAGCCTGAGGGCAGCTCTCACTTGTGCTAGCTGTCAACAGCCTCCAAGAGACCACGTGCTAGCTGAGCACAGCTGAAAAGCAATGCGCTCTGGACATACTCCCTCTACAGCTCCTAGTGCAGGGAGGGAGGGATCATGGGAGTTAGCTCTGTCGCCACTGAGGACTCCCTCCCCCGCACGCAGAGTAGGGACAGCTGGTGCACACGGGAGGCACACAAGGGGATGGAGTTATAAGTGGCCCTTGGTTGGATCAGGGCCTGAGTCTGCTGCTAAGCACCCCTGCCCTGCACTTATCTAGCCCAGCCCAGCCTTAGCCGGAGAGTGACACAGTTCTGATGGAGCTGAGCCTCGGTTTACCTTAATCCTCCCCCGGGAAGACTCCATTCCCTTCAAACGGCAGTTTCTAACTCTTGCGAGTTCCGCACCCAAGTGAAGGGAGGGGACGTCCCTGTCTGCGACTTGAAGAACCCTCTTCGGCTTTTCACGTGCCCGTAGGGCCTCAGCTTGACATTCATCAGAATGATGCAAATCCTGATGAAACTGTCACTGCTGAGACAAAGAATGTCGGAAGGCCGCAGCTTCTGACTCCTGCTGCTCTGGTTCTGATTAGTCTTTCATGTCGTCTGTGATTTCTCATCGTCTGTGCATTGCTAACCCTAACCCACGATTGTGTCTCTCTCCAGAAGCCAAGATTTGCCTTTGAGGTTTCCCAGGCAGGGCAATGAGCCAAGGCCATCAAATGGGCATCAAATGTAATGTTTTCTATACAAATACGTGCACTGGAGGCTATTATGTGCTTCGGCAGCAGTGCTGAGGAGACCTGCCCCGACCCTGGGGCAGATCTGAGAACGGTGACAGATATACAACTGCTTAATTAATAAAATAAATAGATGGTGATATACCTATCTCATAGAACTGGAAGGGACCCTGAAAGGTGATCGAGTCCAGCCCCCTGCCTTCACTAGCAGGACCAAATACTGATTTTTGCCCCAGATCCCCAAGTGGCCCCCTCAAGGATAAAACTCACAACCCTGGGTTTAGCAGGCCAATGCTCAAACCACTGAGCACTCCCTCCTCCTCTACAACCAGAGCTACCACAACAGGGGCCTGGGGCCCCCAGCTGTGATGACCTCCAAATCTAAGTGATGATGTTTCTAGCCCTCATGATTGCAAAGAAAAAGTTGAAAATTCACCCTTAGCCTAGCCCATGCTGTGGCACGTGCCTGAGTCTGCAGACAGCTGCTGGCAGAAGGAGGCGCAGCAGCTGCTAGTGATCAAGCTGCCTGGCCCAACACCCACTACCAGCTCAGCTCAGATCAGTCCTCCTGCTCTAGGTGCCACTCCCCTGCCATTGCTTGGAAGGAAGGGGGAGATCATTGGTCCATCGGCTGCTGGGGTGGTGTCAAAAACAGGTTGGACTCTACCCTTGGGGCACAGAAGAGCTCCAGTTGCTGAGGAGAGTTGTGTGAATGGACTGAGGCAGCCTAGAGCCCAACAAGAGCCAGACTCTGCTGTCCGCGTTACACTACGGATCTCCGAAATGTGTAAGAAGTTCTCGAGGGGCTTACGGCAGCTCCCGTGCTTAAATTACAGCAGCGTGGTATTCTGTAATCCTCCAAAAGTGCAGCTGCTCAGAGCCACACGTCCTTCTCATCTGAGATGGCGAGGAGCCATCTGGAGCATGGTTTGGCCAAAAATGGGCTTTTTAAGTAAAAAGATCAAATTAAGTTATACTCTAGCATCTTAAAAAGCCAGAACTTGAGCCAGTTCATTAAGCAGAAGTTGCAATTGACCTTAAAAGGATTCATGTGCCTTTAGGCTAACTCAGACTCTGTGTGTAGCTAATAGGGAACTGTTTGGCTTTTTTTTATATCTTTCAGCCAAAGTGGGGGTGTGAAGGTAAAATCTAGGACAGGGGGACACTGAGTTTTGGTGACACCTGAGCTGAACAGAGTGGAATAGTGCTCAGCTCAACACACGGGACTAACGAAGGTCCACTGACAGTGAGTGGATTAAACTGATCCATACATATATAGGTTTCTCATATGAAAAATAACAAATCTTATTTATGCTTCTGTTGCCCAGTATGAACAGGCACAGCCATCAGTCTCAACTCCTCATGATCTCCCCTGGAGACAAAATGTTCAAAGCTGCCGCTGTTCTGTGTCTTTTACCCAACACTGCAAGATATTTCAGAAAACATGGGGGAGCGTATTTGTATCCCTGCATTTCCTCTCTGGTAACTGAGAGAAAGGGAGAAGAGGCAATGAGGGAAATCTAAGCTCAAACTGATTTTGCCACATAGTCCGTTTGCAGAATAAATCGAAAATAATGCTACAGACAAGCTCTCAGGTCCTTTCGCAGAGGGTCTCTCCCCTGTCCTTTGCCCCATGGAAGGTGGAGGATTAGAAGTGAGGATGGGTAGTCCAGCGTAGGGCAAAAGGACTCTTGATGGTGGTTCAATAAGGGAGGGAAACCTTACAGGTGGCAGGGCTGGCTTTGGGAGGACTAGTGCCTTATGCAAATAAATGTGGGGATCTCCCAGAGTGACCGTGGCCCAGCTTAGAATCAGCGAGATGGCTGGAGTTCTCTGGACTGCCTCCTACAAGTTCTGCGTTAGGTGGAGTCTGAAATGAGATCACAGAAGTTGGATTATCTCACTTCCTCACAGTATTAAAGGGAGGCTGAGGTCCTGTCCAAGAACAGGCCAAATGATCTTACACCCTCCGTTCAGATAAATTGCTGACTCACTGCGGTCATGGCCAAGACAGTTGTACAACTCGCCAAAATGAATAAACCTCCTGAACTCCCTGATTTCTTGGGGTCAGGTAAAAATGAAGGAGATCAAAGGAAGGGGGATTTTCAGAGAGTATGACTGGGACGCCCGCCCTTCAGTGCAGGAAAGAGGTTTTAAGAGAACACTGAGACAGCAGGTTTCTGAGAGGATGACTTTGGATTGGAGATGAGCAGGCATAGGCCTTGTTGTGAGTCTGACAATAAGGCGAGGTGATTCTTCTCCAGGTTCCCATGTCAGATGGTCATGCAGGGAAATGCCTCCTTTAAAAAATGGTGCTGGAAGGATTTCCTACACCTGGTGCCATCTACAGTTTTTCAAAAGTTCGTTGCACATATGAATTATTATTTTAGTGCCTAGGACCCCTACTTAGGCCAGGACCTCCTGGTGCTAGGCGCTGTACAAACCCAGAACAAAAGGCATTCCCCCCGCAAAGAGGAGCCTTTCAGAGCTGTTTGTTGACAGCTCCTCGTGTTGTGTCATCAGCAGGGCTGGCTCTAACTTTTTTGCCGCCCCAAGCAAAAAAAAAAGAGCACCGCCCCGCCATACCACCCCCCCCACAGCGCCGCCCCGCCCTGCTGAAACACATCCTGAGCGCCGCCCCGCCAAAACACCCCCCCCAGTGCCGCGCCGCCGAAACAACTCCCCGCAGCGCCGCACCGCTGAAACACCCCCCGAGCGCCGCGTCACGCCACGCCGCCAAAACAAAAACAACCCACCCCCCCAAGTGCCACCCAGCCAAACAAAAACAACAACAACAAAACCTTGAGCACCGCCCCGCCACTCCAAGATTGGCCGCCCCTTACAAGGTGCCGCCCCAAGCACATGCTTGGTCGGCTGGTGCCTGGCGCCGGCCCTGAGCATCAGCCAGTAATTAGTAGATTTGCCACTCTAATTAAATCAGGGTGAGGGCCCCAGTTATATAGCATGGGGAAACAACACTTCGCAGTGTAACCCAATCTCTTCAGCAGTCCCAGCAAGGTGATACTATTAACTTTCCCTTGGCAGAGTGGAAGAGAACATATGACAGAATACATAGGGGCTTTATCTCTTGAGCAGAATCCTGAATCAAAGATTCCTGAAGGTATCTAAGGCTCTAATTGTTAGATTTAAAACTGATAAGATTCAGAAGGCAAAAAGTCTTACATTTTTCTCTTAAGACTCAGTCCTCGCTAGCATTAATATATGCAGGGAGCACAACATAATACTATTCAATTGACTGATAGCAGACATTTAGGAAAACCAGCGCAGAGAGTGAAGGTGAGGGACAGAATTACCTCTTAAAATAAGCCTGAGTGGTCTGTATAGCTATTTCCACTGGAGCTGACATCTCTAAGGGTACGTCTATACTTACCTCCGGGTCCGGCGGTAAGCAATCGATCTTCTGGGATCGATTTATCACGTCTTGTCTAGACGCGATAAATCGATCCCGGAAGTGCTCGCCGTCGACACTGGTACTCCTGCTCAGCGAAAGGAGTACGCGGAGTCGACGGGGGAGCCTGCCTGCCGCGTGTGGACCCGCGGTAAGTTTGAACTAAGATAGTTCGACTTCAGCTACGTGAATAACGTAACTGAAGTTGCGTATCTTAGTTCGAAGTGGGGGGTTAGTGTGGACCAGCCCTAAAGGTAACAGCTTCACCAGGCGAATGGGAGGATTGCACACTAATGCCATAAAAGGAGAGGCTCTCTAAAGACCTTTCGGTCCCACCTCTGGAATGGGCAGCAGAAAACGTTCGAGGGGTTCCCCTGCCCCAGTTTGTGTGTAGACACAAGAACTTCGGGGATGCCCAATAAATGCTCACCTTTTCCAGGAGGAAATGAAAATTCAGTAGCTTTTGCCAAAGAGAGGGCAAGTATCAATTGAGTTCTATTAATGTCCTACCAGCCGGGAAGCGAACCCTTTTGGCATTGTGGTCATATGACCCTCGGGGTTGTGAAGGGCCCCCAAACGGATGACTCGCAGCTACAGCCGTGTCTCTCGCACTGTTCCCTTACAAAAATACCACGCTGCAAAGAAGACAAAATAAAACATGTACAGAAATAGCAGCCTTTTAATGAAAAAGTTATATGTGGTTTAAAATCCCCAACCTGAATCATGCCAAAGGAATTTAAAGCTCTGGTTTAGATCTGATTCAGCAAAGCTTTTATAACATCTCAGGGGATCCGGAGATTTGAGCCAGCACACAGTCAGTATGGAAAAAAGATTGATTTCTGTAATTGATGTGGAGCTCTCTGTAATAACTTAGGAATACTGTAGGCTGATCAAGTTATTGGGATGTTTATTATAGGTTTAATTTAGTAGGGGGCTGTTGGGGAGAGGGGAGAGCAGAAAGAATGGCTCAAGATAATCCACTTCTCAGCAAACACTTGGAGACACTGCCAAGACCTGAAAAGGCCCATGAACACGGGTGTTAAAAAGGAACACTTTCTCGAAGGGCCGGTAGCTGTTTGGAGGAACCAGACTGAGACACTCACGGGTTTGGAGCAGTTAGGCCTGCCTAGGTAAGAGAGACGTGTGTGTAGACAGTTGTTTTAAAATCCTTATTTCTGTCCTGCTTTGTTCTCGTGGGCCTGGAGCCAGTCAACCCTGTTCAATGGGGGGAGGGATAGCTCAGTGGTTTGAACATTGGCCTGCTAAACCCAGGGTTGTGAGTTCAATCCTTGAGGGGGCCCCTTAAGGATCTGGGGCAAAATCAGTATTTGGCCCTGCTAGTGAAGGCAGGGGGCTAGACTCGATGACCTTTCAGGGTCCCTTCCAGTTCTAGGAGATAGGCTATCTCCATTAATTTAAATGAGCCCTGCTCTGCTACACCTCTGCAGAACGTGAGCCTTAAAAGGAGAAAGAGGGAGTGGGGAGGTTTGTTCTTAAGGAAAAGATGGCTGGGGAGGAGAGCAGGCCGGCTGCTGTGATGTGAGGCAAGAAGGGGGCCTTGAGCTAGCAACTGGTGAGAGATGGGGCCTGCCAGAAGCCTGTGGTAGGACAATAGGCAGTGAGGCCTAAGATCTGTGGTGGGTGCACTCAGCCCAGGAAAGGGACAGAGGTGCAGTTGGCTGCCTATAACCATGACAATTACAAAGGTGATTAGCATAGTGACCCCCCGTGCAGGGATGATGTGACAGTCGTGAAGCTTTCCGTGCTTCGAGAAGGTGTGTTGTCCAGTGCTCAGAGCCAGAAGACTAGGTGGTCTGGGTTCTAGTACTGGCCCTGCCGCAGTAGCTTTCTGTGTTCCTGTTTCCATGCCTGTAAAACGGGTATACAGGTCTGTCGCATCTTAGGCACATTTAACATGTGCGATTTCAGCTTTACACGGTCGGCAAAACAAAAAACAAAAACAAAAAAAAAAAGAGAAAAATAACAATTTAAATACTGTTTCTGTAGTGCGGGCGATTCCGCCCCACCATTACACTCAATGTAATTTTGACTATAGGCGATTTTCGCTTTAGGCGCTGACTGCGGAACGTAACCCCAGCGTAAGATGAGACAGACCTGTAGTAACATGGTATCACGGGGTCTAATTAATGTTGGCGAAGCCCCGAGAGATTCAGATGAAGGATGTAATGTAACTATATAAAGCATTATACAAAATCTAATAACAAGTAAGCCAGTCATTATTCAACTTTTTCATTGTTAAGGTAAGTTAATGAGAGCGCTACCAGTATAATGAATCCACCTTCCTTCCCACATCTCCCTTCTGATCATGTGCCACTCTGTATGTACACCATTGGTGGTCCATGCAGCACAGTGTGAGAAACAGTGATCCGTACTGAAAGGAGAGGTAGTCTTGTTGTTGAGGCGCTGAACTGGGCTCCTACAGACTTCCTATGTGACTTGAGACAAATCACTTAGCGGCTCAGTTCCCCATCTGATAATACTTCTGTTGTCAGTTGGTTTGCAGGTGTGTGTGTTCTTTCCATGTGCTGTCTCCCAGCTCTGCGCAGATAACTGGTTCAGCAGACCTTGATAGTACGACCCAGCGTGGTTACATGCAGGAGACTGGAATATTGTTGCCTTGGTAGTGCTGTTCAGGCTGCTCTGCTCAGCACTTCTGTCCTTGGAGCTTTAATGTTATTAGTAGATATCTCCGCCTGCTGAACTAACATGCTGCACTGTTACTCATAAAGAAAGACCATAGGCATGGTTCAGGGACAAAGGCTCTCGACCAGGCTTATTGCCATCAAGACACAGTCCTAGCGCCCTGGCTCCATGGTTACAGGTATGCTAACACAAGTGCCATGTGACAAGCATCAGCCCAATCAGTGGCAGGACTTTCTGCTGCCCTCTTGGCCAAACAAGGAATTAAGGTGAAGTACCCCAATATTTATAGGCTAAAAGAAACAATTAACATACACAACTTGTATTTTACGTATTTCATGACATTTGTTTGTTACTTCCCCTTATTCTGAAATCTTGGACAAAACACCCCAATTCATTATGTTGTCAAAGTATTTTATCTTGTACTAGATTGGGATGTGCCTATACTAGCTGGAATATATTTATATAACTATCTAGTGCCTAGTACGCTAGCAACAGCTTTGCAAAGTTCATGTACTGCGCAGTGAATTTGTAAGCGTCTGCTTTAATACATGGCCTGACTTTGGTTCACAGCCTCTGGTTCAGGGCTCAGATCTTATTCCAGGCTCTCTCTCTCTCTCTCTACAACTTCCTTTGTCTTATAAGTTCTACAGGGCAGGGGCTGTCTCTTAGGGCTGGT
Source organism: Trachemys scripta elegans (assembly GCF_013100865.1). Taxonomy (NCBI): domain Eukaryota; kingdom Metazoa; phylum Chordata; order Testudines; family Emydidae; genus Trachemys; species Trachemys scripta. The sequence goes on along the minus strand of NC_048310.1, from coordinate 35,775,117 downwards.
CCACACTAAGCCCCCAGTTCGAACTAAGATACGCAACTTCAGCTACGTGAATAACGTAGTTGAAGTCGAAGTATCTTAGTTTGAACTTAAAGGTACTTACCGCGGGTCCACACATGGCAGGCAGGCTACCCCGTCGACTCCGCCTACTCCTCTCACGGAGCAGGATTACCAGCGTCGACGGCGAGCACTTCCGGGATCGATTTATCACGTCTAGACAAGACGCGATAAATCGATCCCAGAAGTTCGATTGCTTGCCACCGAACGAGCGGTTAAGTATAGACGTACCCTTATTTTGTATGTGTAGAGTGGTGCTATGACATGGTTGGGGCCCTTAGGGTCTAGTGTAATACAGATCATGATAAGTAACAATGATATTGCTGTAAAGTGATCCTGTCCGTTTTTACAAAATCATATTTCAGTTTAAACATTTTTGTACACCCTGCTGTTACAAGTAACTCTTAAGGTGACCATAACTGAAAGAAATCAGAGAGAATAATCATTTTCCATTTTGTTTAATTTGTATATTTGACAGCATTGAAGGATATGGTCAGTTTTACCATTTCCCCCCTGTACAGTCAGTTAGTTTCCTCTGTTGTTTGGATGGATTTTTCATAAGATTGAGGAACCCATTTAACAATTCTGGGAATTGTCACACACATTGGCAGGGAGGCTCAGCAAGAGAGCAGTACATGAAATTTAACTTTTAACCTTTTTTTGGGGGGGAGGAATCAACTAGGTGTCAAGATGACAGAAAGTTGTTGGTTTTTTGCTCATTTTCCTCACCTATCTGTTCTCAATGTGCTCTTTATAATTTGTATAATCCCTGTTATGAACATGCATATCTGATATCATGGCATACTGGCTCCACCCAAATTAATGCCAAAAGGACATTTCCATTATTAATCAGATTAAAATTTCCCTGGATTGAAACATGCTACAATGGCCTCAGCCTAGAATGCACAGGGTGTTTAGCTATGACACTCCTGGTGCCTTAGAAATACCAGAGCTAGTCTAAACTGAACGGATGGAGAGATGGGTTTTATCAATAGAGGAAAAATGTAGTTTGGTCCAAATCCAGGCCCCTCATTACTCTTGCCTGTTCCCATTCCACAATAAACGGTACAGAATAAACCTGAGACGTCCTTGTGCACCAAATAACCAGCCCACCCTGCTTTTGCGGAGCTTTTCAGTGCTAAGCCACAGCTGAAAGAAGTGGGCTAGAACTTAGCAAATAAAACGGAAATCTTCACAGACTTGAGTTCTGACCCTTTAACGGTCACTTGGTGCATTAAGGGCCTGATTTTTCAGAAGAGCTCCACTCACATTTAGGAACAAAGGCCAAAGTCATCAACAATCGGAGCCTTAAGTTAGGCCCCTGAATTCATATTTGGGCACCTCAAGATGAGATTTTACCAAAACATCTAAGTGATTTGGGAGCTCAGTGTTCACTGACTCCATGGGAATTGTGCTTCTAAATCACTTAGGAGACTACATTTAGGTGCTTTTTTTTTTTCAACTTGCCCCAAAATAAGTGGCCAGATTTTCAAAACAGCCTAGCATCTAATGCTACTTATAAAGTCTCTCTGTGGGCTCCTGGGTTCTATGAAATGTGTAAATTAACGGCTGGTGAAAGATTTTGCCAGTTGTATTTTGTTGTAGGAATGTAAAACATACAGTGTAATTGATTAATTCTTGATGTGGCAGCAGATGTGGCAGCCGATCAGTTTGTCAAATATACTTGTCTTTGAAAAGATTATCACTTGATTAAAAATGTAATTGAAAAGTCAATGTTTATAACAGATGCACGTGAATAGTAAAACCAGCATTTCCCATAGCAACAGAGTACCAAGACAAGCAGATAAATAACAAGATGGTCATATAGCCCCTGATTCAGCAAAGCACCTAACCCCGTGCTTAACTTTTAAGCAGGTGCTTAAGTCCAATCCTGTTCAGCAAGACATAAGCACATAATTAACTTTGGGACTCCATGGGACTTAAGCCTATACTTGTGCTTAAGTGCTTTGCTGAATCAGGGCCATAGTATGGCTCACAGACACACCAAAAGTGCTGAAGCTGCAAAAACTATTCTACAGTACACACTGGGGGTTAAAAGAAAACCATCTGAAAAGTAAATACATCACACAAAGCATCTGGTAATAGACAAAGTCTTAGTGTGGCGGAAAGTACATTAGAGATGTTGGTTTCTTAGCCTAGTTTGTTCTTTAGGCAAAAGCAATAAAAAGGGGCCACGTACAGGGCCGGCTCTGGCTTTTTGGCCGCCCCAAGCAAAAAAAAAAAAAAAAAACCTGCGGCACGGCCAGAGCGCGGGTGCAGGGGGACCGGCTGGGGGGGGGGAAGAGGGGGAGGAAGCGGGCGGGAGAGAGAGAGAAGGGGGCGGCCAGGGCTACAGCAGGGGCGCTGCCACGCAGCCCCTCCCGCTGTGCCACCTCCTGCCGCCTGCCGCGAGGGCTCCGGTCGGCGGGGAGGGGAGGATGAGGACTGCCCTGCAGGGCGCTCTGGTTCTCCACGCCGCCGCCCCTTACACGGCGGCCAGAGCGCAACAAAACAAAACAAAAAAGCGGCCGTGCCGCCCTAGGATTGGGCAGAATGGCGCCTCGAACAATCTGCCGCCCCAAGCACCAGCTTGCTCAGCTGGTGCCTGGAGCCAGCCCTGGCCACGTATCCAACAATTGCTCATGTGAGTCATTCTGAAGACTGACAATTACCACCTCCCAGCCTCCCCCACCATGGCTAAGACTTCCCAGGGTTTTGTGAGCCATCTGTCCAGGGTGGGAGAACTAGTCTTTCTCTAACCAGCAGCAACAGCAGCTAAACTGCTCATAATAAAGAGCACAATAACCGCGTAGGGCTAAAAGACTGATCAGCAAGGCATTGTAGGAAATTGTGCACTAGGTTCACTGAAGGCCCAGTTAAAATTCCTTTCAACAGAAGGCCTTAAAGACCAAGGTTTTCAAACCTGGGTGTCTATAGTTAATCTCCTAAATCCATACTGAGACATCTAAGTGCCCTGATATTTTTTTCCGAAGGGGCTAAAGCACCCACAAATCCCACTGAAGTCAATGGAACCCTTGAAAATTTACGTAGGTACCTAAACATGGATTTGGGAGCATAACTATAGTCATCCAGGTTTGAAAAGTTTGGCCAAAATCTCTTAATCTCCAGACCGCTCCATCATCCTGTATGTGGAGCACAAAGCCAGACAAAATCTGCCTTACCACTGCACTGAAAGAATGCATTTAATTATTAGATTAAATAAATCATTCCTAAAGCAGTATTAAAGGGATTATATACACTGTCAATGACTTCAGAGTCTGGGTTATGGAAGCCAATTATTCATTATGCATTGATTTCAATGTTAGTTGGATCAGACTCGTAAAGTGCATTATTTAAAGTTTGCAAGTACTTTACCAAACACTTTTTAGCTTAATTATTCTTGAAAATAAAAGTCAACATCCCTGGCTCCTCCACATTCCGAGATGAAGGGCTTCAGTTCACTTTGCTGGGAAAAGATATATCTCAGTAAGTGGTTCTGGCTTTTGGATGTGTCCACTTTCGTTTAGCATAGTCCTGAATTATACACACATTGTAACTAATCACTGCAATTAAATGCTTTTTTTTAACCTTTCCTAATTAGAGTCCATTTCAAGATTATTGTAGAATACTTTGCAGTATGAAAGACAGCTACAATTTCACATTCAAGATCTCTCCTTCGAGCAAAGCAAAAGGAGGCGGGAACAACTACGGAACACAGCCAGTAATGGCTATTACCGCAAGCACTTAAGAGAAGAGCCTTCTTGTCACTTTAGGTAATACGTTTGTTTGCTTTTAATACTTCCAAATATGTGCTACCTTTTTTTTTTCCAAAGGAACATTTTTTTTTGAATAGTGCATCGAAGAAGACCACAAGATTACCTCATCCCAGGCTGAAATAATTAGAATGGGCTGAGAGCTTACGCTGTTCCCTTTTTTTTTTTTTTATGCAAACTTTGCCACTAAGGGCTGCAGTTCCACTCCGTCAGGTGGGAGGGAGAGGCGGCCAGTCAAAGATCTCACATCCCTTAACGCCGTGAAGCACTGCTTTAGGGCACCCCAGATGGCATGGGGCACAGCGGTCCCATGGACAATACATATCCACTGCTAAAACCCCAGTGCATGGACTGCATACCCAGGCAAAGGCTACGACTAAAGCCTGGAGGTGGGTATAACAGGGCACACGGGCCTTGGGGCACATGCACGCATCCCAGTATGCCTGTCCTGGCCTGGGGGAACCTTTAAAACTGACAGTTGTAGCTGCTTCTAGCTATGTGCCTTACAGGAAATTGCATATAAAGCTCCCTGTCTTGTAGGGTGCATCAACACAGGCACTCGAGGTGACCAAGCTAGTGTGCTAAAAATAGAGGTGAGGCCACAGCAATGCAGGCAGGGTTAACTGATTGTCAGCACACTGGGATCTTAGGTACTTATGAAGTGGCTAGCCCACTGCACCAGCGTGGCTAAGTTGCTATTTTTAGCCTGCTAGCATGAGCAAAGCAGGTGAGTGTCTACCCACATTGGAAATTACACCTCCAGCTCCAGTGGCGACATACCCTGAGACAGGGAGAAGATGGGAGAGACCCAGAAGTAGAGGAAGACTGGGGGGATGGGCTTTCTGCAAGGATGGTTAGGCTGAGGGGAGACAACTGCGGTGAACAGGGCTGGCTGACAGGAAGCCTCAGCTATGCAGCGGGGAGGATGAAGCCCTGAAAGGAAGGCAGTGAAGCCGGGTGCTAAGGCTAAGCTCTGAGGAGCGGTGAGACTGTTTGCATTGTGGATCAGCCCACAGTTTACAGCAGGGCTTTCGAAAGTGCTCTTTGTTAGCCTACCTCTCTTCTCATCCAGGCAAGGGTACAACTCCCATTGACATCAGGGGGAGCAGCGTTAGGCCAACACTGAGCACATGTGAAAATCCCGGCCTGTATGTCTGCTCCATGCTCTGATTTCCAAGAGGAAACCAAACCGCAAAGGAAATGGAGAGGACCAGACCCATAATTCCCAGCTATGGACAAATGTCTAAAGCACAAAGAATGTGGCTGTCGTCTAGACGTTTGGCTTCAAAAACCCAATTGCAGGGGGGAAATGAAACCATTGTGAGAAGAAACATGGGCTGGTGGTTAGAGTGCTAGTCTGAGCTGTGGGAAACCCAGGTTCAGTTGATGCTTTGCCACAAACATCCTACGGGGCCCTGGTCAAGTCACTTAGTTCTCTGGCATGTCTACACTGAAGCTGGGACCGAACCTCCCAGCTTGGTAGACAGACTAGCACCAGCAGGGCTCAAGCTATCATGCTAAATATAGCAGTGTGGCCACTGCAGCCCAGGCTCTCAAGCCCATCCAACCCCCTGGGCTTGACAGCCCCAGCCACACAGCTATTTTTAAGCACCCTAGCTCAAGCCCCTTTAGTGAAAGTCTTTCTGCTGGGCTGGAAGGCTCACTCATAGCTGCAGGGTAGACATACCTCCTGTGCCTCAGTTCCTCATCTGTATAATGGGGATAGTCGCACTGCCCTGCTGTTGTGAGGAGAAACACATGAAAGGCTGTGAGGTGCTCCGATACTGTGATGAACGGGGCCATATAAGTACCAGATAGATGTTCTGATAAAGAGTGATTAGTCATTAAAATTGCAGCCATCTCTATGAAACATCTGACGAATACTTCAGCGGATAGCTTTTTCATGGCTACCTGAGCAATACTTTCCGATACCTGGCTTTTGATGCATCTAAAAGATGATACTGAACTTGCCCCAGAGGCCTTCATTAAAGATTTATAAACAGCCCAGCCCCTTCTTAATATCAATATCCCCCTTACCAAATGGATACCAACTCTTCCAGAATCAATACCTGTCCCCACCACCACTTTCTAGCGTTCATTTGCTTCAAGATCTTTTTTTATTTATTTTTTTTGCCTATTCAACTGCAGTGAGTGAAGAAACAAAGAGTTTCCCTAAATGGCGCCTTCTCCTCTTTTCCTCTTGGGGCACAAACAACAAGCATGATGGCATTTGCGAGTCCTCCCGTTCCTTTCCCCGGCCACCTGCATCCTCAGCCCCACAAAGTAGCTGTGGTGAGTCATTTAACTGACTGAAGGTGCAGGTTGGGGGTTGAAGCTGAATCAGTCTAAGTCCTGGGCAAACAGACTTGTAGAGCCACAGGATAGGAAGGGGACTCTGAAGAAGAGGGGGAAATCTAGTCTACCCCCCTGCATTGTGAGACCATAAATAAAGGTCAGGGACCAATGGTAATTTCTGGAACATGGCAAATTCATTTCTCAGGTTTTTGCTACCTTAACGTAAGAATTTGGGAGCAGGGATGCAGCTTCCGCGCTCTTGGAATAATCACACATCTCCTGCCCAGGAGTCACCTGTGAGCTGCAGCTCTGAATTCTCCCTGAGGGGCCCAAGGAGTGAAGAGGAAGCAGTGTTCTGCAGAAGTCACGCTGCCTGGCGGGGGAAGAGGAAGTGAGCCTAAGTGTTTGGTGCTTGGGTCAGAATGTGGAGGTCTGCAACATTCCCCTGTTGCATGTGAGTCGCTGATAACGCTTGTGGTGTTGGTTTAACTTTTGCTTCAGTAAAGCAGAATCTAGTGCAGAAACCCAGTTTGGAGCAGGGCGTTAATTGCTTATCACAGTAAAATAATAATAACGATCCCTACTTAGTCCGAGCCAATGACTAGACTGCTGCAGATTTCTGTAGATATGAGGCCTAGCCCTGTGACATTCTGAGTGTACTGGTCTCACAGGAGGTATTAATTACCCTATAGGATTGAGTACCTTTGTTTGCTATTGCGGCTTTCTACCCTTGTAAAGCCCCAGGTAAATCTTAAGCCCAGAACAGCTGACATAGCCTGGGAAGACTGTAGCAGTGCCCTGAATGAGGAAATCTGAAAAGAAATGAAATGTATATTGACTCAAATAATCCTGTGTCCCAAGGGATGAGTAAGAGTTTGGCAAGACACATGGGATCTGACTAGGAAATGAATGTTTAATGAATGTCTTCTTACAGTCTGAAGTTATCCTCAGGTGAGATCAGCGGCTTTTTAACCAGAGTTCACCCCTGTTTCTGAACCATCTTAAAATGCAAATACTTAACCCACATGCCAACCCTACTCTCACCACTCAGCTTAGAGACTCAAATGTAAAGTCCAGTCTTGGTTGAACTGTAGTATCTTAAAGAAATACAATCACGGAGGCATTTTAAGCCCTTGCCTTAACCTGTAATATTTGATTGGTTGAATCCTGCATCCCAGCTCAGACTGGGTGGGTTTAAATTGTGTGCAGGGCAAATCATTGTTACAGTGGAATGCAACCTCTGGAGATGAAAATAAGGCTTGCATAGTGTACATTCCATCAGATGAGGAAGGGAAGAGAAAGAACAAAGCAAAATACTTTTCACTGATTAGATTTATCTCTCCAGCACCCCTGACACAATTCAGGATTTCTCAGCAAACTGAACCCGCCTGTTTTGCTAAAGCTGATTTCATCAACTATTCACAAAGCTGAGGAATGCTGAGGGCAGAGTTAGGAGGTTTTTGCTCCCAGTGGACTTTTCCACGATAGCATTTCCACCAGGGAGAGGTAGTGGGATGTGTGTTTGTGTGTCACATGCATACACAGTGATCTAGCTTGAAAAAAAATGAATACAAGCTGAAGTATAAAGGTGTGGAATGGTGCATTGCTGGCGCTCCAGTCTAGAATACAGTGTCCCATCTGGGTGTCCCATGTGGGCCTTCAGTTTTGACTGCTGCTCAGGCCAGACCTAGTGAAACGGTTTGTAAGAAGTTGTTGTGGTCTGTTGTAGGGTGTGAACCATCATCAGGCTTGCAGTCCGGGTGCAAGGAATGCGTTGCTTTGCTTGGCAGTCGCGAGACACACATTGCTCGCCGTATCCCCTACGAGGTACTCCAGATGGTAGACATTAACTCACAACAGATTGCAAAATAAATCAGAACTGTAAGGACAAGTTTGTGACAATCTATTGAGTGGGAAGTCTGGCAGTTTCATTATAAACCTCATATTTTAAAGGTGTGGAGAAAATCCCTGTTACACTGGAATGCATTTTGTGGCCATTTTAAGTTGCGCGGTCATGAAACATAGAATGCAACCCTTTAGCCTGTCTTATTCAGGAACCAGTCCCAGAGTGTTTGTGGCAGACGTGAAACATAGATAGGGCAAGAAACTTCTCCCTTGTCTTTACTTGTGAGAGGAGAAACTTATTTGCTATTGCTATTTCCACAGCTCATTAGGCCCCAGCCAAGATCAGGGGCCTGTGTACTTACACATAACGAGAGACAGTCCCAGCTCTGAAGAGTTTACATTGTAATTAGACAAATAGTTGGAGGGGAAATAAAGGCACAGAGAGGATCATAGAATCATAGAATATCAGGGTTGGAAGGGACCTCAGGAGGTCATCTAGTCCAACCCCCTGCTCAAAGCAGGACCAATCCCCAACTAAATCGTCCCAGCCAGGGCTTTGTCAAGCCTGACCTTAAAAACCTCTAAGGAAGGAGATTCTACCACCTCCCTAGGTAACCCATTCCAGTGCTTCACCACCCTCCTAGTGAAAAAGTTTTTCCTAATATCCAACCTAGACCTCCCCCACTGCAACTTGAGACCATTACTCCTTGTTCTGTCATCTGGTACCAGTGAGAACAATCTAGATCCATCCTCTTTGGAACCCCCTTTCAGGTAGTTGAAAGCAGCTATCAAATCCCCTCTCACTCTTCTCTTCTGCAGACTAAATAATCCCAGTTCCCTCAGCCTCTCCTCAGAAGTCATGTTCTCCAGCCCCCTAATCATTTTTGTTGCCCTCCGCTGGAAGAAGTGACTTGCCCAGTGATGGACACAGCTAGTCAGTGACAAAGAAAGGAATAGACCCCGGGTCTGTTGACGCCCCGTCTAGTGCAATATCCAATAGATTGCATGGCCTCTCAATGCTAATGAAGAATTATTCTGAAGGAGCAGACTGAGGAAATGCAGGCGCTATTAAAGACAAGTTCAGACTTTCACACCACTATAACATAGAAGGAAAAACGTGTTATAATGGCATATTAATGCTGTGTGGTTAAGCACTCAAATCAGAAAATGCCAAAGGTGAAATAGTAGTTAATCACAACCGCACATACTATCTCTCAAGCAATATAATACAATATGCTATGGTTTCTACACCTTTGCAGCACATGGTAATGTTCTTTTCACTCTGGTATGCTTACACTCGCAAGATGGCCCAACATACCATTCGTGACTGAGGGCACAACTGATTGAGGGACACCTTAAGTCTGATTTTCAGAAGGGCTGAACACTAACACGCCAATGCAACGGCTCAGCACCTGCTAAAATCGGGCCCAGGGTGTCTCAGATTGGGGCCCTGAAATCAGAGGCCACATTTAAAAGCTTTACCCTTAGAATTTTGACGTTACTTCATTTTCAATGTATGTAATTTAATAAGGGAAGACCTGGATTCAGCAAAGCACTGAAGCACATGCCTAACCTTGAGCATGCGCTTAGGTTCATCCCTATTCAACACAGCCTTTAACTTTAAGCATATGCTTGATTTCAGTGCAACTGAGCGCTGGTGGGCAAGACTCTTGAAAATCCCACCCATCCCAAATAGGGATGCTTTCCTGAATCAGAGCCTTAGTATTAATCCATGTGCTCGCCACTCAACAGGATAGTCTTGTTTTCCTTTTCAGCCCCAGGACAGAATTTTTTCAGTATTTCACAAGCTGCTTCTTCACGGAGTACTTCTAAAGGTTCCAATTCTGATCATAGTGGGGCCTGATCGAAAGCCCATTGAAGTCAATGGGAGTTTATTTCCATTGACTTCAATGGCCTTTATATCAAGCCCTTAATTCTGATCTTATAGCTCCAACTGAAGAAACGATTTAAGCACATGCTTAAGTGTTTTGTGAATCGGAGTCTTAATTCCAAAGCCCTAAATACGCCAGCCCAGTTTTACTGTTATTTCCCTTTGTTGCAATTCAGCTGTTGTAAATATGGTATATTGTGTCCCATTCATATAAATAACTTTCACAGAGTCTACATAGCGAAGCACGTGGCAATGCAAGATGCTACACGTGCTTAGCTCGTTTGTTTGGGCATTAAGCAGCTTGTAAGAGGGTTGGTCTGTTATTCTCCCGCCCATCCCTGGACACACCATTTGCTGTTTACCTTTATAGATAATTAGTGATTTAAAAAAATCAACCTGCAGAAAGTGAGACACACAGATTTGCAAAGGCTTGATTTGTTTCTAAGTAGTTCAGAGGTAAAACTCCTGCTCACTTTTTGTCCTTTTACCAACAGACTTCACATATATGCCGGTGGGCAGCAGCTCACCCTGCGTGGGAGCTGCCTGGCTCAATGTCTTTCTGATTTCAAGCCAGTGCTTTGTTCACTACCTTGATCCTTTTCAGCTGTAGCCCTTGTCTGCCTTGTGGTTCGTTATCAAAGGCTGTCTTGAAATCCAGATAAACTATGGCATATGCACTGCTGTTCTGAACTTTGCATGTAACCACTCAGACATGCTGAAAAGATTACACCAGGAGCGCTCTCCTTACATTTGAAGCCAGCTATGAATTTGTAGGCTGTTCCGATGTGTTAATCCAGTCATATAAAAAGGCATATATATAGCTGCCGCTCTGCCAAGCAGTAGCAGATGTCTGAGGCCTTGCAGATCGACTTCTTACCAGAGAGGAAATCAGGGACATCCATTCTAACTGTAACTAGTTACACATACATACCCGTCCAGGAACTGAGGTGGTCAAACAGTATGCAGGTAATCCCTTCTTACAGAATCTCAGGCCAGCATGAACATCAAGTCCCAAGGAAGCAACTTTGCCTCAAGTATTGACTATATTCAGAGACCAAGACAGAAAGCAAACATTGCATAACTTGCATCCCAAAGTACTACACCATAATCAGTTAAATACAATACTGGCCACTGTAGCAGCCACTAGCACTCAGCAACTGATCACTCTCCACCTTGGATGGTAGAAACTGCATTTTACTGGAAAAGGGGATATGGCAGAAAACCAGGGTTATCCGCCATTTTGAAGCATGTTATTTCTAAGGCCCTGGCTACGCTCCAACTTTTAACCACGTTGGGATCCAGTTAGAAGAAATGGTTTGTGATCACAGATCACATGATGTTTACAGCTGTGTTACTAACCAAAGCCTGGCACATGGTTTCTTCCTGTGTCCAGTTTGACTTTTTTGCATGGACAGGACATGCTTATCTGTCTGTCTGTAACCAGTTTTGCCTGTACTCCTTCCTCCCAGCTTTCTGGTTGGTAGGACATCCCAACGTTCATTGGCCCTTGTGCTGTTCCATTTGTAAAGGCTTTGGGCACTCTGTCTGCCTGAGGCACTGTGAGATACTTAACTGGATTTTCCCAGGATACACCAATACACACACAGATAGGCAGTGATGTAGTTGTGGACACATGAATGTAGTTGACATGTTCATGTTGTGAAAAAAGCAGCGGTGTGGTCACAACTCACTTGGGCTTGTTGCAGCCCGGTGAGCTGAATATCACAAACAGATTGCAAACACACAGTTGTAGCTGTAGTAAACAGAGGGCAGGGGAGGAGTGGGGTGGGGCCAGTGGTCCACAAGACACTTGGCCATATTGAGCAAGAGCATTGGGACCGGATGCATCCTCAGGGCTGTAGCACTGGCTGGAGTGGCTCAACTCGCTGTATCTAGATAGAGTAAAAGGGATGATTCTTCATCGCCAGGCACCACAGAATATCGCTGAGAATTTGGACCTTTGTTAGCAGACTTCAGACAGGGCCGCATTCAACCAGCAGTGTGACAATACTGGGTGGACAAGGACATACCATCAACTCTCTGGAGAAGGAAGCTTGGGTTGGGCTGTGTCAGGCAGAGGAGTGGGAATAAAGACTCCTGGTTTCCATTCCCATCTCTACCACCATAACACTTCAGAAGCCATTTCATCTCCCCGTGCCTCAGTGTAGCCCTCTGCCTAGATGAAAGACGCTAATTTAGCTACAACTAATCAGGAAAAAGATCTTGGAGTCATCGTGGATAGTTCTCTGAAGACATCCATTCAGTGTGCAGCGGCAGTCAAAAAAGCAAACAGGATGTTAGGAATCATTAAATAGGGGATAGAGAATAAGTCGGAGAATATCTTATTGCCCTTATATAAATCCATGGTACGCCCACATCTTGAATACTGCATACAGATGTGGTCTCCTCATCTCAAAAAAGCTATACTGGCATTAGAAAAGGTTCAGAGAAGGGCAACTAAAATTATTAGGGGTTTGGAACCGGTCCTGTATGAAGAGAGATTAAAGAGGCTAGGATTTTTCAGCTTGGAAAAGAGGAGACTAAGGGGAGATATGATAGAAGTACACCTCTACCCCGATATAACGCGATCCAATACAACACGAATTTGGATATAACGCGGTAAAGCAGTGCTCTCGGGGGGCTGGGCTGCGCACTCCGGCGGATCAAAGCAAGTTCGATATAACGCGGTTTCACCTATAATGCGGTAAGATTTTTTTGGCTCCCGAGGACAGCGTTATATCGGGGTAGAGGTGTATATAAAATCATGAGTGATGTGGAAAAAGTGAATAAGGAAAAGTTATTTACTTGTTACAATAATATAATAACTAGGAGCCACCAAATGAAATTAATGGGCAGCAGGTTTAAAACAAATAAAAGGAAGTTCTTTTTCACACAGCGCACAGTCAACCTGTGGAACTCCTTGCCTGAGGAGGTTGTGAAGGCTAGGACTATAACAGGGTTTAAAAGAGAACTGGATAAATTCCTGGAGGTTAAGTCCATTAATGGCTATTAGCCAGGATGGGTAAGGAATGGTGTCCCTAGCCTCTGTTTGTCAGAGGGTGGTGCTGGACGGCAGGAGAGAGATCACTTGATCATTGCCTGTTAGGTTCACTCCCTCTGGGGCACCTGGCATTGGTCACTGTCGGTAGACAGGATACTGGGCTGGATGGACCTTTGGTCTGACCCAGTACGGCCATTCTTATGTTCTTATGTTATGTTCTTATAGAAATGCCAATTGGTAACTATTTATTCTTATTCTTGCCGCTGCCTAGAAGATTCATCATCTGTTTATAAGTGCTCCTTCCCTTACAGTTTGAGGAGTATCCTAGTTAATTAGTTTTCCTCCTTTCCTGGTACTTAGTGCTTTGAAATACCAAACATTAATAGCACTAGACAAGCTTCAATTGTTCTGTTTGTTCAGCTATGGGGTCATTATACCATCAGCTGTCCCAGTACGAATCCTTTCTTCCATTACTCCCCCAGATTTACCTCTCTCTGATTAAATTAATGGTATCTTGAGCTGTTTGTCCATTACGGTGAATTCCCACTGAAAAGCATGGGGAAAATATGACAAGGCACGGGATAATCAAATGAAAATTTAATGAGCACTTGCGAGAATACGTTAAGAGAAACACCAATCAATATAAAACAGATTTCCTGTTTTTAAACACAAAATGGACCCATCCTAGAGAAGTCACTTCCCCTAAACCCATGTCCCAACTAACCCAAACATGCCAGTAACATTGTGTGAGATGATTGCTATTTCAATCAAATGAGGCAATTACCTGAAGGTGCTGGAACGATGTGGCCATAAAACACAAAGGCTAAATGATGCCCACAGTGGTAATGCACTCAGAAGCTTTTAAACCCAAAGAGCTGCATGTTCCAGACACTCCTGTTACTACTGTTACAGCCAATATGCGAACGGAATGGAAAACTGCTTGACATCATTCTGACCAACATTGTTACATTCCCTGTGCAGCATCTGATTCAGGTTTGTCTCAGTGCTTTGACTCTAATCTAAGCGAATGCATTTTGTACGCGACGTAGTCTGTGTTGCGTGACCAATGATTTCAGATTCCCCTTTGTTCCTAAGAACAGCTGAATTATAGGCAACAGCAAAAGCCAGTTTGGGGGTGGGGAAGTGTGCTGCAATCAGAGGTGTGATTGCAGTCTGTGCAGACATGCCGGGCCTAGCTTTAATTTCGCCAGTGTGAGTGAAGTAGCAGTGATGCTGTGGCAGCATGGACTTCAGTGCAGGCTAGCCCGTGAGTAAGTACCCAGGGGCCCACCTGTCTTGTATAACCTGCAGTGAAGCCCATGTTGTCGCAGCATCACTGCTTCTGGTACTTGCGCAAGCTAGATTAAAGCTAGCTCAGGGATGTCTACATGTACGGCTATCACATCTCCGACTGCAGTGGAGACGGACCCTAGGAAGTCTGGTTTTCCTCACACTTGCACCAGTGTAACTATTGAATCCAGTGGAGCTGCTCCTGATTTACACCAGCACGGGAGACAAGAACCAGGCCTTTCCTGTGTGAATTCTGGTTGAGGGGAAATGGGTGGCTGGAGGGCAGAAATGGGACTATGGAGCCATGAATCTAGTCCAGGTTGGTTGTGAGCAAATGCTGTTAGCGTGACCAGCCTTTGTGAATGAGTTTGGTGGTCTCAGTCTCATGCCCAATGGAAAAGCCACATACACATTGTTAAGCTATCTGATTGGCTGTCTCAGCAGAGAGGGCAAAGATTCGATTGGCCTTGGAAGCAGAGAAGTTACCCCTCTAGGGCCTGGTCCCCACTAACCCTCCACTTCGGACTAAGGTACGCAAATTCAGCTACGTTAATAACGTAGCTGAATTCGAAGTACCTTAGTCCGAACTTACCGCGGGTCCAGACGCGGCAGGGAGGCTCCCCCGTCGATGCCGCGTACTCCTCTCGCCGAGCTGGAGTACCGGCGTCGACGGTGAGCACTTCCGGGATCGATCCCAGAACATCGATTGCCTGCCGCCGGACCCGGAGGTAAGTGTAGACGTACCCTCGGTCACGCTTGAGGCCTAGGGTGGGGCAGTGTTAGGTAACTTGTGATGCTGTCCATGCTGTACCTGCTGTGCGAATAAGGAGAGGCCTTTTGTCCGAGAGCCATCATTCCTTCACCTTTCAGAAGCATGAAATGCACACAAAGCATTTAAACAGAAAGGATTTTTAAAAAGTCTCAGACGAATCACTTTTACTTAAGACTGGTGTCAGCAGCTCTAGGTTTTTGTTGGCCTCTTTGGTGTCATTTCCCTTTAAACCACACGAAAGACCTCGTTTTCAAGCATCTGTGCTTGATTTGCACACACCACTGTGTGCCACTGGGGAGTTTGCAAGGGAAACTGACCCGCTAAATGCACGACTGGTTGCTTGTATGCACAGGAACCTCATTTACATTGACAATTGCCATAAGTGTTTGTGCATAGAACTGCACCCTTTTTTTGTTTTGTTTTTTAGTATCAGGCCTACAAGGTCATTCCTGTCATTTGTTAATTATTATTACAAGTGTTTGTAAGGACACCTGTCACTTACATCATGTAAAGTGTATCCAGATTGCAAGTGGAGAGCAATTAGTTTCCGGTACGTAGAGGTAATATTAACTGCCAGACTGGATCAGACCAATGCTCCATCTAGGCCGGTATGCTGTTTCTGACAATGGAGAGTTATGGCATAACATGCCCCCAGGGGAAGTGTCCTCCTAGTGTTAGAAACGCCAAGTAATACTGATGCCACCACAATGGTTAAGAGCCAAGAAGCTCCTGCATAGCCCTTGATTCTAATTCTCTCCTTAATCCCTTTGCTGCTGATTCCTTTCCACCGGTTGGGCACCCACCTTCAGCTAACACTCCATTTGAAATCAGTGGAATGGCCAGTTATTCTTGGCAGCTCGGTAGTAATTTCTGTTTGAGCTACCAGATGCATCTGACATACACAGTGACATTGGGCGTGTGTCCTGCCAGCTGTACTGTAACTGGTTCTTTAGGCAATAATCAACAGAGTACAGCCTGATCTGGAGATTTGATTTCTTCTTATGTTTTATCTAACAGCTGCTAAAATCCAGTCAGGCCGCTGCAATGGTTATCTTGGCTTTAGTCCTGTATACGCAAAAAACTAGAAAAACACTAAGCAGCAGATTTTTAAAGATATTTAGACACCTAGTGGGATTGATTTCAATGGGGGTGGGGTGCCTAGATGCTTTGGAAAATCCCACTAGGTGCCTTAATACCTTTTAAAAATCAGGGCACTTAAGCACATGAACGGTCCCATTGAAGCCCATAGGTTTATTCTCAGGCTTGAAGTTGAGGAGTAATGGTCTCAAGTTGCAGTGGGGGAGGTTTAGGTTGGATATTAGGAAACACTTTTTCACTAGGAGGGTGGTGAAGCACTGGAATGGGTTACCTAGGGAGGTGGTGGAATCTCCTTCCTTAAAGGTTTTTAAGGTCGGGCTTGACAGAGCCCTGGCTGGGATGATTTAGTTGGGGATTGGTCCTGCTTTGAGCAGGAGGTTGGACTAGATGACCTCTTGAGGTCCCTTCCAACCCTGACATTCTATGATTCTATGTGTTCCTGCATTTACTCAGCCATGACCCAAGGGACTGATTTACAGAAGTGCTGGAGCACCCACCGCTCCAGCTGATGTCAATAGGAGGTATGGATCTTCAGCCGCTCTGGACGTCAGATCCCAAAAGGATTAAAGGGCGTGATTTCTTAGGCAAGGCTGGGGAAGCTGAACGTCAGCAATACTAATGGACTATCATGCTGTGCTTAAATCATAGGTATCCTGCATCAGACTCCAACAGACAGTATCCTCTATAAAGGTCAGTCACGCACAAAATAGCTATAAATCCCGTGACTTGAAATCTTTACTCCCTTGGCATTCATTATTAATGAATCGTTAATTATGTTGCAAGCCTCACAAACAAAGGACCCGAAATGTACTTAACTCCTGGCTTAACACAGACTTAACAGGGTGGCTACTGTCTGGGACACAACAGCAACCGATCACAGAAGCACCCGTTTTGAGGATTGACAGCTCTGTACAACTTCCCCCTTTTTATGGCCAAATGGTTACGCCTATCTTTTGAATAATCAGCAGATATTTAATTATAACCAGTCACTCTTGGAAGTGAGATCCAGCGACTAGGCCTGTGACAGCAAGTTAATAGAAGACAATCCTACTGATCCTCAGTGAACACATACCGATTTGTTGTAATGGGAAGGAGCAGCCTCCAAAGGGCTGGAAGAGCTGTGTCATGATAAGATTTCAGATCCTTCTCCTCCCAAGACCCATGCACCTCTCCCAAAACCTCTGTCGCCACTGTCGTGTAGAGAGCCCACCAAAGGGCTCTATTGCCAGCTCCGTAATTGACTCACTGTGTGACCTTGGATAAGTCACATGGGGCCAGATCTCCCACAGGAGCTCGATGCTAGGTTTTGAAGAGCTCAGCACCAAGCGTCAGGGCCAGATCTTCAGAAGAACTCACCTCTCATGTAGACACCAAAATAAGGGCCTGATTTTCCAAACAGCTCTGCATGTTGGCTTCTGAAATCTGAAGCCTAAATGGCAACTGAGTCCTATTGAAAACCTGCTGCTTAAATTCTTTGGGCCAAGCGAATCCTTGAGAAAAATCACTGGAGTTGCTCCAGAGATGAATTTGGCTCTTTGGGCCTTAATTTACTCCTCCATCAAATGGGGTAATGAAACGTATCTATCTGATAAGAGTGGTATGAGACGCATAGACTGTAAGGTCAGAAGGGACCATTATGATCATCTAGTCTGACGTCCTGCACAACGCAGGTCACAGAATCTCACCCACCCACTCCGGTAATAAACCCCCGACCTATGTCTGAGCTACTGAAGTCCTCAAATCATGGTTTAAAGACTTCAAGGTGCAGAGAATCCTCCATCAAGTGACCCATGTCCCACACTGCAGAGGAAGGCGAAAAATGCCCAGGGCCTCTGCCAATCTGCTCTGGAGGAAAATTCCTTCCCGACCTCAAATATGGTGATCAACTAAACCCTGAGCGTGTGGGCAAGACTCACCAGCCAGACACCCAGGAAAGAATTCTCTGAAGTAACTCAGATCCCACCCCATCTAACATCCCATCACAGGCCATTGGGCATATTTACTGCCAATAGTCAAAGATCAATTAATTGCCAACATTAGACTATCCCATCATACCATCCCCTCCATAAACTTATCAAGCTTAGTCTTGAAGCCAGATATGTCTTTTGCCCCCACTGCTCCCCTTGGAAGGCTGTTCCAGAACTTCACTCCTCTAATGGTTAGAAACTCAGTTCATTAAAGTTTTCTCAGATGAAAAGATATTATACTATATGAGTACTTGTCTTTTATCAACAAGACAAAGCCTCAAATCCTCAGGCAGTAGAAAAGCTATTTCATAACCAGCCAGAATTCAACCAACAGGTTGCTAGTTCAACACCAAAAGAACCAGGGACTGTTTATGCCGACTGAGGATCCCTGTAAAGTCAGACAATTTGGGCAGGCTGAGGCCCCAAGATGCTGTGTGTGGCTTTTTCACTCTCGGCACTCCAAGCCCCTATGCCAGGCCAGCTGTCAGCCTGGGAACAGATCAGGGAATGGGTAATAGTATGTGACTTTCCATCGCCTTATACCTTGGGCAGTTATTCACCTGTAAAATGCTACCAAGTCAAAATGCTCCATGCAGTCACATTGGTGGTAGCGATAAACACTCAAGAGTGCACTCAAGCTACAAGGCTGTGGAGAATCAGGCCCAATGAGTCCACAACTGTTGAGTGGAGTGTTTGTGGAGGGCATGGTGGGTCAAGATTTCCTGTTAAACAAGAGGAAGGGAGGAACTTGCAATGTGTCCCTGCACCTACAATAAAGACCAAGTAATCCCGATTGTCTTCCATGGCTCAAGTTCCCATCTGCCCAGAGCTCTCTCTGCACAAAGCAACAGAGGGTCCTGTGGCACCTTTAAGACTAACAGAAGTATTGGGAGCATAAGCTTTCGTGGGTAAGAACCTCACTTCTTCAGATGCAAGTAATGGAAATCTCCAGAGGCAAGTATAAATCAGTGTGGAGATAACGAGGTTAGTTCAATCAGGGAGGGTGAGGTGCTCTGCTAGCAGTTGAGGTGTGAACACCAAGGGAGGAGAAACTGCTTCTGTAGTTTGATAGCCATTCACAGTCTTTGTTTAATCCTGATCTGATGGTGTCAAATTTGCAAATGAACTGGAGCTCAGCAGTTTCTCTTTGGAGTCTGGTCCTGAAGTTTTTTTGCTGTAAGATGGCTACCTTTACATCTGCTATTGTGTGGCCAGGGAGGTTGAAGTGTTCTCCTACAGGTTTTTGTATATTGCCATTCCTGATATCTGACTTGTGTCCATTTATCCTCTTGCGTAGTGACTGTCCAGTTTGGCCAATGTACATAGCAGAGGGGCATTGCAGGCATATGATGGCATATATAACATTGGTGGACGTGCAGGTGAATGAGCCGGTGATGTTGTAGCTGATCTGGTTAGGTCCTGTGATGGTGTTGCTGGTGTAGATATGTGGGCAGAGTTGGCATCGAGGTTTGTTGCATAGATTGGTTCCTGAGTTAGAGTTGTTATGGTGCAGTGCATGGTTGCTGGTGAGAATATGCTTAAGGTTGGCAGGTTGTCTGTGGGTGAGGACTGGCCTGCCTCCCAAGGTCTGTGAAAGTGAGGCATCATTGTCCAGGATGGGTTGTAGATCACTGATGAATGTAGATCTCTGCACAAAGCAACTCATTCTCCACTGCTTCCAGCATGGGGCTTTGAATAGTAAACATCACATTAGCTCTGGTTGGGACCCTGTGATCTGGGGCTCCTTTCAACTGTAGGGTTAGCAGCCTTGTCTTAACCAGCCTTGAAAAGCCATATAGATTATATGAATTGTAGGCTCAGAGGACTGAAGTGCATAGAGCAGCTGTAGAGGAAATAGATAAATGATGCTGTTTAGAAAAGATGTGGATTGTGATTGCGGGGGCTGAGGTTTGCCTATCTCATGGCTTCCTTATAAGTAAAGCTGGTTGACATTTCAACCATTTTCAAAAATGTGATTTTACTGAAATAAAAGTTTTCCTTGCGAAACGGTCGATTTTTGGACAAACTTTTCCACTTTCTGATCTGGAGAACTGAAATGAAAAATCTCATTTCAAACCAAAGTTTTTTCATTTCTAAATGTCATTACCAAGTGACAATTTCATTTTGACCCGTCTAATCATTGTGTTTCAATTTGACATTTTGTGTTCACAATTCAAAACTCTCTGGAATTTTTCATTTCATGAAAATGTGTGATATTTGGACTTTTCATTCCCAGGGATGGGAAGTCATTTCAAACTGACAGCATTTCCTATGAAAGGACATTTCATATTTTTAACACAGCTCTTTCCTAAGCAGCCCTGTAACTGTGAGTCTTGGTTGTTCAACCTTTCACATTCTGCACACTAAGGAAAAAGTGAACCGAAGGACCATGGGAATACAAAGGAGAAGTTTTAATATATATTTCACAAACTAAATTTACACTCAAACAACCAAAAAGAAATCCGCGGTGGTCCTTCCAAAACTGCTTCGCTTGGTGCTTTCCCCCATTTTGTGCACAACAGCCCTTTTGTTGAATATCACATCCGGAAAGAATTTAATAGCATTTTTATTTTTAATTCATCTCCTGTGTTTTGTTTGGACTAATCCAGTGGAGCTCCATTCTCAAGAAGTTCTTTTCCAGTGCTACTGAATTTCTTGTAACTTAACCCGTTGATAACTTCAGGACATATTTCTGCCCTCATTAAAAAAGCATCATTGTACATTCAAGTATACCACAAGTACTTGGGTATGTGCTAAAAATCAGAGATTGCTTTTGGATAAGGGTGCCTATCTCATTTCATTCGGGAGGAGGCCAAAACAGTGCCTTAGTCGAAGGGGAGACATCCTTCATCATTTATGCCAGAAGCTCATGAAATGCCTGTCTTATGTCTAATTTTAAATTGATGTGAGATAGGCTTCTCTTCTTGTACAAGGTGATGAGAACTGTGAAATGCAAACATATAGGCTAAGAAAAGAAAAATAAAATGGGAGCAGGATCAGAAGAACAAGTTACATTAAATATAAAATATATAATTTTATATAAATAAAAACATGGTTTAGTTGCACAAGTTCCTGTGGGATTTATTAATAGTAGTATTTATTATTATGTTGAATTTGAATAGCACATTTTGTTCAAAGATCTCAAAGAAAGTTACAAACATTAATTAACTGAATCTCACAACACTTCAGACAGGTCAATTAATATTATTATCTCCATTTTACAGATAGGGAAATTGAGATGCAAAGGAGCTAACGGCCTGATTTGCAGAGGCGTTGACCATCCACAGCACCTATTTATTTCAGCTGGCATTGTGGGAGCTCAGAACGTCTGAAAACCAAAGTGACTTGCATAGTGTCACAGCAAATCAGTGGCAGGTGGGAATTGAATCCAGGAGTCCTGTCTTCCAGTCTCCTCTTTTCTAACTAGACAACACTCTTTTTTTTTAAAAAATCCTAACCCTGAAAAAAAGTCTCTTGGATGAGCCTGTGAATGTTCAGAGTAGAGGCATAATTGTCACTTAAATGGTATATTCCCAAGCTAAAATCTTAGTGCTAGTACTCTAATGCATCCGTGTGTTCACTGGAGGCTGTTATGTTCAGTTTGCATTGGAGTTTATACTCTTCTCGTCTGTGGCCAGAAAAGAAGGAACAATCCTGCAATGGCCAAAGAGGGATTAACTAGACTAACTGTAACAGACACCATTTAAATATTGACATTCACTGAACCATAGTACTTACCTTTAGCACAGTATTTGCAGTGTCCCCTATACTTAGACTATGAACTAGACAGGCAGGATGGTCCAGGGGTTAGGCAACTAGCCTAGGACTTGAGAGACATGGATTCAGTTCCCTCTCCACTCAGATTCCCTGTCACCCTGACCAAGTCACTTAGCCTCTCTGTGCCTCAGTTCCCCATCTGTATAATGGGGATAATAGCACTGGCTACTCACAGAGGTGTTGTGAGGGGAAATACATTAAAGATTGTGAGGACCTCAGCTAGTACAGTGATGGAGGCCATGTGAGTACCTTACTTAGAGAGAAATATAACAGTTACAAATAGAACGACTGGTATATGTATAGGTAGCAAATGCCTCATTTTAATGACCTGCATTGAATGTGATTTTTCCATTTCTTGACTTCTATAGACCAGTTCCTCAGCTGGTATACTTTTGGTGAAGTTCCATTGACTCCAATAGAACTACATCAGTTCACACCAACTGAGGATTTGGCCCTGTGAGTCTGTCTAGAGCAATCCCTGTGTCCATATTTAAAGTCCATAAGTAGCCAGCCCAACATCATCTAGTGTAGTAGTAAATGTAGCCCTGAGTCACCAAAGCACTTACGCATGTGCTTAACTTAAACCATATGCTTAAGGTCGCCTCTGTTCAACAAAACACTTTAATTAAAGTTAAACATGTGCTTAACTCCCTTTGAAGTCAGTGGGATTTAAGCATATGCTTAAAATTAAGCATATGCTTAAGTGTTTCACTGAATCAGGGCCTGTATGCTAAACACTGTACATTCCTATAGTATCCAGGTCTGATTCTTTTATTAAGATGTGCCTGTGTATATTACATACAATCTGAATGGAGCCCATATCGTATGCAGCATTAAGGACAATGCAGATGAATCTTTGAGCACATCTGGAACCTCTAGTAGTTTGGGTCATGAAGAAAGTTAGCTGATGTGAAATAACACCCACATAAAGTGGCTTTATATAATCCTTCCAAAGTGCTTGACTCTCAATCTGTGGATTTTTTTAGAATTAAATCCAGATTCTGCTTTGAACTACAGATACATTACATTTTGCTTTTATTGAAACATGTATCTTTTTGTTAATTAACAACAGGAAGGCAGGACAGTGTGGAAGCGCTTGGAGGAAGTTCATTCAGGGATTACATGTTCTTAAAGAGAGTCATAGCTGTCCTGCTATATAGGAAGGAAATCCAAGCCTAGCAAGGATAGAGTTCCTAGATTAAGGCTGGATGGTTAATGGCCTAGAATAGGCCTGTGAGAAATACCGCTTTGTACATGCCGCAAGAGAAACTGATTTATTCCAGCTTAGTACTAATGTGGACACGAGAACGAATGGATATAAACTGGCCGTGGGGAAGTTCAGGCTTGAAATTAGAGGAAGGTTTCTGACCGTCAGAGGGGTGAAATATTGGAACGGCTTTCCGAGGGAAACGGTGGGGGCGACGGACCTGTCTGGTTTTAAGATTAAGTTAGACAAGTTTATGGAGGGAATGGTTTAATGGTAAAACATATTAGCCAAGGAATACCAAGCAATGGCAGGTAAATAGTATAATGGCTAACAGGGGTCAGGCTGGAGACTCTTGCCTACATGCTCGGGGTCTTACTGATCGCCATATTTGGGGTCGGGAAGGAATTTTTCTCCAGGGTAGATTGGCTGAGGCCCTGGAGGTTTTTCGCCTTCCTCCGCAGCATGGGGCAGGGATCGCTAGCAGGAGGGTTCTCTGCCAATTGAAGTCACTAAAACACAGGATTTGGGGACTTCAACAGCAGAGTCAAGGGAAGGGGTAGGGACGGTTTTGTGGCCTGCAGCATGCAGGGGGTCAGACCAGATGATCATAATGGTCCCTTCTGACCTTAAAGTCTATGAGTCTAAGGCCAGAAGGGCCAACTGTGATCATCTAGTCTGACCTCGTGTATAACACAGGCCATAGAACTTCCCTTCCGCCCCCTCAATATTCCTGTTTGAACTGGAGTATATCTGGTTTTGGTTGCTGTGCGTTTATCCTTCCGGGTTCTAAGAGCAAAAGTAGCGTGTTAGGCTGCAGCCTTCCAGCAAACAAATTTTCATCCAACTCCTCTGCGTGTATAGCAGGAACACAACCTGTTTTCTTTTCTGTGACCAAGAATAGAACTTGGAGAGATGCACACAACATATGCAAATAACTCCCGACAGCCATAGCAACACAATTATTTAAAAGGGTGAGAGTAAAGGAACCAGACTGGTATTTATCCTGAAGCCCAGCTGGAATGATGAATGACTTCAGGAAAGCACATTTACATGATGGCCATCAACACCCATTTCTAATTTCTTAGGAAAGTGCCTTGCACTGCTGACATTACAGCTTGGCCGCTCTTTTTGATGTACATCTTAATGTTGCTCAGCAACAAATGAAGTGCATAAAGCTTTTGAGTGCAACTTGATACTACACCAAATCTTGGCCTGTTCTCCTGCCATTAATATTAATGATGCAGAATATTAATGGATTTTCAGGAGTTGTGGATGTTACAGGAATTTTGCATGGGACAGCGGGGTTCCTGTAACTAGTTCTTTCTCTGTGTGGGTTTTCTTAAGTCAAGTGAACACTTAAGAGGCCATTTCAGAACTCATCACATTACTCAAATCTGTTGCTGGAGCAGCACTATACATATCACACGAGGAGTAAGACAGAAGGAAGCACTTGTATACAGGACAAGGTTGTATAGTAAATGGAGACAATTTGTAAAATCCATCCATTTGAGCCTCCAAATGACAAATGGCCCATTTTTGTTCACCGGGAATCTGTCATTCTTGGCTTCCCCAATTATAACGCCCATTGAGAGGGTAGCTCTGGGGGTTGTAATATGCTCTCTGGCTGGCCAAAGGATGTCACAGTTCTTAGCTGCAATCCACAAGGGCAAGGAGCATCGCTTTGCAACCACACACAAACATTTTCACTTCGCACATTATTTGACCTGATGAAAAAAAGAGACCCTTCAATCTCCATTACAGACTCATAGATTCTAAGGCCAGAAGGTACCACTGGTGATCATCTAGACTGGCTTCCTGGACAACTCAAACCAGAGAACTTCCCCAAAATAATTCCTGATTTAACTAGAGCCTATTATGGTTTGGATGGATGATGTTTTGAGACTTCCCTGAGCAAGGTGGCCTGATGGGCTTTTCCAGCTTACCTGTGAAGTGTTATCTTGAATAACCAGTTTCAGGAGGTTTACAAGGCTTCGGTTTGGCACGAGTATTAAACAGAAACCAGAATAATCCTGTGGCACCTTTGAGACTAACAGAAGTATTGGGAGCATAAGCTTTCGTGGGTAAGAACCTCACTTCTTCAGATGCAAGTCACACATAGCTCACACATAGCCCTTGCATCTGAAGAAGTGAGGTGCTTACCCACGAAAGCTTATGGTCCCAATACTTCTGTTAGTCTCAAAGGTGCCACAGGACCCTCTGTTGCTTTTTACAGATTCAGACTAACATGGCTACCCCTCTGATACTTGCCAGAATAATCCTGTTGCTGCACAGACTTCTCATATCTGCACACTGTGACCCAATGGACTTCACTAACACAAGCAGGGATTGAATACAAGACCGTCTTCTCCAAAGACACAGCTGCTACCACTGAAGAATCTGTTTGGCTTCAAAATGCCATTAGTTGTCATATGATTAGGATCAGCCAGTAGAGATCACAAAAATTTCAGCACATCTAACAGGTCATCCAATCAGGTGTAATGGAGATACACATGCACCAACGAGCACACTCCAAGAGCCACACAATTGGTTATCCGTGTTTAATTGCCACAAAACAAACTAGTTTAGTAGGATTTATGAGAGGTTTAAATGGATATCAGATCTCATTTACCTGACGATCCAGATCTTCCCAGCTACCATTTTAGGAAGTGATCTTCAATTATGTTTCCTCCACAAGATACACACACAATTCAAACTCCAAACCAGGGGGATATATCTGAGTCTCTCCCAACTCCAACTTTACAAGGCCAGACTTAGCAGTCAGGATAACACCCTCAAGGCTAGGCTAAAAGAAGCTGCTAGAGAGGAGTCCATCCCTAGAGCACAGACAGCAGGATGAGGTTAAAAAACTCTATAACTCAGTAAAGCCTTGTTGAGCTTGTGAGCCTGGGTTAATTGTCCCTTGATCTCTGAGTTTTGCTCAGTTTCAATACAGGCCTCATATCCCCACCCAGGTTCACTTGAAAACAAAGTCAATACTAAGCTTCTGCCAAATCTGGGCTTTGTTGCAAGTTTGGAACAAACCCCAAAGCCAGGTGAGTTCTGTGGAGGGTCAGGTTCTGTTGAGATCATTGTGCACAGATATAATTTTAAATGAAGTGGTTCATTTTGTCTCACGGAACTATATTCCCCATGGTTAACTACCAGGTTCATGGCAGTAAAAATACGGTGCACACCCACTGAATAAACTTCACTGGATAAACTATGAAGAACTGGGAGACAAACATCTCACTGACAAAGTATCCTGGAAAAACTGTCTGGGCTGAAGCTGTTGCCAGATCCACCCAAACAAAGAAATCTCTCTGAGGCTGATTTCATGTTGTCTGAGTTTTAAAGATGCAGCAAAATGGGAAGGGGGGGAGTGATATTGGGATTAGAGCACTGCACTAGGTCTCAGTAAATGTGGATTCAATTCCTGGCTCTTCCACAAACTCGCTGTGTAACCTCAGGCAACTCTCTTAAATTCACTGTGCCCAGTCCCTCATCTGTAAAATTGGTACAGTAATGATAATAATTTCTAGCTCACACATAGCACTTTTCATCCATAGATCTCGAAGCACTTTACACAGGAGGGCAGTACCATTTTACAGGTAGGGAAACTGAGGCACAGCGGGGGAAAAGACTTGTCCATGGTCACCCAGTGGGCTAATGGCAGAGGTGGCAATAGAATCCAGTGCTCTATCCACTAGGCCATGCTGCCGCCTTAATACTTGCCTACAGGGGTGTTGTGAATGTCTTTGCTAATACAGAGATGGGGGCCATAAAGCACCTATAATAAGAAAATTAAGAACAGAGGCATCCAAATATTCACAGACCTCTTGCTGGGTCTTGTCTAATGGATCTACCATTCTGCATTCTGAACTGTATATTTAGGGGTACATGCAGAATGCTTTGGATGGAGTTTTAGCCATGCGAGTCCCTTTCTTTTGACTAGATGCACAGGGTTCTTCTAGGAGTAGGGTGACCAGATGTCCCGATTTTATAGGGACAGTCCCGATTTTTGCGTCTTTTTCTTATATAGGCGCTTATTACCCCCCCCACCCCGTCCCGATTTTTCACATTTGCTGTCTGGTCACCCTATCTAGGAGACAGCCCCGTCTCATGGAATTCAGGTTTAGAACGAATGCACACATTCCATTCAACGCTTCCTCTTTGCCACACCCGCTCCCTGCCCACTGGCCACTCCTTTTGTTTCACTGTGGGGAAGATCATTCATTGCAACAAGTATTATTTTGGGGACTGTGGGAGGAACTCAGAACTTTGAGGGCCACAACTTAGATAGCGACAGTTTCCGGTTTAGAGCTTGAAAACAATGGGCCTGTAAATATTGTGCCCTCAAAGCTACCCACACATCCATTACACATGCCCCCGGCCTCTTTTGTGCGTGCTAATCACATAACTGGGTACCCAATCTGAATGCACAAAATGGGGGTGCATGTAAATTGCAGAGAGATTGCATAGTGGGTTTTTTTGCGGGTGCTGACTTAGAGGCTGCTTCCACACCAGCTGGAAATTTGTCTCTAACAATTACCTCCAGAATCTAAAAATCCCCAGTTACTGTTGAAAGGAGCAATTTGTCTTCTACAAGGCAAACTGTCATGCAGTCCAACCTGGCAAGACCCATCATTGCTTTTTCTCTGGGCAGCTCAGCTAATCAACAACATCTTCTTCCTTTTGTCTCCTTTTTCTCTCTTCTCACCAAGCTGCTTTTCCCCGCCCTAATTCCAGTGAGGGCAGACACTCAGAGGGCTGGTGAGGTAATGCTTTGCCCAAACATAGCCAGTCACTTTTTTAGGCTGGCTTCTTGAGCCGAAAGAAATCTTGAGTTATCGTTTTTTTGGTTTTTTTTTTCCTGGCACCTTAAAGAATTTAAGCCTCCTTGGATTTCACAACCAGCAACCACATAGCTTTTATAAAGCTTAAAACTGACATGGAAACATTTACAAGAAGCTCCTCTGGTAGCTTTAGTCTGCAGAATTCTGCTCCCTAAGCGTAATCTCCCGAAAGAGTGTTCTAGGGGACTTCAGCCCAACTGGTATGACTTGAGGGGATTTCCAGAGGCACAAAGGGGAGTTTGCCACTCAACTCTCATTGAAAGGCAACAGGAGTTGGGCACTTAACCCACTTTGTGCCTTTGAATATCTCCCCTTTTAATTGTATTTCAGTAGCCTTTAGAGGCCCCATGAGATCAGGGCCTGTACAGGACAGTAACAGAGATGTCCCTGCCCCAAATAGCTTACAATTAAATAGACAAAGGGGAAACTGAGACACAGGGCGTGACTTGCACAAGGTCATCCAGCAGGTGAGTGACAGAGCCAGGACCCAGCTCTTCTGAGTTCCAGTCCTGTATCTTATCTCATAAGTGCATTTTTCCAGTCGGATGTGTGAGCTCCAGAGTTGGGAAGCTTCGAAGGGTGAAAGTCTCTACTTTCCTCGGTTGGAAAAGGGGTTAAATTAAATATCATTTCACCCCCAGTGCATTTCTGTCCGTGTTTTATTGCTCTGTGTTTGGTTGTGGTCTCTTTCTGGAATTTCTATTGAATGGTGCATGTAAGTGCATTTTTGTAAAGCAGGGAGATTATGAGAGGAATAGCCTTGGGAAAAGTGGGTCACCCTGATCGAAAGGTAGCAGACTGTGAGCATGGAGTCCAAAACCCAAGGAACAGGGAGCGCCAAAGGACTCTATGCGGAAAATATATGACCCTCTCCCTGGGGTCCTGGTGTGGCCTGCATTTCCCACGCTGGCATTCTGGAGTCCTGTGAGTAGTGGATTCTCTGACTGGACTCACAGCATTAGATTGGCGACAGAGTAGATATGACTCTCTGCGGCTAGTAGAGTGGACTCAGCTCTGTTGGTCTGGTCCAATGGTGACGGAGTGGACCTGATGTTGTGGAATTGGAGCTGTGGACGCAGAGCGGAGTGGGGTGTGACACCATAAACCTCACTGGATGGAAGCAGACGGGTGGGGAAACCATCTGCTTCACCACCCACTGGATCTGAGTGAGTGAGTGAGGTTTGGATGGTGGGATGGAGTTCTTCCCCCTTGACCAGTGGAGGAGGGAATGAAGTCTGTGAGGTGGTCTACACCCTGCATGCACTATGTGGGGTTTGCCCACTTTATTTTAGGTAAACATCTGCTGCTTGTGCTTACCTGGATACAGGGCGGGGTGGTTCATATGTGTGCTTGCAAGTAGAGAAAAGACACCTGGAAAGGGGAGCCAGGAGGTTACATTTTAGTTTCCTGGAGTACGGCTCTGGGTGGGGGGATGAACTGAGGCTTATTGAACCCAGCCCTTCGTGCTACCATCTAGACCAGGCACAAACTTGGGACGTCTGGTTCTAGAAGCATGCCCCTCTGCTGCCTGAATTAAAAGAGCCAGGTCTCTTAACCCAGCTGTAGCAGGCTCATCAAGTGCTCTGTGTCACCCAGCCACTAGAGGGAGACAGAGCACCATGGTGACTAAGCATGGGTTACAGATGTAGATTAATTCCACATGCCCTTTTTTTAATAAGAAATATTAAAAGTCCAAGAGCCTATTTACGGATGTTAGTGGAAACTATGTGTTGCCTAGAAAGCGCACGTTAATTAAACCGCTCCCTGCCATTTCATAGATCCCATCGATTTATCAGAGGGTGAGTCACTGGCAACAACAAGAGAGAAGCCAGTTTGGGCGGCACTTGCCAAAGCCCTACTAGTCATCCTTACGCTGGTGAGTGGAGATTCAGTTGTGAGAGGCAACAATCCACCTCACCTAGTAACACAGCGTTTCTCTCCTGCCCACAGAAGTGGTTGCTGTTTACCAGGGATAACAACTCACTAGCCAAATAATAGTAAGCAGACTGCAGGCTCCAGTTCAAAAATGTAAGAAGATCACTAGTGTATCAAGATGTGAGTTTGGGTCCTCTTTGCTAAGGAGGAGGTCTGCACATGGGCTAAAAAAATGGATGTGTGTGAAAATAAGCTGTTATGAAACTTGAGGCTGAAAAGATATATTGCTTGAAAGGGGGGAAAGGAACACAGCTCACTCGCCCCCCTCCCCACTTCATATAGCAAAGTAAAACCCAATATGTGGGCGTCAGTAAATATAGCCTCAGCTACAATGTTTACTTAATAATTTTGCACAATAGCATCCTTTATATAGATAGACTTTGTTTTTCCTCTCCTTGTTATGCATGAGACCACTACACAGACAAGGAGGCACCATGTGTATAAAAACTTGCTGCATCTTGCCTAGAGGCAGCAAATTTAAAAGCAAAATTGGATTCTTAGGGCTTCATAGAAAATTACTAAACCTGCCATTCAAGGTTTGCTGACAGTTACATTAACTCTCTGTGCATTACATTTTTCTTAGATACGTCCAGTATCCGTAGGTACTCAGATACCATGCTTATAAGCATGATATAAGAACCTAGATCATAAAGCAAGATACAGACAGATGGTGAAGGCTTTCTTAAGGGACAACCAAGGGCCCTGCAAAAACTGGTGGCTTAATGAAGGGAAAGCAAAGGGAAGGCAAAACTGAGGTATAGCATGGTCTAGAGAAGTGGGCACTTGAGAGGGAGTCAGAAGATGTGGGTTCTTTTCCTTGCTCTGCACTAAAAATAGTACCTCATTTTTGCATAGTGCTTTTCATCAGTAGATCTCAAAGTGCTTTACATGTGGGAAACTGAGGCAGAGTTGAAGTCACTTGCAGACCAGTGGCAGAGCCAGGAACAGAATCCAGGTCTCCTGTGTCCCAGTTCCGTGCACTAGGCCACAGTGCCTCCCCCACTAGCCAGCTGTCACTTTTCTTCTTGGCTGTTTTCCGTCCCACCCTTTGTCCATCCTGTTTAGTTATTCTGTAAATTCTCTGGGGCCAAGGCTCTCTCACTATGTGTTCATACAGCACCTAGCACAGCAGGCCCCAAATTCAACTGGAGTCTCTCGGCACTACCAGAGTATAAATAATACTAACTACTCAGTACATTTAAGGATACTTTACAGCAGTCTCTTCAAACAGGCAGCTGTTTACTGAAGGTGGTCTCTTCTCCAGATTTCACTGGATAGCTTTAGAAGTTAAAAAGGAGACTTTTTTTTGTATGAACTGTGGAATGTTTTCCACATAATTTGTGTGTGTTCAAGGTCTGGCAGGACTGGGGACTATGCTTTTTGTCACTGGCAAAGTAGATGACTTCGGGTAGTGAATTGCCTAGCTTGGCAATAACTTTTCCATCTGCTGGGGGGTTGTTTTTTTTATGAGTGGTTTCTAATCTTCTCTCATTTCTGCCTGCATAGTCACCATATTCTAGCTTTCTTCATCGAGAAATGGCCTCCCTGCTGCTCACTTCAAAGGAGAGCAAATCAGCTTCTAGTGGCAGTAAAATGGTGACTCACTCCATACCTAACCAGGTTCAGCGCAGTTCCTCCATATACGGTTTGCAAGCGAAAACTCTCCAAAGGCAGCTGCATTTGCAAATGTATTTTTCTTATTATCCAGCTCCCCTCAATGCTGATCTTGCCACACACCTAAAAGGCCTCAGACAAGATTGGGGACCCAATGTGCTAGATGCTGTCCATATACATAGTAGGAGACAGCCCCTGCCCTGAAAAGAGTCCTATGTATCTTTAGCAGGGGAAAAAAATAGGGCTAGATTCAGATCTTAGTTACATCAGTGTAAATCCAAATAACTCCATTGCAGTCAGCAGTTATCTGGTGTAACTGAGATTGGAGTTGGACCTTTAGTAACCAATGTAACATGGTGCCGTCTTTCCAGTGTGCTTATTTTGTGGGCCAGTTTTCGAATAGGGGTGTATCTATAAACAAAGCCTTTGCATCCAGCAAGCACAGCGATCCACAGAGTCCCCCAAGTATAAAAATGCATATTTAAGCTTTACCGTAATGAGAACTGGACTCTCCAAAATACTTTGACCCTCCCACCTCTTCTCAAACCCACAGTGCTCCCCTACTAAAAGATTCACACCTTTGCTTGCATACAGGTTCTCTCCAAGAATGTGGTCTGCAGCTGATTACACTGAAATCTATAGAGAAAATAGGTTAGGTTCCTTCATTAAGCAATAATCTATTAGGAGTGCTTCTGTGGCTTTGGCCTACTACTTACTACAAAGCTTAGGGCTAAAAGCACTGGCAGAGCCAAGCTCTACCCATTACTTGAGGTAATTCCTATAATTTTCTATTAGATTACGGGTATAAAATGTTCAGAAGCTTTTGAAGTATTGAAGCTTTTTTTCCTTTGAGAATTAACGCTCATACACCATATTTTGAGGCTCTTGCTTTCTCAAGGCACGCTGACTCCCAGCTCTTTGAGTAATACATGCTGAGCAAGGCAGAACTGGCAGTAACAATAAATTCAGTCGCGCCAGATGAAATTATGGCAGTTATAACATTGCTCTGCCTAGGCGAAGTTTTGGGCACAGGTAACCTACCAGAGAAAAACATAAACAATGCTCGCAGGGACTCAGCAAACAATTACTAGACATGTTTACTCATGCATTCCCTGAGAGCCGTAATCTGGCCCAAATCGCTCTCGTCTGCAAACCAAATAAAAATCCACTCGTGTGCTCCTCCTTTAGACCCACAGAACTTCTCAGTAGAGATATTACAGGCCTGATTCTGATCTCACGTGCACATGTACAAATCAAGAGGAACTTCTTTGCAGTCGATGGAATTACATTGGTCTAAAGCAGCGCAAGATCAGAATAAGCCCTCTGGCAGTAGCAAAACTTCTAGCACATCGACTGGAGCGAATGGTTACGACAATCATTCACCTGTATCAGGCTGGCTTTTTGCCAACTACAGCAACATCAAACAGTTTCTGCAGGTTATATGGAATGATAATCCAGAGCAAGGCTGCAAACAACATGCCGTGTGCTCAGGCACTGGTCTCACAAAGCCCCCACTGAGTTCTGCAGCCCAGGATCTGGGCCTATCTTTGTTTTTGAAAATGAATTGAAACATTTGCTCTGCTCTCGGTTTGAATGACATGGGATGAGGCATCTTCCATGTCTTTTCAATGGGAGGTCATAAGTTTTAAAAAAACCTTTCCTAAGGTTTTGATCATTTGTAAAATTTCACAAGACCTAGCTGGTTTAGAGCATAATGCAACAGTGCATCTTTTCCAAGTGGTCGACATGTATTTTTATGTTTTCTTGTAGCTCTCTTATGAGGCTGACATAGCTGCACAATATCCCACCCTTCACGACATCCAGCATGTGTGTCTATCTGTGAGCAACTCTCCGAGCTCATACATATAAGCATATATCATACTACACAGATAAGCAGAGGCTTCTATCTGTATCTTAGCAATACAGTACAATACAATACTAATATTATTACTGATTTGTGTTACTGTTGCACTTGGGAGCCCCAGTTGTGGACCAGAATCCTATTGTGCTAGAACAAAAGGACCACCATGTCAGCTATACATTTTGCTCAGTAGTTAGCAATGGGAGCTGCCGTTAACACGCAAGACATAGGAAAAAAGTGGCGTTAGGAACTGATTCCAGCTGATTGCATTCGTCACAGGCCAAATGTGGCTAGTCTTACCCCCACTGGTTGCAATGGGACTACTCACATGAGTTAGGCGAGTGGGATCTGTCCCATGTACGGTATGGCAAAGTGCCTCAACCCACTGTACACTGGGGATCCCTCCGTTTGGTGTCTGTAAGAAGTAACAGCAGAAGTTTGGCTGTCATGAAAATTCAGACCTATTCACAGAGTGCTATGGAATATCTAACAAACCAACACTGGTTTTCTTCTACACTGCTTCAGCGAACTATGCAACAGAACTGGGCTCCCTGCTTTGATGATGAGACTGCAGACGTATGCAGTGTCATTAGCAGAATTATAAAGAGCAGACAGTGGGACAGCCAACACCGTGGGAAATGAAGACAGTCTAGCAGAAGAATACTGGATCAAAGGGCAGAGCAGTGTTCTCCAATAACAGCCAGGCCCAGTCAGCCTCATGTGTCATGATTTTTTTTTCTTTCTTTCCATTTAGGTTAAAGAGAGAGCTCACAATTTAGATCTGCTTCCTTGTTTGTGTTTTTCTTCTGCAGAATATTTGCCCCTGAAATGTTGGAGTTAGTTGGTGTATTTGTAAGCTGAAAGAATATCAACCACAGCCTTCTAAATGCCTCTTGTGAGGTTCTGAGCGCTCTCAATTTGTGCTACATCAGTAGGAGCTTAGGGATCTAAGCGTCTTTTCGAAACTACTTAGCTCCTCCCAGAATTTGGCCCTTAAGCACTCTGTGCTTCATTTCCCTGTCTGCAAAATGGGCATAATTATTAGATACTATAATCATCAACCCCTTTGGGGGGTCTCTGGCAGGGCCGGCTCCAGGCACCAGGCAACCAAGCACGTGCTTGGGGCGGCACCTTGTAAGGGGCGGCCAATCTTGGGGTGGCGGAGGGCGCTCGGATTTTTTTTTTTATTTTTTTTTTGGTTCGGCGGGTCGGAGCTCGAGGGTTTTTTGTTGTTGTTTTTGATTCGGCCGGGCGGCGCTGGGGGGCTGGGTGGGTTGTTTTTGTTTCGGTGGCGCAGCACTCAGGAAGGTGTTTTGGCGGGGTGGTGCGGCGCTCGGGGGGGGGGGTGTTTTGGCGGGGCGGGGCTGCACTCGGGGGGGGGGTGGGGGGGGGGGGGGGGGGGGGGGGGGGGGTGTTATGGGGGGGCGGCACTCTTTTTTTTTTTGCTTGGGGAGGCAAAAAAGTTAGAGCCAGCCCTGGTCTCTGGAGCGCTGTGTTGAGCTCGGCACGAAGCAGTTTTCCATCCTGCAAATATTTTCAAGAGTGAAATTTCCCCCCATCTCGAATTGGGATGACAAGTCCATATCTCAAAAATATTCTCCAACCCAAACTGTTTTTCCATCTCAGGTCAATCAAAATGTCCCATTTCAATGTCAACCTCTTTTTTATTAAAGCCTTTTGGTCAGTCTAATTAACTTTCCTTTCAAAACGAAAAGTCGTTTTGAACAAGAAAACCAGGATTTTTCATCCCAGAAATGTCAAACAAAACATTTCAACATTTGTGACACTTTTCTTTTTTAATTTTTTTTTTTTTAGTTAGTAAATTCGTTGAACCTGACCAGGATTCACAAAGAGAATCGGTTGCAACAAAATTGGCATTTTTGGATGAAAATGATTTGTCGAAGAATTCCCGACCAGCTCTGCTGTTGTGTTACACGCCTCCCCTCTGCATGTTTGCTAGTTTGCTCTGTGTATTATGAGTTCAGAGTTCCTATGAGCACTTCAATTAGTAGACTTTAAGGCTCTAGCACGTGGTGGGTCCCAGATAGTATCCTGCCAAGTACAACCAACCACCATATTCTTTCCGTAGCCCCCAGACACCCTGCCTTCCAGTTACCCCAGAACCTTTCCCTCCAAGTGACCTATCTTCTGACCAGGAGGAAGAGAGCAACAGCTTTACCCTTAGCAGGTTCATCATACTCCCCTCTGCTGACCTTCCCGTGCCTCTGTTTCCCTGCCTGCAAAATGGGGAAAATTCTTAAATACATCACAGGGATGATTTATCTAAATATAATGGGATTCTTATTGATTTTATCACATAGAATTTTAAGTGCTTATTCCTAATTTTCTCTAGAGAACTGGGGCATATATAGACAACTATTGTTATGAGCTTGTTATGGGTTGAGTTAAAACTTCACTCATGCTGATGCATGAACAAGTCCTCCATTTAAGATAGTTGTAAGAGACAGTCGAGGGGCCAACCCAAAACAAAACCTAAGAGAGTTTGCCCAGAAACTAGCGCCATGGGGCAGAGGGTTCTCCTGGGTATTGTGACCAGTGTGTGTGGGTGTTTGAGAGAACACACAGACAGATACTGAGGTCACAGACAAGAAGAGAGCGAGGCAGCGAAAACAGAGGCAAGAAAAGCCAAGCTGGAGCCTGTAAGCACAGCGTGACCCTGGAGAAAGCTAGAGAGTTTTTGTTGACTTAAGGCGCTTTGGGGGGCTGGTAAGCAACTGCTCCTTATTGTTCTTTGTTCCTTCTGCATTCAGAGACATGGGACTTTGTACATTCTTTGTAAAGAAACAAGACTGCATCCAAGAAATACCTGCCTACCACCAATTTCTACTCCCAACTGGAACACCGAGAAAGCCCCAAACTTTGACTAGCCACTTGGGTGAAAAGGAGGCAACACCATCTGTTCAATATAATATACCAGCTTTCCTGGTGTGATTATCACTACAATGTAAAAGTTAACAAATAAAGAATACAAATACCATTTATTTAAGACTCTACAACCAAAAAAAGTCTCCCTTATTGTCTTTATCTGAACCTGGGCCACTGTCTCTCAACTCCAACAAAACTAGAAAAGGGAAAGAAAAGACATCTGGATAAATTAAAAGGGCTCCTAGCCAGTAAGCAATGCGCTAGAATCTCTATTCCATCGTTTAGCACCATTATCTATAGATGAGATGAAGAGTAATTCATAGATGATCACAGAGGAAGCTGACCATGGCTCTAAACAAATTTTTTTTTTAAAATAGCCTCAAGACAGAAACACAAAAGAGAATCCTCGTTCTTTGAGAGTTCTATTTTGGAACATACTTTTTGAAAAGTAGCATACTGTACCAATCCCACAATTACTGCAATTTCTCCTAAAGTCTTCTCGGAAACAGATGATCCAAACGATATTTAAATAAATCTCCCTAGCATGAAAACTCCTCCAAGTCTCTTCTGAGCTTCCCCACAGATTTTGGTTTGCTCTCTAGCCTTGATCTCAGTCACGGGATTGCCTGACTGATCAGTGTCACCCCACTCAATCAGCTCCAACAATGTTCTGACTCAACAGGGTCGACTGACCCTCTGTGGCAACAGGAACCAGACAAGACTATAGAACCACAGCCCCAGGCTTCTGACACACAATGAATCTACCAGGAGAAGAAGAGGGGAAGAAAAGATGTGGGAGGAAAACCACTTTGGGACGCTTAACTCCTACCCTTAGGAATGGGTTTCAGTAAGTGATCCATGGGGTCGTGCCATTATACATTTCATGTCCCATTGGGAGAATGAGAGATTGGCGTTTTATTTGACTCATTGCAAATGTTCTTTGGTTCTTCTTTGTTAACTCTGTATAGTGGGGAAGTGGGGAACTACATGAGAGTGATTAACATTCTGGTAAGAGGAACTTGTTTAGATCAGGGGAACACACATGAGTTCTAAGATATAAGCTTAATTGGGTCAGCCGTCCTTGTATTACATATCTTCATATTCATTTCAATGTCTCTTACACTGTCCGTGCATTTTCAGTTTGGAGTGCGACCTGGATTTTTGTTCTGATAGTGGATCAAGATGGACGTTTTCACAGCTGGCAAGGGGGCAGCAAGGAGTTTTGGAACCCAAGGAGACGTGAGAGGTGGCTTGGAATAGTCAGAGAAGCGTATTAGCAGAGCACTTTTGTTAAGCACTAAAATAACTAACTAGGTTGATATCTAAATGTGAATCACGCACGCAGCCTGGCCACCGAAGGTATCTGTTCATGAACACAGCACCCTAACACTGGACGAAACCTTTATGGAAGCAAATAAACCCAAAGAACTTAGAAGGACTAAATGACTCAGGTCATGATTCGTTAGTTTGAACAGTATCCAAACTGACATGCTTTGAGGGCAGATTCTGAAAACGTCTAGCATCTATACAAAATGCAGACTCCCTGCGTCGGTCTCAAGGGACCGCCCGGCTGGCAAAAGCTCAGGCTGCGTTTCTCCAAGAGCACGTCTTCCTTGCCCATGTGTTACAGCCGTGTCTGTGCATGTGAATCCCGGCCCCACCTCAGAGGCCTACTCACTTCTGAGCGGGCACAGTTGCAGGATCAGGGTCTTAGATCTCAGCTGAGTCATTATCAAGTGGTTTCAGGCATCCAGTTAAGATTTTGTTCCCGGTTTATCGGCTGTATTTAGTTAGTTAGTTTGCACGACACATGTTAAGCAATTTTAAGCAAGCTGTCCTCATGTAAATCAGGTCTACACTTGGCATTTGTGCTCAGGCAACTAGACAAGACAGATGCAGGGTGAGAGAAAGGATGGATTATTTATTATCCTATTGTACCGCAGAGGAACTGAAACACAAAGAAACTAGGTGTCTTGCCCAAGGTCAAACAGGAAATTTGTGGCAAAGTCAGGAATTGTACCCAGATGTCCTGATCCCCAATTCAGTGCCTTAACCAAAAAACTGTCCTTCCTTAAAAAAATAAAAACTGGATTTCTTGTCATTGATAGTACCCTGTATCTAGTTTTTGCATACAGATTTTTGCCATGCCTGTGTTCGTCATTTTTCTTATTCCACACAAATAAAATAAAGTTAAAAACATGGGCCCTGGTCCTCAAGTGGGTCTTAGAATCACACAGTAAAGCATCGGAGGTGCAGTGCAAAAATGGCTTTTGATTCAGACCTACCAGTGCCCCAGGCCAATCCCCTGGTGGAATTTAGAGCAACCTGAAATTGTGCCAGCTGCCAATCCCTCCCCACCCCACCCCCCAGGGGCTGCTGGGTAGTTGTTGAAAAGCCCCGGTCACTGCCCTTCACATTCCCCACAGGGAGGGGAGTAATGTAGGAGCTGCTATGCTGGCTCTGTGCCTCCAAAGGATTTTCCCATGGCTGGCTATGCCTGACTTAGGTTCAGTTTGCACTGGAGGAGGAGAGCAAAGAGGCCAGAATGCAGGAGAAATAAAGACCATGGGCCAGACTTTCTCAGACAGGGAAAAGTGGGATCCCGTCTGGCCTTCTGATTCCAGGTGCTGATGTCCTGTAACGGATGAGGGTAGTGAGAAAAATACTGTTCCTTTGGATTCCTAGGTGACTGAGTTCCTTTAAAAGCAGACGAGAAAATAATACTTTGTGCTTCTCTTCTCCAAGGATCTCAGTGCAGTTTCCCAGCATTCACGAATGAAGTCTCACAGCCTGCGTACAAAGTTGATCAATATTATGCTCATTTTGTCGATGAGAATAGTGCGTCCCAGCAAAATTAGGGCCTGATCTTTCAGCACCTGGCCCTATCACCTTTGCCTCTGTACAGTTGTGCACCTACTTTGCGTGCATAACAGTAACTGTAAATGATTAAATCCCTGGTTGTGTGCACACATGGGTAGCTGTCTGCCTGGCAAACCGCATGCATGCATACATTGGGATGTTCATGAAAAGCAGGTATGCACTTCTGTACTCAGAGTGTGTGAACCTTCTGGCTTAAGATCAGGCTGCAAGTGCTTTTACCCATGGTCACCCAGCAGAGAATGAGGCAAACACTTAATCTCATCAGCTTTCACTACTGGTAGATTTCCTTGCTGGAATATTTAATGTATTCCAAGAACAACTTCCCCCAGGACTAGTTAAGCAGAAATCCTACCGGTTTGGAAAAGCTGTTGCCTTTGGCCGACAAGGACAGTTCTCAGCTGTGGCACTGTGCGTGCAGATAAAGGAGTGAAGCTACTGCACGTTTAGCGGACTCAACTGATTGCTTCTCTGTGCTGGGGTCCAGTTGCAAAGCACAACAGGATCTAGAAGCCTTGTTTTTAAGCTGTCCCTGTCTCAGAGAGAGCCTGATTCTCCTGTCACTGCAAATGACATAAATCAGGAGTAAATCTGCCAAAGCCAACTGAGCTGCACTGGTGTGAAGCCAACATGAGAGTAGGAGAAGGCCTGTCGTTTCTCATCCATAATGACAGGGCCAGCTCCAGGTTTTTTGCCACCCCAAGCAAAAAAAAAAGGGCCGGAGTGCCGCCGCCGAAGCAAAAAAATAAATAAAAGAAAGCTGAAGTGCCACCGCCGAAGCAAAAAAACAACAACAAAAACCGGAGTGCCGCCCGTTGCAAAGTTCCGCCCGAAGCACATGCTTGGAACGCTGGTGCCTAGAGCTGGCCCTGCGTAATGAAGCAGTTTTTTGAGCCTAGCAGGAGTGGAGCCGACAGCCCTAAGATACGAAGACTGACCCCGGACAATTGTTTGCAACAAAGAGGGTTGGGGAGGCAGTTAATAACATTTAAGCAAAGAACAGAAAGTAGGGATATTACATCCAGAAAGTCTGTTCAGGGTAGAGGCAGGACAGAATGATATACCTTTCTGTCAAAATAAATGGCCCTCTGGAGAGAAGTATTTTGGAGACTCTTTCTGCCCCCCCGGAGATCATTTAAGAAATGCATTACCACTCAAAGTTTAGCTAGTAGATGAGTTGCAACAAACATATTTTTCCTTCTATGCTCTATGGCAGGGGTAGGCAACCTATGGCACGGGTGCCGAAGGCGGCACGTGAGCTGATTTTCAGTGGGTCCTGGCCACCGGTCCGGGGGGGCTCTGCATTTTAATTTCATTTTAAATGAAGCTTCTTAAACATTTTAAATCCCTTATTTACTTTACATACAACACTAGGTTAGTTATATATTATAAACTTATAGAAAGAGACCTTCTAAAAACGTTAAAATGTATTACTGGCACACGAAACCTTAAATTAGAGTGAATGAATGAAGACTCGGCACCCCACTTCTGAAAGGTTGCCGACCCCCGCTCTATGGACCCGTGGATGTGTTATTAGAGAACCATAATGCAAACAGTAGTTTCTGATTAGAAGGGAATATCACCAGCATTTCTCCAGTTAAGCATCGAATTTCCTTGCATACAAACAGATTGTTAGCAAACTTTTGTCTCCCTGCTGGTTACAGAAGCTGGAGAGAGGCTTCGAGAACGTTGCCAGCATAGTCAGAGCCTCTACTCAGGGTATGGCTCCACTTAGAGCTGGGGGTGTGATTCCCAGCTCAGGCAGACGTACTCACACTAGCTCTGATCCAGCTACCGTGCTAAAAATAAAGCCTAGCTGTGGCACACACGCTGCGGGACGGGCTAACTGCTCCAAATCTGTGCTCAGGGTCTCTGATGAGGACACGCTCAGGGAAGCCAGCCCATCGGACCACTCGCACTACCGTGGCTACGTTCTATTCTGAGTGCACCACCAGGATGAGAGCCAGTGTGCGTGTGGGACTCACGCCCCCAGCTCCAAGTGCGGACATACCCTACGTTTCTCTTTAAGGGCCAACTTTTCAGCTCTTTCCCATCAACATGCTCCAGCCTTGACGTGAAGGGAAACCTTCTGAGAATCAGAGGATAGTTCATTTTTCTTGTCTTCACTCAGACCTCGGTCTCAGTGGTGCCAATTTTTATTATGTGTACACCTGTCCAGTGGGAAATGAACTCAAACCACCACATTCATTTTATGCCAACCACCAAATAGCCATCTGAGATCAATTACTCTGAGTCGTTACTCATCAAAAACTCAAGATCATTACTCATCTTGGTCCAATTTGAACCAGTGACCCACAAGTGAAAGCTTCTATATTCATCTGCCAACAGTGTCCAGACCCACTCATTGAGGTCTCTACTAGTTATTTTTATTTATTTGAAATGCTATTTTATTATCAATTTGAATAATTGTCTTTGGTTGTTTATTATTTTAAACAACCATTCATAATAAGCTAGTGAATGCGATTATGGCTTAATTTATTGAAGGTACTAAATATGTAACACCGAGGCAGTATTTGTTGGACAGTGTATATTGGATGTTTATTCTTCGGGTGGAGTTATTTAATAGGTAAAAAAGATACAGGCATATTAATCAAAGGAAAGCAACCTTAACTACAACATTTGCTGCCCACAGAGGCTATAATTACTGCATATTACTCAAATCTCTCTTTAAATCTGTAGAATCAACAATCCCTTCTCTCTGAAATGTATGTCTCCATGAATAACTATGTTGTTTTCCAGTAGCAGGTGTATAAGGAACAAGACGATATGCCATTAATCTAAGTTTGCAACTAGCTTGAGATGAGTAGAGTATCTCAGCAGGGTTTAGAACGGGTAGATGAGATGTTTCGAAAGTTGACAGTTGTACTTGTTAATGAATGCGGCAATATTTCATACATGCAATGTCTAGTCCAGTCTGTTCTCTACTTCATACGCTCAATTCGGATGAGGCTTTCAAAAGTGCTTGGGAGATGATCCACAAAGGGATTTGGGTGCCTAACTGCCACTTTGTATGCCTAAATCGAAAATGTAGATCCTCAAAGCAACTGCCGCTCAACTGCCATCTAACCCTGGAGCACCTAAATTCTCTAGATGCTTAAGTTTCCACCAGTAAAATCCCCGAGGTACCTACATTTCTGCCAGCAGATGCCACCTAAATTCGGATGCTGCTAAGCTGCTCAATGCCTGAGCCCTAGAGGGATCCTCAAACTAGGCGTTCCCGCACCTTGCCTACTGGATCAGGCCCTGCATAAAACACAGCTACAGGAGGAAGAGGCAGTGCCCTCTTTACACCCAGTGGTTAGAGGGCTCAACCCAGGATATGCTGTTTGAACCCCGGTCTCCCTCCTCCCAGGTGAGTGTTCTAACCACTGGGCTGCAGGGTATTCCGGGGTGAGTCTCTGTCTCTCCTGTAGAAGCTGTTCCATTTTGTATAAAATACTTAAATGTTCATTGGGCCAGAGAGAGGGGGAATGCGAATGACTCTATATCCCAGTGGTTAGAGCACTCACCTGGGAGACTCCGGTTCCCGTCCCTGCCCCAGTGAAGATTTAAATATTTCCTAAAAAGTCACAAAGGGATCGTTTCTGACATTCTTAATCAGGACAGCTCAGCCATAGATGATTCCAGAAGAAGGAAGCCTAGGCTAGCTTGGTGGTATAGTGATACATCTAATAACAGCACTGCAGAAGCCTAAAGCGTTCTGCATCTGATTTTAGAAACCACTCACTTCAACCCAAGCTGTGTTGACAGAGTGGAAAGACTTTTAAGTTGCCCCAGCTTGGAAAATGGTTGGTCTGCTTTGAAAAGTCTGGAGTTACTTTTTCTGATTAAAACGGTCTTTGTTTCAAAATTTACTTTCAAATGCTTTTCATTTCCAAATAAATCAATGCCTCTATGGAATTATTTAACTGGCACAAACGTATTCCAGCTAAAATAATGATAAGCCTAACAAAATGATAGGAAATTGTTAATCCGTCATTGCATAACTTCTACGAGTGTATATTTCCGTAATCAAAATTCAACACGCTATCCAATCCAAGGAAAACATTTCAAAGAGTTCATCAAACACCACATGCTTCCAGGAATATTTTCTAAAGCCAATAGCTGGAAAACTTTACACATTATAATCCACCTTCCATATATATATATATATAAAAGATGCCAATTCAAAGACCAGTTTGTACCCCAGTTATTACAAGACATCACCTCTTCAAGATCTGTTAGCTGATGTGCTCCTTCGCTGCATTAAGCAACCTTCTAATATATTATAGCAATTCTTTTTTTTTCATACTCATGGGCTTTTTGTTGTTTGTTTGTTTTTTAAATCAGTCTTACAGCCCCTGATTCGGGACAATACTAAAGCGTGTGCTTAAACCCCACGGAAGTCAATAGGACTTAAATACATGCTTAAGGGCCCTTCCTCAATACAGAAGCTTTCCTGAACTGAGGCCGTATTTATCCAGTGCAATACATATAACTCAGGATACAGTGGGAGCTCCAGGTAAGCACCTTAGGATGTAATACTGACAATTTAAACACAACTACTAGTTTTGAACGACTATTTCTGTCCGTACAAGTTGGGGTAACTTTAAAAGTTCTGCCTGCCAAGCCACGCCCTAGGGCCTGGGACAGAGGAGGTCTTGCAGGAAAAACTCCTAAGAATAACTATGCCTGGGGAGAAAATGTAGGCTGACGCTTATATTTTGTTGATGTTGATGTTAGCAATAAAGCTATTCCCCCTGAAGAAGTTATATTTGACCTATATAGGTAGCATATGTGTATGCTGTTCAAAACAGGCTAGAAACATCATCTGGTTACAGACATCTTTCAGTACAACAACCACTCAGACTTAAAATAATCTCTCCCCCTTATCAGACACTTTGCTTGTTCTCTATTGATGATCGTTTTTCCTCAGACATTTGCCCATACCAAACAATAAGCAGCAAGAACTTGATGGGAACAATTTGGAACCACATTCTGAGGTAAGGCTGGTGGGTCCCCGTGGATGT
The DNA here is from genome assembly GCF_013100865.1 of Trachemys scripta elegans. NCBI lineage: Eukaryota > Metazoa > Chordata > Testudines > Emydidae > Trachemys > Trachemys scripta. The sequence continues at coordinate 35,731,091 of NC_048310.1, read as the reverse complement.
AAATGAACTGAAGAAAATAATGCTGGGCATAGCCAGTGAATCCAACACTTTACTTTCTCAGTAGTTCCGTAGGTAGCTCTGTAGCTTAGCTGTGTAAGTCAGCTAAAGAAAGAAACCCTAAGAAGGGATGTACTGTTACTGAGAGTCGCGGTATAATTGCATTGAGAGCAGAAATGTGGTGGAAGAATATATGTTATAGCAAAAGCTCAATCTAGTAAGAAACTGATGAGAGACTGATAAAGGGTTTAAAGGAAAAATACAGGAAGTTAAGAGGAGGAAGTTGTCTGGGACAGTTTGAGAATTTCTGAAAGGATACTTGACTTGAGGAAAAAAGGAACTGAACAGGATAGAATAGGATTTAATGCTATCTCATAATTCCAGCCCATTGTCGTGATGCAGTAGGATAAAGTGTCCTATCTGTGGGCAAAGATAGGGAAGAGTGGTTTTGTTGTTATAAAACAGGCCTGGGAGTCAAAAGTTCTGGGTTCTAGTTACTGCTGACTCATTTTGTGACCTGGGCAATGCGTAACTTTGCTGCACCTCAGTCTACCCAACTGTAAAACTCAGACGATTTCGACTTTACAAGATGTTGTGAGGTTTCATTAATGTCTGTAAAATGCTTTGAGATCCTTGAACAACAAGTGCTGTGAAAATGCAAAGAAACATACTCTTATTGGAGAAAACGAAGCTGGGCTACTTTTCTGGAAGTGCTAGTGAAGATAGAAGTGCTGAATTTTGAGCTCCTGTAAATTAACTTTCTGAAGACTCATCTGTTCCCTGACGATATATGTTTTGTTACAGAGAAAAGGCATCAGCTTTGTATCCTGTATTGCTGGCACCACTTCTCAAGTTCAAAGGCAGTTCAGAGGAATGGTATTTTGGAGACCCAGATATTTCCGTCCAAAAGATACTGTACACCTCTTGATTTAACTATTCCTCGAATTGCGCATCGCATGTTTAATAGTTCAGGGCTCACTCTGTGTTTTGTTACTTATCAAATATTAACAATACACTTTCCACGGACAAAAAAGAAAATCCCAGGTATAGTTAAATAATATGCCCCAGGGTGAATTACAGACAGTTTCAGACTTAAATGTGTGGGTTTGATTTTCAAAACACCGTACAATGTTTCCAAGAAATTACATATGAAAGTCCATGTATTGGCAACAGCACAAGAAATTAGAAGCATATAACATTGTCAAATGGGATCTAAATATTGTACATGGCTGCTCATGTGACTGTATGGCTCAGAAATGGGTGGTTAGGTATATACAAACAGCGCAAATAAAACCGAGCTTTTGAGTGGCATTTTCATGGACGCGAGTGAGTTTTTCCTAATTAGGCTTGTGCCCCATTCTAATAATAAATATAAGCAGCATAAATGCTTGGCTACACCTTTCATTCAAGAATCATATGGCACTTTTCACCTACATATGTGGGAGGAATATATTATCTCCATTTTACAGATGGGGAAACTGAGGCACAACATACTGGCATGACTTGCCCACGGTCACACAGTGAGGCAAGTTACACAGACGGGAATATAATCCAGATTTCCTGATTCACGCTGTGTGAACTAGCTGCAGGAGTTACTGCCTGCAACCTTCCCTTTATTTTATTTTATGTTTCATGTCGCAGTCTCTCCCTTATCTCCTTTTCCCGTCACCACTGTCACTCCCTGATGACGATTCTTCCTAGCCTAGCTTCCATTTCCACTGGCCCTTTCCCCACAATGATCTAGTCTCATCCACCCTTTCTATCACTTGCCTCTCTTGTCCTGCTCATCTTCCACTCTCCTGCCTTCCTATCCCCATGCTCCACAGTCCATCTCCTGGTTCTTCCCTAACATATCTCTCACTCAAGTGTAGTGGTTCCCACTTGTGCATGCATGTTGCCTCCTCATCATACCTTCCCAGGTGTGGGGTGCGTTCCCAGTGCTCAGGGCCACAAGGAAGGTGCTTGAGAGATTATGAAGTAGTTGGTTCTGACTTTTTTCTCCAACTGCCTACATTCAATTCCACCATGTTACACTGAGGGTATGTCTGCACAGCAACTGGGTGGCACATTTACAGCCATACCGAAACAAGGGCCATGTCTATACTACAAAGTTAAGTCAACTTTATTTATGTTGACATCGAGCCTCCAAACTAAGCAAGTTGATCTTGCATGTCCACACCACACTCATTGTGTCAGCGGAGTGCATTCTCCCTAGCAGTGCTTGCATCGATGCATGGAGCAGTGCATTGTGGGTTGCTATACATATATAAATGCATGCAGCTCATTATAAAAGCGGCACGTCTGTGGGACAGAACCAGAACGACTGTTCGCCACCCTGGTCTTCTGGTACACTTGCCAAAGCTCTTTTATTTTCATGTGGGACTGATGCGTGTCCCTGGTGTAGCCCTTCTCCCCCATGCCCTGTGTGATCTTGGCATAGATGTCACATTTCTTCTGCTGGATCGGAGCTCTGCCTCCACAGACTCTTCTCCCCACACAGCAATAAGATCCACCACCTCCTGTGTACTCCATGCTGGAGCGTGTTTGCAGCCTTGAGTCTCCATGATCAGCTGTTCTGGTGGATCAAACAGGAAATGAAAATTCAAACGTTCCCAGGGCTTTTACAGGGGAGGGGCTGTTTCCTGTGTACCTGGCTGCCGTTCAGTGAAGTTGAAAGTGCTCTCCAGGATGGTCACAGCGGAGCACTGTGGGACACCTCTTGGAGGCCAATTCATTTGAATTACACAACATAGCGTCTACATTACCCCCATGTCGACCCATGGATGTTGAATGAAGCGCTTCTCCTCTCGCAGCAGTGGAATACAGAAGTTGACTTTACCGGCGACTTAGGTCAGTATAAGGGACTTGGTAGTGTAGACACATACATTATTAGATCGACTTACCGTGGCTTCTCTCGACCTATGTTTGTAGTGTAGACCAGGCCTAGCTTTGATTGAGCTCGCTTGCTAAAAATAGCAGCGTAGCTGCAGTGACACAAGCCCTGACATAGGCTACCCACCTGAATACAATCCTGCCCAGGACCCTTGGTATGTCTTTGGATGGCTACACTGCTATTTTTAGAGAGGTAGCTTGATCAGAGCTAGCTCAGGTATGCCTGCACATCCCATCCCTATTGCAGTGTAGACGTACCCTGAGAGGCCTATTGAGTGAAGATAGGGAGAGAAGGACCATGTGGAATCCCAAGTTTTGCATAGCAGCAGCCTCTCGTAACCACGAGCAGGAGCTGTAGGAAGAACCTTGCTCATTTCCTGCAGCCCTGGCTGTGAGTGATATTTCAGCTGGGATCAGTGACATTTGGGAGGCCTGGAGAGTGAAAGTGGAGAGGGGAAGAAGTGCTCTTATAAAGCAGGGTGAAATGTCAGCGAATGGCAGGGAAATGAGGGAACAAAGAGATAGAGGGGATAAAAGGAAACCAACAGAAGCATTGAAGGAAAGGAAAGAAAAAGAAAGAAAAACAGACAGAGACATTTACTTGAAAAGTTATGTGAACCAGCTGATGTGCTTCTTGGTGGGCATGTGAAAGGGATGAGTTGCTGGGTGGTGTACCCCAGGGAGCTACCCGCCCCTTATTAGATATTCTGTAAGGATGTTGTTGTTACTAATGCTGTACTTGGATGGATAAATGGGCTCACAGGATAGTATGATTAGCACTTATATTATTTTTGTAGCTTGGTGTGGGAATTTGAAGTTTCAGCACTGATCAAAAGAGGAGACTGAGTCATCCAGTTTTAACTATATCTAAGCCCCCTCGTTTTCAGTTTCAACCGATTTTTATTGAAAAAAATCCCAGGTTTTACAAAAAAGTATTATTCGTTTTTTTCCCTATTTTCACCCTACTTTTGTATCATTCAAATATATACAAAATAACTTGTTTTATTAGGAAAATACAATGCATTGCATGAGATACATGTATTACGATACCACATTTCTCTGTGGGTATATACAAAGCTGCCTGGTGAAGTAAGGCTATGTATTAGTCTAGAAGATACACACAATAAACAAACAGGCATGCATGCAAGCTCTGAAATCCGTGCGCATCTGAACGTATTTGTGAATCTCATGCCCACCACATGCACATTTCAAACTGCTAGCAGATAACGGTTTAAAGATCTGACACACTAACATGGGAAGAAAATGAAAACCTGTATCAGAATATATTTCAGAACACATGGAAGTACTTGAAAGTTAAAAAACAAAACAAAAAAAACAGGAGAAAAAGATGAAGTTGAATGTATGCACTGCAAATGGTGTGGCCCAATTATTAAATAGAACTATCAGCCTATAAACATTTATAAGTCTACCACAGTAAACTGTTTATTTAAATGAAAAGTTTTATTTGGGGATTAGAGATGTTGTTTTCTTAAACTCAGAGGTGGCATTGTGTTTTGAGCTGTGTTTTAGTTCTGCAGTGGGCCACAGTGAATTCCGTTCATCAAAGCATTCATCTACTGAATACTTTTCCCCCCTGTACTTCCATCCACCAAAATAAACCATGATATTGACCCAGAAAAATTATTAATATTTTTTGCACTGATTTTCACCTGTTGTTGTAGTTGTAGTAATAAACACCGATAAATTCCCAGGACAAATTAAATAAAATAAAAACAAAAATGAAGGGCCCTAGTTTTATCTTGATGTAGTCAACAGGGGTAGCCAGCAATAGCTTTGTGCCTGATGGACTGCAAATAATTCATAGACTGAAATAGACAGGGATGTTTCTAGTGGGGAAGAAACAGATTTCTCCCATCTTCATACATTCATTGGGAATTGACTTCCCTGGGATACTAAACTTTTCAGGTACCTGTAGCCTTTCCTATGGGAGAATAAATTGTAATGAGCAATACAGCTATCAGCAGGTTACAGAAGAAAACCTGCCACCTGCTGTTAGGACTACAATACTATATGTATGTATGTATCTTAACTATCTTTGTGAGGGAAATGATAAAATTGTTCTTTTTTCTCCAATGCATGAATTTTTGATGGCAAGACACACCGAGTTACTTCTCATGAGACAGATTCAGGTGTGATTCTACTGGCATTGAGGTACAGTATTTGTTTGTAGATATTATTATAGTCTTCTATATAACTCAGTATTTCTGTGTAGAGAAGTGATACCTTTTATTAGTGTATTCATGAGGGGGGTCTCATTTTGCATCTGAGCTGCATTACTCTTTCCTCGCAGAACTTTCACATGCTTTTTCTCAGCAGTTGAGGTTCTTTGTTCTAGAGCTAGAATCCATGAGGAAACCAGATCCGACTTTGATTCACATGAATCAAATTTAGATTGTAGGGTTTGAATAGCCACTAGAATTCTTTCTTGTGAAACTTTTGAAGTGCCCCCCCGTTTATTTAGAGTGTCAATTTCTAGCATAATTGGACTTTCCCAAAAGCTGAATGGCCGAAATAAACCAGCAAGGCAACTGAGAGGTGAAGGTCGGGGGGTAAATCCCTACTCCTGTCATCATTTATCCCTTGCTGTGGTAATGCCAATTGATATGAATTTTTCTATCCTTCCTCCCTTCCTTTAGGAAACATGATCCTGAAGGGGGGAGCTACATACAAAAATGCAGATTAGAGGTTATAATAGTAAGGGAAGAAAAAATCTTATGGTAAGGGGGGAGGGATAGCTCAGTGGTTTGAGCATTGGCCTGCTAAACCCAGGGTTGTGAGTTCAATCCTTGAGGGGGCCACTTGGGGATCTGGGGCAAAATCAGTACTTGGTCCTGCTAGTGAAGGCAGGGGGCTGGACTCGATGACCTTTCAAGGTCCCTTCCAGTTCTAGGAGATGGGATAAGCAAAGGAGTACACAATTAGACCTTGATCTTGCAATCAGATCTGCCTGGATGGACTCTTGTGCTCTCCCAGAGCCACACTGAAGTTAATGGGATCTTTGTGCTGGTGCAAGGCTCTGCCCACCTGGATCCAGTTCCAGGTTTGGGACCATAGTAATTTACACTCAAAAAAGACAAACAACTGCAGCAGCAGAGAAAAAAGTCTGAGAATAAAGTTACTACCACTCCCCACTTCTTTGAAATCACTTCCAAATTCTCAAAGGATAAAATCAGTGAGAACAAAACTACAGCACTATATTAAAATAAGGGGAGGGAGGGCAGAAAGGCAGATACACACCCAAGGAAGGAGCTTTTCTTTATTTTCTCAGTACTGATGTAAGTCAGGTGGAACTAGCTAAAGAATCTCCATTCCAGCAACAGCATTTATTTATATGCTGTTTGTAGAATGTGCGGTAAAGATTGCTAAAGGTATATAGTCCCTATGGTCAGAGTTCTGTGAGTTTGCTTGCAGTATAATGCGTTGATGAAGAATATCTTTTATAAATAGCTGCGGACTTGGAGTCAAGATATCTGAGTTCAGTTCCTGACTTTGCCACAGACTTCCTGTATAAGCCCTGAATGTGTAATTAGATTATAAACTTTTTGGGGCAGGGGACTGTCTTTTCCTATGTGTTAATTCAGCTTCCAGCACAATGGGGTGTTGGTCTCACTTGGGGCCTCTTGAAGCTACCATAATACAAAAATAAATAATAGTAAATTGATTGGTGTTATGAAGCAAGTTGACTGTGTGGACTTGTGGTTTATGGAAGTGTATGTAGACACTGCAAGATTTTATTTTTAATAACTATGCTGTGTTACAGTTTTTTATTGCGTAAGGTAACTATATGTTAGTGTTATGTGGACTCCAAAGTAAAAATTGAATTTTATAATCTATTAATTTGTAATTTGAGTTTTTTGCTGATTTTTGTGAGGCAACTTTAAAGTTGGATGTACACTCAATCAGGTGAAGTGATGGTAACCCGGAGACGATTATATGGCAGTAGGAAAATGTTCACTTCCACACATTCAGGATGATTTCTCCCAAGCCAGCTCAGAGACTTCGACACACAACTGTAGATGTTAACAAGAGTTGTGTTTCTAAATCCCCTAGCCAGCTTTGGAAATCTCAGTCTCTCTTTTTGTATTTTTAAAAGATGTAAAATTTCAAACCCCTATATTTTAATACTCCTTTCTGGTTTTTTGCCAAACTTCCCAGAAAAACACCTAGGCTGAGATCCAGCATGTACCATTTTAGGAGGAATTGGGTTGGGGCAGGGAGAAAGTTGATCATTGGAAAAGTTTAAAAATTCAGATTATCTTCAACCTTAACTATGATGCAGCTACCACAGCTCCTTAAATACAAAAGCTGTTCACTGTTTGATCCCTAAGGACATGTCTATACATACAGTCCTCCAGTGTCACAGCTGTACCACGAGAATCTCTTCCCCAGATATAGCACTGTGCACATGAAAGCTTATATCGGAGTGGGTGAATGTTTCACCCCTAGGTGCCCAGAGGTGGAATATGCACACCCCTAAGTGACATATATTTTGGCTACATAGGTTGTTGTGTAGACATAGCTTAAGAGGAGAGAATTTTAGATGGAGCTGACATGAATAACCTCTTCAGAATCTGAAAACTCATACTCAGAGTAGCCATAATTCTGTACATTACCTGTTTTAAGAATGATGTCACTTGTACTCTTTCAATTAACAGATGTATTGAATATAACATAAATGAAGAAATGCTATGCCACCAAAATAATCTCTTATTGTTTTCCTTTGTATATGTTGCAATACAAGCGATGCGTAACTGTAATGTATTATAGATTCTAGAAGCTCCAGATGGATACCTTGTCCAACCCCCAAATAATAAATCATGTGAAGACAAAATCTTCTTGAAAATGAGAAAAGATGTGCTTTTAATGACTGTCTGACCAAGGCTGCTGTTATTATTCATTCCAATAAGTTATCATTTAAGAGTTATTTGAAGGCACACAGCTGAAAATGTTTGTTTACTAAATTTACTGTATAGCTAAAATGTCTTATTTTTGTACATGCAAGTTTGTAGTTTTTCCTCTTTATAGTTATTTGCCTTATGCTGTCACCTAATACAATCATCACAGTACCAAACACAATAGAAAGGGGTGTGTTTGCACACGCTGTCACTGTGAAAACACCCTTGCTTCCTGTCTCAATTTGAGAACTAGAGAATAATGACTGCGCACAGGTCATAATCTGTGGCCTGATTCTGATCTGACAGTGGTGTGAATTAAGAGTAATTTATTGGGTTAAATGGAGTAACGATGGCTAACATTGAAACCAGTGCTGTTTCATGAGTTTAAACATGAGAGATCAGAATCAGGCCCTATTTGTCAGTTTCCGCTGTAACTTTCACTCTCTCTTGCCATCTCAAGTTAGCACACTGATAGTAGCTGGCACCTCCAAATGTTTGGCTCACACATCTTGGATCTGAAAATGTTCTCTTCTGGTCATGCAGGAGCAAAGATGAGTGATTTTAGGACCTGATACATGTGATTTATACACACAACCTCTTTCTCTCTCCTCCCTCTCAGATGTTAGCCACAAGTTTAGTTTGGATCAACAAAGTCAAAGCACAGAATATTTTTAGAGTTATATTAATGATACACTGATATTAACAACCCAGAGGAAGAGACATAAGATAAACACAAATAAAAAATAACTAAATGGAAGTGTTGTTACATTTAAATCTAGCTAGTATAGGAATCTAAAGGCTGAGACTTGAAATTGCAGAAACTATATTTAGCTTCTCCCAAGCATATTTAGAGAGAGCTGACTTGCCTGCTGCAGGGCCTATGTAGCTGGCAGACTACCCAGCCCTGATGAAATGTGGACCTTCTGCTGTCCTGGAACCTGTCCAGTTGTCTAAATTTATGGCAGCCCACTGACCACCCTTTTCCTGGCAAGACAGGATCTATGGTTTCTCCCCCTCACTGATGACTTTTGAAATACCTCAAAACTGTCAATTCAAGTAGGGCTAAGATAGAATAGCCCCTGTTTCTAAGCTATGCTGTATTCAGGATGATATTTTCTCAAGAGGACTGCAATGATGGGATATTTGATTACATTCATTGGATTTGAGTCTCTCTCTTGACACCACTGTAACTCAAGTCACTGACATGGAGTTAATCCTATTTTACACCCATTGTCGTTTCAGGGAATGGAGTTAATGTCCTTAATCCTCAAGTCCAGCCAAACTGCTTGGTGCAGGGCCCACGCCCTCATTCCGAGACTGGCCAGGAGTCGTTATTTCCAGTCCCATTCCCAGCTCTAACTGGTTCCGGCTGGTAATAGATGCCAAGGGACTGTAACATCAGCTGGGGACTGCTGGAGCCCTACTCTGACCACACTCCAGGCAGTCCTTCTGGTTATGCCAGCTTTATGCCACCCACAGATCCCTCCATGCTGGGTGAGTGCCGGGTTAGGGCAGCCTCTCTGCACTATCAGGACATCGTAAAGGGGCTATATTGAAGATCTGGCCCATTTTTCTCACTGTTTGAAAGTCTTTATTTTAAAAAGTCCTGACACAGTTTAGCCTGTAAGCTCTGTGGGTCACAGTTTCCAATTTGTATGGCACTTTTATGCTTTGTACATTAGAATATTAATATGTTAAGCAGTTAATATTTCTCTTTTCCTGAGTACATGAATAGATTCTTAGTGATTATCTGTACCAGAGCATCCCCCTTCAAAGAAAATAACAATAAAAATAATGGTGACAATGACAAGATTATTACAGTTTTTCTAAACACTGATTTTTGTATGTGTGCAGGCATGTGTGAATTATGCCTTTTGCCCAGTTAAAATGATATTCTCGTGAGTTTTAGAAACAAGAGTCTGGATGTTCTTCCTTTTCTCAGTTTATGCCACAATCTTTAAAAGGAAAAGCTTTTTCAATAGGGAGATCACATGGTCCCATTGTCTAACTGTATATAAATGGTGTAGAATCGTGCAAATTGGTATCAGTTTACTCATCCGTGTTTCTAATAATGAATAGGTATGAAAAAGTCAAATAGCCCTCTGGGAAAATCTGTTTAATTCTTTAATTGTATAATTCAATCCACATTGCATCATCAGATGAATAATTGGTTCTGATGTTCTGAAGTCTGCATTCCATGCTGGTTTCTAGAAAAATGTCTGCATTCCCTTTACTAATTGAAAGAATCTGAACTGACTTCCAACTTATTATGATGGGTTCAAAGTATCAGAGGGGTAGCCGTGTTAGTCTGTATCCACAAAAATGAGGAGTCCGGTATCTGAAGAATACTCCATGCATCTGAAGAAGTGGGTATTTTACCCACGAAAACTTATGCCCAAATACATTTGTTAGTCTTTAAGGTGCCAATGGACTCCTCGTTGTTTTTATGATGGGTTGTTTGCCTATGGTATTGCCTAGTTCACTAATCAGGGTCCCTTTTTGCGGCATCACAAACTTAATGCTACTGGATATCAAAATGTAGCTTTTTATGGCTCTATGTCCTTATCTTTCTTTAACCATATAATTGCTGGTAAAAGAATGCCAGAGAAGTTTATTAAAATAATAACACCACCTCGCTTTTACACAAAGGTTGGTATCATTATAGCCATTTTACAGAAAGAAAAACTGAGGCACAGGGAGGGAAATAACTTGCTCCACAGTCATACAGCAGGCCAATGGCAAAGTAGAACCCAGGTCTCCTGCATCCCATTCCAATGCTCTGTCCACTAGGAAACACTACCTCCTATTTAGCTATCACAGATTATGTGGGCTCTGATTCTGTGAGAGATATGGGGCACATATATTTTTAAATAAAAATCACTTTTTTTTTACAAAGGAGTTGCTTTGATCCATTAGATATGTATATTCTAGCAGACTGAAATTCACCCTGCTACAGAAGACTAGACCAAGGCCCTTCGTACCACTTAAGACCCCCATCAGAGTTATGTAGGGGGTCTTTGGACCACACAATGGATTTAGCTGATGGTGGGCTGGCAAAAAAGATCACTTTGGAAGTGGGCTGGAATGGTTTGGGGGGGAAGTCAAAGGAAGAGGCTTTGGATCCATGGTTTTTATGGGGTCACTGGATCTACAATTCCCTACCCAACTGGTGTGAAGGGGCTACAGATGGAGCACCAGCGGTACGTGTGTGGAAATCCAGCCTGCCTAGGGGTATAGCAGAGAACCTGAACACTAGGGCTTTATGTGAATGGACTGAATTTCACACTTAGTGCTCATAATTATACCTTTCAAATAGTCTGTTATATGAATTGAACTGTGATTGGCTTGTATATACATACCAGCAGTATTTGATTATGCTCCAAATGCCACACCTCAATGGTTTAGTGTACACAGACATCTTGCTGATGCACAATTTGCACAATACATGAAATCTAGATAAAAAGGGGCACAGCACCTGTACCTTACACTTCAAATAATGCTCATCAGTAACTGCAGCCTAAGTAATGAAGGCGTTCTTTGTGGAAGAGAACTTAATAACCACAGCATATACACAACCTCTAATTTGAATAAAATTCCCTTGCTCAGAAATAACCTCTCTGTAAATATTAAAGCGCCATCCTACTTCAAGTTATTCATATGCCTTAAAAATGTATAAAAGTTACTTTGAAAAGCAGTTCTGCTCTGAAAGTGATTGTAAAAGCAACATGTTTATTGATGCTCAATTATTTCTACTTTCTGAATGCACACTCCGTTACAGAGCTAACGGGCAGGCTAAATTCTTACCTTGTGAATCAACACCAAAAGAATTTGCAGTCCAAAGTAGAACCTTGGTGACACCTGTGCAACCTCAGAGTTTTCAAAAGATTTGCATAGGTGTCACTGAGAGGAACTTAGTAAGCAATTGTATTGGTTGTGCACAAGAAGAAACTAAATCTAGCTCATTCTTTGCTGTGATGGTTCTGCAGTGCCCAAAAGTTAGGGTGATCAGATAGCAACTGTGAAAAAATGGGACAGGGGTGGGGGGTAATAGGCGCCTATATAAGAAAAAGTCCCAAAAAAACGGGACTGTTCCTTTAAAAACGGGACATCTAGTCACCCTACCAAAAATAGAAAACAGAAAAACATAGTTTTATCACTGTTAAGAGTCTTATCTGCTTTTATAAAGAGAAACCAGATCTGTTGAGTAAGAAGGTGTCATTTCTCAGAGTAGAAATGAATTTTAAAATATCAGCTCAGCTTAAAGACAAAGAAAAAATGCATGGAGTAATACATGTTATTTTGTGCCAGTGTTTCACAACCAGTAGTTAGCTGTCAGGGGACTTTCCTGCCCTGTTTCTGTATTGAGAGTAATGGAGGCAACAAAGAGGAGGCAGCCTTTTGTTCTGTTGTGAGCAGTCCACTAATATTATTGCCTAGTTTTATTTAAACAAAAACATTGCAGAGAAGAGAGGATGAAAACTTAAAGAAGACAAGTGACATGTAAAGGGTGCTGGGGAAGAAATCAGTCCAACTTAACTTTGCCTCCAAATAAAATTTGGAAAAAATATATGCCAAGGTGAAATTAACAAATTGTTAGGTGATTATAAAGTCCCATTTCTTAGTTAAGGGCTTCACATCCAGTAATCAAATTTGTTTTGACCCGGGACATATTTTTGGAAACTTTATTTGGAGGCAATGTTAAGTTTGGGAGAGGGACGTAAATTGGGGGAAGTAAAAGTGGTGAAGGATTACTGACAATCAGGAAGCAGCTGGATCGCTACTGTAAAAAAACTGGCAGTTCTCTTGTGAGGCCACACTGTTAGCAGATGCTGTTGATTCTGCTGGGAGACATGTATATAACCTTTTTCTTTGGTCCTTTAAATATGTTTTGCCTACCTTAGAAGTTCACTTACTTTAAGAAGTACAAATTTGAGTATAACTATCCATTATCATTATTTTATTATGTCAATCAACATATAGTTTCTCTTCACTTTGACCATAACTAGAAGAAATAATAAATATTTGTCAATTATTTTGTTGTTTGCACTGTTGTTGTAGCTGTGTTGGTCCCATGGTCTGAGAGAAAGTGGTTGAGTTAATATCTTTTATTGGACCAATGATCTTCAGGTCTGGAGAAGGTAACCAGAGTGTCCAAGATAAAAGGTATTTACAGGGCATACCTGGTATTTAGCTTGGACACGCTGATTACCTTCTCCAGACCTGAGGAAGAGCTCTGTGAAGCTCAAAAGCTTGTCCCTTCCACCAATAAAAGTTGGTCCAATTATTTTGTTGTCATATAACCTTTAAACAGGATAGACAGAGAAAATTGTAATGGCAAAAGGTACATTAATACTAAAAATAAGAAATTAATACAAAGATTAATTATTAGTAAAGTTGAAAATATGTAGAAGTGGAAAATGTATTAAACTTTCCATAGAATAATTCTTCTACCGCAACCCCCTCCCCTCGACCTTCCCCAACAATAATAAAATCTTAAAGTATGAAAGTCTAGAAATAAACAATTAAAGGATACAGCCACTTTGTTCATATCATCTGTTCCTCCTTAATTTACAAGGACTGCATGCAAATCATGACTCCCATCCAGGCTTAACTTTGCTCTCTCTTAATTTGCATGAGTATATGTAAAGTTAAGAACATGTTACTAGGAGACTATAAAACCTCATTTCCTTACCAAGGGATCTATATATTTAATATGCTTTAACTAGGCTTGGAAGGATTAAACTTTTATTGGTAAATGTCAGCAAATGTTAATTTCACCATACACACACAAACTAAGGAATATTTCCATTGATGATAATTGAAATTTACAAACAGGCAAAGTAAGAAAAATGTCACTTAGGAACTTACTAGAGTTTGATAAAGGATATTTACTTTATATATTTTGCCATCAAGTTCACAATTTGTGTTTTAGTGGTTATAAAGCTTTAACTTTACAAATCTTGCTGAATAATTGAATAATTATTGAATAATTGTTGTTGAATAATTGTTGTTGAATAATTGTTGTCTGACACCCCCCGTCGCACAACAGTGAAAATGTAAATTGATAAAAATGGGAAAAAATGCTTAAACAAACATCAATATTATTCATCAATATTATAAAAAAATAAAAATTGAGTTCTGACAAGCCTAGCTATAACTTTAATAGAAAGGCTGCTGAAATAGAAATAGTCAAATATCAGTTGGTAAATGTACCTATCAGGAATGTCTACATATTCTTACATTTATGTAAGATACTGTGGATGGAATCCACAAAGGGACTTATGCATTGCAACGCTGAGCATCATCTCGCCTAGAAATCACAGGAGCAACATTGTGAACCACAAAGCCATGTTAGGCACCTAGGCATGCTCTACAATGAATGGGGAGAGACAGGCACCTCAGAGTGCAATTCGCCGGCATGCTAGGTGGGGAGCTGCCTAAGCTAGCCAATAGGAGATGCAGAGGAGAAGGGTGTGGGCTGAGCCCCGCCCCTCTCTCGAGATAGGTACCTACGTTTCTGGGCTGCAGAGAGGCGCCTAGCTCTATTTAACGATCCACAAATGGGATCCCACCTTCTGGAGTCAGGTGGCTTGGGAGCTTAAGTGATTTCTTGTAGGAGTGAGTTAGGCACTCCACAAAATGGGCTGCCAATCTTCTAACGTTTAGCCCACCGGTTAAAGCACTTTCCTAGACCCAGGTTCAATCTCCCCTTCTCTGGCGAGGGGGTCGGGGGAAGAAATGTGGGAGACCCCTGTTTAAGTGCTATCAGAATACGCTGTGAAATATTCTGATGTAGGGCTCCCTGAAATCTCTGCTGTTGAACTGTGGCCTAATAACTACTTAAGTATTTACAGTGGAACAGTCATTGGGCCAAAGGGGGGATTGAGCCTGAGTTTTCCACAACCCAAGTGAGTGCTCTAACAATGGGGATAAAGTTATAAAGTGGATGGTAACATCTCCTCCTCTGTCAGGATTTTGAATGGGAGCTGATCCAGTAGGTGGGTACAGAGGGTGCCTAGTGGATTAGGCCCTGCCTGTGATTTAGGTGACGAAATGGCTATTTTTCCCTGATTCGTGAATTGCTCTGGGGCTCAGGCTATGTCTACACTACTGCTGTAAGTCGACCTTTGCTATGCGAATAACATAGCTGGAGTCGACGTACCTTAGGTTGAGTTCCTGTGGGGTTTACACTGTGGGGGGTTGACAGGAGAAAATCTCCCGTCGACTTACCTTATTCTTCTCATCGGGGATAGAGTACAGGGATTGGCTGAAGAACGATCTGCTGTCGATCTGGCGGGTCTTCACTAGATCCGCTAAATCGACCGCTGGTGGATCGATCTCAGAGTGTCCATCCCGGCTGTAGTGTAGACTTGCCCTTAGCGGGAGATAGGTCTTCGGATGCCTAGAATGAGGCAGCAATGCACGTGCCCAGAGGCAGAAACTTAGGCTGTGCGTTTAGGCACCCCCAGGATTCAGCAGGAGTTTTGTGGATCAAGGTGCAGGGAAAAGTGGGACTTAAGCACCTAAGTACCTGTGTGAATCCCACCCCATATATTCAACACAATCAGTAAGTGCAAAGATAGATTTTTCTGTGAATAAAAGGAAAATGCTTAGTGCTCCTTCAAAATATTTCACTAGTAGCAAAGTTAGGGAGCTCTGACATACTTTCTCAGGCACCCTTTGATTAAATTAGGGCCTGACTGTGCAAATACAGGTGGGTAATAAGAAAGAGCCAAGGGCTCGGGCTCAGGAGTTAGTACGGCGCTTTGAACAAGAACTGATTCATTAACAGCCAATTTTAAAAAAAATCATTAAGACTAGATGCCTTGGCTTTTGAGTGGCTAACTTGAGACACCTTGGACCTGATTTTCAAAGGTACTGAGCGGCTGCAGCTCCCCTTCAGTTTAACTGACGTTGTGGGTGCATGGCACTTCTGAAAATTGGGCCTACAGGGACTCACGTTGGGCATTCAAAATGAGCGACCACTCTTGAAAGATTTGCCTAACCCCTACTTGGTCAGCATCCCCTCAGCCAGGTGGAGGTTGCTGACCAGCGACGCTCAAAAGCGGTTTTGATTTTGGATCTTGAAATAAAGGTGATGGCACAAGTCGATTATTTGGTTTGGGGATCCAGGAGAGGAGAGCGTTTCCAAAAAGATGATGTTTGCTGAGGCCACAGGCAATGTAACAATCACGCTTTCTGCTTTGTTTTAATCTGTTGTTGTTACAAGTTACATAAGTTCCTTTCCCCCAAGGAGAGGGCACAGCTCTGGCAGCATGCAGACACGCTTCTCTTGCCTGGGAGGTGTTTTTCCCCCCTACACACCACCACAGCCCAGAGAAAACAAGGGGGGGGGGGGAATTACCCCCCCCCCCGCACTGGGGCAGGTGCAGTACCTGAGCCTATTTTGAACGCCCCGCGGGAGGCTGCCAAGCCGGAGCACCCGCAGGGGTTGGCCTGGGGCAGCCCAGCCCGCCCAGAGCGCTGCCCAGCCCCGGGGCGCCGTGCCCCAGCTCCCGCGGGGTAGCGGAGCGTGACCGATCCCCGCGGGGTTCCCCGGGCGGGAGCGTGTCGGGACACGCAGGTCCCGCCCGTCCCGTGAGGGCTCAGCCGGAAGCCGGCGAGACGGGCTGAGCGAGGGGCGCCCGCCCCGCTCCCGAGGGCCACGCGGGGGCGGTGACTCACGCCCGCCCAGCGCCTGCCAGGGAGGGGCGGCAGCGCGAGCCCCCAGCTCGCGCCGCGCATGCGCGGCAGCCTCAGCCCGGAGTTGTGAATGGTGCGGCTGTTTGGCCGGAGTTTACGAGCCGGGGAGGAAGTCGGGGGGGGGAGGGGGCTCGAGACGCGCGGCGGCGGCAGCAGCAGCGGCGCGAGCTCTGGCGGTTGCTGCTGCTGCACTGGGCGCGAGGCGGCGGCGGCGGCGGCGGCGCAGCCGGGGGAGGGGGGCGAACAAAGGGCAGCGGGGCGAGCCGCCGGGGCGGCAGCGGCGGCCCCACCATGCCGCGGGTTGTCCCCGACCAGAGGAGCAAGTTCGAGAACGAGGAGTTCTTCAGGAAGCTGAGCCGCGAGTGCGAGGTGAGGGGACCCCCCCCCCCCGGGGGAGCAGCGCCCCCCGCGCCCGGTCCCGCCGGCGCCCGCACCTCCCAATCCTGTCCCGGGCTGCCGGGGCCGGAGGGCAGCGCCCGCCCGCCCGCGGTGCTATCTCCGCACTCCGCCTCCCCTTATCGCTCGCCGCCGGCCCGCTCCCGGGCGGGATTCCTCCTCTGATTTGCCTCCTGTTCCTCGCAGATTAAATACACCGGCTTCAGGGACCGACCCCACGAGGAGCGCCAGGCCCGCTTCCAGAACGCCTGCCGGGACGGCCGGTCCGAGATCGTAAGTGCCGCGCTTCCAGCATCCCCCCCGCCCTCCTCCACACGCGCCCCCGAAATCCACCTGGGCCGCTCGCTTGGCCCCCCGCGGCACGGCCCGGCACTGCCCAGCGCCGTCCCACGCGCGAACAACCCGGAACTGTGCGCAGCCCAGACACCCCGCTCGCTGCCTAGCGTCTGCCGCCTGTGAAACAAAGCTGCGGATGCTAAACCTTTCAGCAGCAGGAGCGACTTCCTTATTGTCTGCCCCATTCCAACGCGCAGAGGGGGAGAGATCTAGAGTCACCGGTTGTGGATGTCAATTGCCGACGCTTGTCGCGGCCAGGCGCTTAATCGCCAAACTTAGACAGCCCTAAACTCCCCCCAGCATAAAACTTCACTGGATAAATAACTGTTGTTGCTACCAGCAAAAGGGTTTGGGCAACCATGTTTTCACTTTATGGGAATAAAAAAGGGAAACTAAAACCCAAGCAGCATAAGTTAAACTATCCAGCCACTTCTTTAAAGAAATAAATGTGTCTTTCTGTCCAGCAGCTTAACTAAAATGTATAGTAATGTTTTAAAAAAATACTTTAAGGAAGAGGAAAAACAACAAGGAGCCCTTGTTAGAGACTGACAAATTTATTTGGGCATAACCTTTTGTAGGCTAAAACCCACTTCATCAGATGCATGGAGTGAAAAATACAGTAAGCAGTATATATATTACAGCACATGAATATATATATATACTGCTTACTGTATTTTTCGCTCTATGCATCTGATGAAGTGGGTTTTAGACCTTTAGCCTACGAAAGCTTATGCCCAAATACATTTGTTAGTCTCTAAGGTGCCATAAGGACTCCTCATTGTTTTTGCTTATACAGACTAACACGGCTACCACTCTGAAACCTTTAAGGAAGAGGAACACTTAAAGTCATTGATTTAAAACTCTCATGGATGGGTGGGGCAGAGTGGATGCTGTTTGAGGGATGTTTTGTAGAAATGTTTTGTAAAAACTATCAGTTTCAGTATGTAGGATTCATAATACGTATTCTGTGACTTATTTTTAAATAAATCAAGGGATACTTTGTAAACAAGTACCTTAACATAAATACATTGAATGTTGATTTAAACAATTATTTACTTATCTGTCCCCTAAGGAGTGGGCCTTGCATTGGAACATAGGGTGGTTGTGCTTCTAAAGTGTAGCACCCAGTTGTGGAAAGCTTTAGTTATATCTGTACTCTAGAAAAGAAAGGGAAGATGAATGTTCATTAACATTTAATATTCTCCATATAACAGTATTTGCGTCTATAAAAGTTAATTTTAGAAAACTTTTTTTGCCTAATAGTAATAGCTAATTCTGCTATTACTAGAGGAATAAAAACATATGTATCTTGTACATTAGGATTTAAAAGTAGTGTTATGTATGTGAAAAAGTACTTTATAGCCAACAAAATGATCTGTGAGAGTATATTGGCAGTTCTTCCTTCACCATTGCATATGTTGAAATTATAAGCTACTTATTTCAACTTTAAATTCCTTTGTCTAGGAAGTAGTGACTTCCAGGAATAAATAAGACTAATATGAAATTATTCTGAACTCTAGCCTATCATTTGGTTAAAATGAATTAGTAAATAACCTTGGTATAGTGAAATTTAAAATGGAAAAAAAAATGCAGTCACCGAAAGCTTTTTGAAGTAGAGTAAATAATCTTTTCTGAACCAAATTAGGCACGTTTCAAACTAAACTTTACAATTTTAAATATTGGATTTTTTCTTAGTGATGGTACTAGTAGACCACTCTCATCCATGAAGTAAAACAAGATTAATATGGCTCCATGTAGTCAAAAAGTGGCTAGAACTTATTTCCTGATTTATTTCTGTTTGATGTTTCTCAAATAGGATCTGTATCTTGTAGCATGCTTGTTAGTGATGTGGTTATTTGTACAGTTCCTTAAAACATTCATATTGAAAAGTCACCGATTTTTTTGTTACTTATTTAAAACAATGAAAATGGTGACAGAGTTTTCCTCTTCATTAAGGGTTTATTTCAAGTGAGAGGAGGATTTACCTGTTTTTTGATTCTGGCTTAATAAAACACTTCCATATACTTACCGTAAACCTACATTACTACATAGTAAAACTAGAGATTTTTTTTATGCACAGTGTACATAGTGGAATACACCTTACTTTAATTTGTGAATAGAAGAGGGGAGTATTCTAATATAGCAGATTCCTATTATTCTAGTTATCCGTTTTCAACAGTTATCTAATACAGCTAGAGGGGGATGTTTTATATTGTGTATTGTAAGTGAGCAAGGTTTATAGAGAATCTGTAGAAAAAAGTAGATATTATTCAAACCCCTGCGTACCAAATCTCTTGGGCTTGTTTAAATTATTGTCATTGAGCATGATTTTTTTAATATTTTAAAAAGTTTACTGTTGAAAACAATTATGGATGGAGAAAAACATAAATTTTTAGTCTTTTAAGGTTCCTGGACTGGTGGCAATGCACAGTATATGTCTGTAATTGAGCACTTCACTGAAAACTTCAGATCTAAGCTTATAATTAGTTACAGCTAATACGGTTTGTGAAGAGTTATTTTTGTAAAATGGGAAATACTGTCTCTTCACCATCTTATTTCTATGCCTGCACTCTCTCCCTGCCAGAACTCTGCCCCTTGAAATCTCCGGTGATGCCTGTTGCACACAGTTTTTCAGTCTGTTATAATAATAGGAAATAGCTTCTTCTTTTCTTGACCTAAGACATCTGGTTTGGTCCAGTAAAACTGATTGCTTGTTACACATCCATTTAGAAAGTGAGGGTACAGAATGATTAAAGTTTTAAAAACTAACCAGTTAATTCAGTAAAAGAGGTTATATAGATGATTTGCTACAGATAAAGAATTTATTCTCATCTTTACACAGGGAGGTTGTGCCTTCTGATGGCAGTGTGTCCAGAAGTAGTCTAAGGGTAATATAAAGATGGGGTTGGGACATAAATGCGTCATACAAAGGTCACAGTTCTCTAACTTCAGACCAAAGTGATCATGTCATGAACAATTTTTTAAAATAAAAAAAGTCATTACTGAGATGTAGTCTTAAATTATCAGTGGTATATTGTTTTGTGTATTTTGAGGAGAGAGCTTGCCTACAGCCACAATAATCTTCGAAAAGTGGTGGTTGTGCATGTAAAATAACTCCCCTGACACTTACTGTACATAAATACTCAGTTAACCTGAATGGTTCTAAACAAGTTCTTCTAGTCTATTAGGTAATGAAAAGGCCTTTGGAAAAGAAAAATAAATGTAACCAATAACCTTTACAGTCTATTGATCCATAAAACTACTTTTGAAACTTAAAACCCCCAAAACCCTGTGTTAAGCATATTTTCTGGATAGATTTAAATAGACTTGGTCTCTTGTGTATACATATTTTATAATCACCTATAAATCTTTTATGGTAAATCTTTTAAGTTCAAGTGGAAATTGTTTTTTTAATGTTGAACACTGTGACAAAAGCCAAGAGCTTTAAAAGGCCATATCCAACCTAAAACAACCACTGACTGCCTGACCTGCAGAAAGTCTGTCATATTTTGAAGTCACTCTAACCTTGGTATCAGAGTGCTGATGTGTTGGTCTGTTCATCCTCTTTGTTGTGACTGCATAATATCAGTTTAGATGTTACATGACCATCAGGTTTCCACTCGCTCTGTCATTTATGGCAGTCAGACTCATGGGAATGATATCCTGATGAGGATGGAAGACAGGAGTTCCTTCCATGGCTGACATCTAATCAACATGGGAATAACTTGAAAAGCCCTGGATTGCCAGACACTTCTCTCTCCTTTCTAGAGGTCAGCCAGAAAGCCAGAAATAGGGTTTATGGGACTATAGACTACTTGCTAGCTCCCTACAAAACACTAATGATGATGGATGGTCAATACATCACTGATTTTTTACGTATGTACCGATAGTAGTCAGTTATGCCTATCTGGTGATTGGGAGAATAGGAGAGGCATCCCCAGCCTACACACAATAGTGTTCGCGCGCGTGTGTGTGTGAGAGTGAGAGAGAGAGGGGGTTGGGGAAACATAGCAATAACAGCCACGTTTACATGATACATTAGATGGACTATTGGATTTTGTACATGAACTATTGATCTAATATAATTGGTTGGGGGGGGCGGACACAATGCTTCTAAAAATTCACATGATAGCCTGTATCTGGCCTATAGACTAAGGCTGCACAGTTCCAGTGGACGTTGGTGTGCATTCATATTTTCTGTCGTATTTTCTGTTATTTTCCCCGTCTTCAAGCTTTTCTATGATTTCCTGGATACATGTAAGGATTTCTTCTCTTGGTGCTTCATGCTAGGGTGACTTTTCCCCGAATGGAATATACTACCGCTAAAGCTAGCATCCAGGGGCCATCAGAAACTTGTGCAGTCTGGAAAGCTGCAAAATTCAGCTGGCTCAGCCCTTTCAGAGTTTTGTATTAGCGTGTGCATGTTTGTTTTTAATAACAGCCTTAGTTTTTAAAGGCTAAAAATGCTGAGAGAATGGTAGTAAAGCTGCTTGGCTGTGTTGGTGTTACTGCATTGTTGATTCAGAAGAGTGTTTAAATCTAGAAAATTGTTTTTCAAAATATTGTATTTACATATGAGCAAACAAAAAACTACAAATTGGGAAAATGATGTAATACAAGGAATCTCCACCAGAGTTCTGATGACAATGGCTCTAGTTCTGTTCTTACGGTTTACATGTTACCTGAAGCTGTTGATGGAGTATATCCTTAAGTTACACTTCTGTCAAGCTTTTTACTGCACGTTTATACTATTTAAAATATTTTTCTTTGAATGTTTTGTATCCTAAACAGATTAATATACTTGTGCAATATCACTTTGATACTAGTGACTGCTGTCGTCAATTTTAATGACTGTCTGTGTTGGCTTAATGGGAATGCTCAAAAACTGCTTATAAGAGAAAGTCAATAGATGAAACCTAATCATGGGATATTAGTCTCCTTCTGCTACAAAAATGTCAGGGCAAAGCAGGTTTCATTTTCAAAGTGAGAGATATTGATCCTGTGACACTTTCTTCTACAATGACTTATACAAAATGACGCAGAGCGAACTGTATGTTAAGTGGTAGTGTAGTCGAGTGATTTTTTTTTTTATTACCGCTAAGTTGCTGAATTCTGCATTGCTTAGAGGAAACATCTATTTTATGCTCCTCTCAGTAAATCATCTCTCTAAATTCAAACTATTTTGAGCTATATTTTTATGTAGTTTTTATGAATAAACTGTTTTCTGGATTAGTAGTATTTTAAATTTAAGTGAACAATGGTAGTTAGTCCAGCAATTTGATTGCAAGACATTCTATTTGATATAATGATATTTTAATGATATGTTCTGGTATAAGTGTGTATCTGTGTATGCATATTTACTCTGTACTCTATCATAACTGAAACAGTGAATCAGAATTCTACTTCTACCCACATTGTTTTCCCCCCTCCCAGCTGTGCAAGTTGGAGCTCTCTTTCCCTGTTTGAATTGCTGTGATATGCATGAGTCTAAACTTCTTATGAATGAAAATGAAACTTTGTTTTCAGTTGAAGTTGAAGGTCATGGTTTACTTGAATACAAGGATTCTCATTTCTGATAAGATTAAGTCAATGTCCCTTCACGAGTTTTTGAGAAAGAATACAACAGATTTCTCATACATGGAACATCTACTAATCTAGATTTCGCTGAAGTGTTTGCCCACTCACACACTAGCTATAGTAGCAACAAGATTTCACAACTTGACAGTGTAATATTATGCAGTATATGGAGGGGTACATAGATGGTGCATTCGCTCATCTGTCTGTCAGCATGCAAAATAAGGGTAAATAAATATTTTCCTTGCATTTTTGTCTTTAGATCTCAGGTAATATGCCTCCTGGATTTATATATCTGTGAAAAACAGATAGGATTTTTTTGTTCAAAATCTGTGCTCCCAGTAACAAGTCTCTGCAACTCACTTTCTTCTGAAAGTTCTTCTAACTGGGAAAAATGCTACTTTTTACAACATGTAAGCACTTTTTTAGTAGGTTTTGGTACTGAGTTGTTGGTACGGGATTTCCTGACAGAATTCTGAAATAATAGATTCTAATGTCAGCAAAAACTGATTTGAAAGAAAGTATTGATTCCATGTTGTATTTTATATCCAAAGCAGCCAATGGCAAATGTTGTCAAAATGGAATCAGATGTTTGTAACTTAATACTTAAGAAAAATGATGAGTGCATGTTTTTGACTTTAAGTATTCTCTATGCTGCTTGGCTTAAGACATAAACTGATGTAAAAATAAATGACTGCCTGCATAATTTATGTAATGTCTTGCTCCCTGATCCTGTTTGTATTGATTTTTCTAAAAGGCTTTTGTGGCCACAGGAACCAATCTGTCTCTCCAGTTTTTTCCGGCCAGCTGGCAGGGGGAGCAGCGACAGACACCGACCCGGGAATATGTCGACTTTGAAAGAGAGGCAGGCAAGGTAAGAAGGAAATGGTTGCAATTCAAAGATTTTTATGTGCAGTGTCAGTGAGCTTTTAATATAAACTGTGTATTATTTGAAATTCTTAATGTTCCACAGTTCAATGCGTAGTAGAGTTAGTTATAAAAATACTAATAAAAATTATTAAGATGAAATCTGCTAAATTTCTCTAAGGATTGTTAAAAATAAATTTAATTTTAACTTGTTTTAAAACACTTTTTATATTACTTGGGGAAAGGTATGTGGGGTAATACTTGGTTCTTTCCTTCTATGAACTTTCATTTATTTTGGAGGGCAGAAGCCCACTTCTTCATAATAAAATGTTTAGGAACAACTGCAATTTGTTAGTTTTTAATTTACAGTAGACACACCTTTGGGACTGCATTAAAATTACAAACCTTAACTAGCAAGTTATCTTAGAGAAATTTTCATTAGTCTCACTGAGCACATTCCCTTGGCAGGGTTCAGGTTGGCAATTTATATGAAGTGTGGGAATTGCTTGCTCTTGTTCGTCCACTAGACATTTTTTGCTTGACTTTCACCATCACAAATTATAAAGAATAAATACTACTTTAAATAAATTGCTGACTTCGCCTGTTTTGCTGTTCTGAAATGGTTGATCCACAGACTAAAATTCCTTAATGGCACAGCGGTACTTTATTAGTGTTTAGGTTGTATCTTTCATCTCAGAAAACTTGTTTGAGAGGTCACTGTGATGAACTTTTTTTTTTTTTTAAATGTATGGTTTCACTGTATAGAAAAATACTTAAAAACAATGCTTAATAGATATGTTTCTCTGTACTATGTAGGCTCTATGGGCCTGATCCAAAGCCATTGTAGTTTGTGAGACTTTTCTTTTGGGTCAGACAGTGTATATACTCTTGGACTCCCCCCGGAGCTGGGTAACTTTTTTGTACTATTGTTTTCTAATAACTCTTTTTATAAAGGTTCTTAAAGGGACTTGCTCAACTTAAAACTCTCGCTATCTGTTTTCAACCTTCTTTTGTTACACGTAACTACTAACAAAAAAAACTGAAAGACGAGGAAATATTTCATAAAGTTTTATATAATAGCCTATTGGGTTTTCCCACATCAGTATAAATAGGAAAATCTGATTGCAAAAGCACAAAAATTCTCAAAGGACTTACTCAGGGTCAAATGTAGTACCTGAAGTTTCTTTTAACTCATATTTTGAAATTAACTGGAGTTCAAGTTGATAGTACTATATCATGTTTGTGTTTTTTTTGTAAACCTATTCTACTGTACTGTGGAAGCCTGCAAAAGTTTTTAAAAAACACATTTTGGGCGGGGGGAAAGGCTGGGTACTGGCTTCTCTGGTGAACAAGATGAATTGAGTTTGGCTCTTACTGAAAAATATTGATTCTGGCTCATAATTGAATGAGGAATTTTTTCTTGTAACATAGCAAACTGAAGTCTGTTTTTGCTTATTCCAAAAATAAACAATTTAATTTACTTCCATGATTTTTTTTAACTTTGTTTCCTTGGAATGAATTTTTAAAGGGGTGAATTAAGAACTTAAGAATGGCCATACTAGGTCAGACCCATGGTACATCTAGCTCAGTTGCCAGTGCCAAATGCTTCAGAGGGACTGCACAGAACAGGTTAATTCATCAAGAGCCATCCTCTGTTGTCCAGTCCCAGCTTCCAGCAGTCAGAGATTTAGGGAGACCCTGAGCATAGGTTTGTGACTCTGAACATCTTGGCTAATAGCTATTAATGGACCTATTTGATGTGATCTTATCTAATTTTTTTTAACTCCGTTATACTTCTGGCCTTCACAACATCCCCAACAGGTTGACTGTGCATCATATGAGGAAGTACTTTCTTATGGTTTGTTTTAAACCTGCATCCTATTAATTTCATTGGGTGACCCCTGGTTCTTGTAGTGTATAGGGGTAAATAACACTTCCTTATTCACTTTTTCCACACCATTCATGATATTCTAGATCTCTATCATATCCCTCCCCTTAGTCATCTTTTTCTAAGAATAGTCCCAGTCTTTTAATCTCTCCTCATATGGAAGCTATTCCATACCCCTAATCATGTTTGTTGCTCTTCACTGTGTTTTTTCCAATTCTAATGTATCTTTTTTGAGATCGGGTGACGAGAACTGCACGCAGTATTTCGGGTATAGGCATACCATGGCTGTATATAGTGGCATTATATTTATTGCCTTATCTGTCCTTTTCCTAATCACTCCTAACTTTGTTAGCTTTTTTTTTTTTTTTTTTTTGACTGCTGCTGCACATTGAATAGATGTTTTCAGAAGACTATCCACGATGTCTCCAAGATCTTTCTTGAGTGGTAACAGCTAATTTTGTAAAAAACAACAAGGAGTCTGGTGGCACCTTAAAGACTAACAGATTTATTTGGGCATAAGCTTTCGTGAGTAAAAACCTCACTGCATCCGAAGAAGTGAGGTTTTTACTCACGAAAGCTTATGCCCAAATAAATCTGTTAGTCTTTAAGGTGCCACCAAATTGCAAGTACGGCTACTGCCTCTCTGGTACAGGATTTACATCTCTTTACATTAAAACTGCAATGCAAATTTAAAAGGATAGGACATGCGGTTGCAGGACCAAGAAGAATACCAAGCTCTTTAAACACATACAGATTCAGAATGAGTAAACATTTGGCAAAGATGAATATGGGTTGGCAGCATAACTTGAGCCATATTTCAAGGACTAAATTGGAACATTACCTCTGCAGGGCAAATGCAATGATTACAGTAAAGATCCTGAAAATCAATTACAAAATGGGGGTTGGGGGGAGAAGAGATTACATTGTACTACATATATTGAAAACATATTAGGTTTTCTAAAGCCTCCTTTGTNTGTTGTTTTTGTAGATACAGACTAACACGGCTACCCCCTGATAGCTAATTTTGTGTGTATTGTTGGGATTGTTTTTTCCAAGTGCATTAATTTCTATTTATCAACACTGAATTTCATTTGCTATTTTGTTGCCCAGTCACCCAGTTTAGTGAGATCCCTTTGAAACTCTTTGCAGTCAGCTTTGGAGTTAACTATCTTGAATAATTTTGTACTGTCTGCAAACTTAGCCACCAGATTTGCAGGAACTTAGTATATACTACTGCAAAGCCAAATAGAATTAATCTCATCACTGTATGCTACTTCTTGCTTTTTACATGTTAGTTTATAGTAAACTTTCAGAATATTTGGCTAAATTTAAGTCTCCTTCCATATTTTTTCATTTAAGGCCATTTAGAAGTAGAAGATCATCCAGTAAAACATGAATAGTATTATACTGTACTTTGGATAAATCACGAATTCCTGGGTGTGATTTAGCATTATTATAAATCGCATGTGACATCAAGCTTGTACTATACAGAACTTGTTTTAAAGTGAAGTTGCTCCCATAGCATGTTGAGAAGAGAAGCAAACAGGGTAGAAGTGCGTTACGATATCAACAGAAAGCACCTGATGGCATTATAGTATTGTAGTTTAGTTGTCTGTCACTTATTCTTTATATAACTTTGTAAGGAGTTTTGTGATTTTTTTTTTTGCACATATTCAACTGTCTCTACACTCAGACATGTGATTTCTGTAGCTCCACGCAACAATTTTTTGTAAGCTTTAACTCTTGAGGCAGTGGCATAATGTGTGTTTGTTCATCACTGGAGCTGTGCCAGCAAGGCATGTTTTTAATTATATGAATAAAATATAGGCCATTGAGGGAGCTGTCATTTAATTATTATTCTAGGCATAACTCTGAGATTCTGAATGTAGATAAAGTTAAACTTACAAATACTGGAATCTTTTTATTCTAGAATTCTTTACTGTTTCACAGCGTTTGGTTAACCAACTAATGTCCCAGAAATAGTTTATTCAGAATTTGTAAGTGCATTACTGCCGACTATAAACAGTTTTTGTCCTTAATCATGTAATTTTATTCTCCAGATAAACAGTTTTCTAAACTGTTTTCTAAAGGAGCTTTAAAAAAAATTCCATAGTTGAGTCCAGTTTGTTGTCCAGGGAAAATGAATTAGCATCCTGTTCTTTATCTACAGAATAGGAGTCTGACATACGAGGCCTTTTTAAGGATAACAAATTCCTTAATAGTTATTGGGACTCTGGGGGATAGATCTTCGCAGACAGATATATGCAATTTGAGTTATTTTGTACCTACAAGGATATATACGTTCCAGAAAATTGGCCTCTAGAGCCTAAAGATCATAAAACAAAATCTTTCAACGATCTTCTAAAAATAAAAAGCTCAAAAGACGTGTAGGAGTTACACAGTGGATCAGACTTGTAGCCCACCTCATCCGGGGTCCTGTCTGACAGTGGCCATCACCAGATGTTTCACAGGAAGGTTCAAGAAGCCCAACAGTAGGCAGATGTAGGGTAATCTGCCCACATGAATGTCTCATCCTCATCCCTATGAGTTAGAGATCGATTTAAACATAAGGTTTTATTTCTTTTCAGATTCCCTTTGCTAGCATTAACTATTGTAACTCTGGATATTTTTATCATCTATGTAAAAGTTGACTCTGCCTCTGAATATTGCATTGTTTTTGAGATGAACAACATGCCATGGCAGTGTGGTCTGTATTGTGAGAAAGTATTTCCTTTTATAAATTTTGAATGTAACCTTTTAATTTCATTGAGTATCCCTTTTGTTTTTCTATTATGAGAAAAAGAACAGAAGCCTCTGATATTTTAAATGCTTCTATTATTGTAAAGTTAAAAATATCCTACTCTTTTCCATCTCCATCCATGTGAGGTTTTTCTGTCCCTGATCATTTTTGTCATGCTTCTCTGAACCTATTCTAATTTTGCAACACTGTATTTGATGTGTGGCAACCAAATACTGCACACAATATTCCAGAGGAAGCTGTGCCATTGAGTCATAACTTTATATTTTCCCCCATATTAATCTCCATTTCATTCCTTATGCAGTTTAACATTTTGTTTGCTTTTTTTGACAACAGCTGCACATGATCAGAGGTCCTCCACACAGCCAGCCTCCAAGATGCCTGTGTCTTTTCTTAAGTTCATATAGTAAATTTAGACCATTGTAAAGTGTTTGAGTAATTGAAATCTCTTCTTCCATTTTGCATTAATTAGTATTGCCATTGTCTGCCGTTCACCTAGTTTAAGTCCCTCTGACATTCATCATTCTTCAAATTATGCCACGTTTGAGATCATTAATAAATATATTAAACACCGGATGGAGTATGGCACATTGAGGCACCCTGCCGTTAACCTTTTGCCAAGATGTAAATTGACTATTTATTCCTATTTTGTTTTCTCTGTCTTTACCCAGTTTTTCATGCATGACAGTGCCTTTAAGACCATGACTTAGTTTCTTCAGCTTCTTGTGAGGGACTTTCTCAAGGTCCTGCTGAAAGAATAAATAAATTGTTAACCAGTTCTGCTTTATCCACTACTTTATTGACAGACTTTTCTTTGCTGAAATCATGCTGGTTGGACTCAGTCATTTTTTAATTACCTTTCCAACGAATTTACTGATGTAAAGCTTACTGGTCTGTAATTTCCCAGATCACCCCTTGTACCTTTTTAAAATAGATTTAGAATATTTTTCTATCCTCCAATCCTTTGGTATGGTGGCTTTTTTAATGGGGTTTCATATTTTTGCTAGCAGCTCAGCTGCTTCATGCTTGAGCTCCTTCAAAACTCTTGGAGTTGTATCATCTAGGCCTGGTGACTTATTTCTTTTTAAATTATCAGTCTGTTCCAGCATTTTTCTGACACCTCAGTCTCTTATAGTACCTCATCTTTATTGCCAAAAAAGGTCAGGTCTGTAGTAAGTATTTCCCTGACATCCTTTGTGGTAAACTGATTCAAAAAATGAGTTAGTTTCTCAGACATGTCCTTATCTTCCTTAACTGCTCTTTAACCGTTGGTAATCCAATGGACCCCTCATTTTTTTTCAGGCTTTCTGCTTCTTGTATATTTAAATAATTTGTTTGTTTTTATACCTATTTCCTCTTAAATCCATTTTTATCCTCCTAATTTCCCTCTTACATATAGCCTGCTGTAACTTATATTTGTTTGACTTCCCTAGAGGTACAGTTCTTTCAGAATTTTTTTGTTTGAATATCCTCTCAAGCCTTGTTAATTAGCTATATTGGTTTATTGCTTGTCTTCCTGGTTCCCTTTTTTTGTAAGGTGCCTTCTGAGGTACTATTAGTGTTTCCTTAAGTAGCCGCCATACGTTTGAGGGTTTTACTTCATTTGACCTAGGGCCTTCTTTACTAGCTTCTTCATTTTTTTTGAAATCTCCTTTTAAAAAGTTTATCATGGCGTCAGATTTTCTTTTTAACATAAGCTCTTAGGATGTAATTCAAGAATTAACAGTAGTAGAACAACTAACTCCTCTGTATTACTTAAGACTAAGTAGAATAGCCTCTTCTTATGTGCTTTAGCTCTTCCAAGAGCCAGTCACTTAGTGTTAAGAAATTCTTTCTCTAGACCTTGTCCTATTGTGTCTTTTTAACAGTTTGTATGAAGGTAATTGAATCAACTGATGGTACACAATGTTATTGTATTGAGTAAGTTATATAAAAACTGGTGACACGCTGGTCATGAATATCATTGCATGATGTGTATATACCGATGGTGTGTAAATAGGGGTGTGTGTGTGTGTGTGTGTGTGTTGGAAATATGTTCCTAAAATATGTTGTGGGGGCAGACTTGGCAAACAAGTCTGCTCTAGACAAAGGAATGTCAATTTACCCATCTGGGTTAAGTTTTGTAAGCCATAGACCATGAAAGTACATTTACAAAAAGGGTAAGCAAAGCAGTCAAGCTAACAAACGGTGGGAGAAGCAACCTGGTGAGCACACTGGGGAACATACCGGAGTTTGACATCCTGAGGTCTTCCTGGCTCCTGAGACAAAGGCAATGAACTCTGGAAAATATAAGGGGAGCAAATTTTAGTTATCCATCACTCCGGGGACAAAGGGGACGGCACACTCTGGTTCTGTGAACCTTGGATCCTTTTGCCTGAAGACTGGAGATGCTGGTAACTTAAGGTGAAAAAATGTGTTGGGCAGAGACCTAGCTTGATAGAATTAAGTTTTAGGTACTAGAAGTGTTATTTTTTTGTTTTGTTTGTAACCTTTTTTTTTTTCTTCTTTTTTCAGTTCTTGCTTGGTATTACTTAAATCTGTTCTTTATAAATAAACGTATTCCTATCTTAGTGCTATATATTAAGATAAAGAATGGGTCCTCAGTGAGCCAGCAGTTGGTGTGTGCACTGTCTCTCTGGAGGCAGCAGGCTTGATAATTCTGTGAGTATCCAGTGAGAGTCACTGGACACTGCAGAGAGACATCTCTGGGGAACTTTGGAACTGAATGTTACCAGCGAGGCAAGGATAAGAATGTCAGTGACTTGGAACTTTTAGTGAGGTGGGCAGACTTGAGTGACAGGGAGCTGATGTACAGTCTAAATGCCAGTAAACCTCTCCCTTGTTGCAGCAGAGCGAGGTAACATAGTGGTTTACAGTTCTGGGTGCCCTGAGCTGAGTGTTACAACAGTCCTGTCACTATTTGACCCCACTGGTGAAAGAACAGTAGGATTCACCAAGGGCAATGTTACCATGGTGCGCCTCCTCACAAGGAGACCTTTAGGTCTGTGTGGTCATAACAGCACTGCCTTTGAGTAGCACACAGAACATCTAATATGCTCTACTTAGCTGGAAGTCCAGGGAGGAACTGTGATTAGGAATGGGCTTTCAAAGTCCTTTAAATCAGATCTGTAGTAACTACACGTCCATCCTGCTTTACATCTGG
This sequence comes from Trachemys scripta elegans, assembly GCF_013100865.1. Taxonomy (NCBI): domain Eukaryota; kingdom Metazoa; phylum Chordata; order Testudines; family Emydidae; genus Trachemys; species Trachemys scripta. The sequence goes on along the minus strand of NC_048310.1, from coordinate 35,699,601 downwards.
AGCTTGCTTAGAAGGTTTCTATGCTCGAGGCACTTGGTCCCTTTGCGCACAATCCTGTTCATAAAAGATTTTTCTGATAGGATGATCTTATTGATCCACTGACCTAGAATGCAGGAAATCCAGGTTCAGTTCCCAGCACTGTAGACTTCCTGTGTGACATTTGGGCAAGTCCATTTAATTCAGTGATATCTAATTTCCAGCATGAGGGCCAAGGTATTGTTTCAGAAAGGTCAGGGGCTCACAATTAATACTTTTTTGCTACTCAGGAACTGCCACTCCCTCCTCCAGACTATTTTAACATGTACCAAGGCTGTGGCAGACAATCAGGGAGCAATAACTGTCTTATTCTTGATTTCGTTGCTTCTCCTTTTCCTCTTTTTTGGGCTGCTCTGGATACTTGGGGCATGGGGTAACTATCCTTTGATATTCAGTTCCCATTGACTTGGACAGAACTTGTCAATCTCCTATCCTGCTTTCCCTGCAGCTCCCACAGCCCAGAAGGGAATCAGGGAATGGTGCAGCCGGAGAGGGTTTTTTTTCCCTTTTTTGTGATGCAGCTGTTGGTCAGTAGGGTTGCTGTTAAGTAGCTGAAGCAGTGAAAGGACAGCAGTTTGTCTTCATAGAGTTATGAATAAGGCGTAAATGCAGTAATGTTGTCATTGCAGACTGAAACACTTTCAGAACAAAAACTTTAGGTTAGCAACTTCTTTAGCATCTCCATACTTACTGAGATTCATGAGATTCCTATCAACCCTTTATGTCCCTGTAGTACTTCATGTCTGCAATTTATAAAACTGCTTTTTCCTTAACTCAAACTTTTATTACATGTTTTAGAATCGCCACTTTATTCAGTAGCATTTTATATGTTTCATCTTTTTCTGGTGGTCTAAACTCGGCCATCCACGCTGTAAAGGCAAGACTTCAAATTTCCTAATACCGGCCTCTAGCTTCCTAATATTTGCCAAAATGAGAATGAAAATAGAATAATTGTATGAGTTAACTTTTATAGTGGGGAGCCAACTATAAGATTTATGAGTGTTGCATGAATTGTTATAGTTCCTGAAGTGCTTGCAGCATAGGTTTGGGGGGGAAATCCAATCTTTGGGTTTTTTGTGATTCTCCTTTGTTCACACTTTGGCCTCTGTTTACTAGACAGAATTGTTGCAGTTGTGTGATTTCTTATTTTTTTCAATGCAGGAGAGAAGTAAAAGCTTCATCTCATTAAAGATTTGACTGAGTCTAGCTCTTTGTGAAATTCAGTTAAAAGAATACCTCCACCTTTTTAAAGGAATTGTGCAAACCTATGAGTTATCTAGACACTTACTACTAAAAACCTTGGTAATTTAAAATGATTTTTCTGTAAATTATTGGAATGCATCTTAAGTTATTGTATCATCCAGATTGAGTATTGGAATACACTAGTAGTTGGGATAATTATTGGGCCATAGAACTGGACTGATTTACCAGATACGCTTTAACTGGTATATGTTCATTTATTTTGGTTGGGATTTTTAAAGGAGCCTAGGAGACTTAGGCACTCAATTTCCAGTGACTGTCAGTGGAAACTGGAGGCCTAACTGTTTGGCTGCTTCAAAAATCTTCCTTTTTGTGTCCTTTGATGGTAAAAGCTATTGAATATTAGCAAAGCTGGTAGCAAAGGGATGCCACTGATGTAGAGAGTAAAAGGATTACTTCTGATGAGGATACACTATATCGTTTTAAAGGAAAGAACTCTAAGGCTTTGTCTATGCTTGTTGCTGTAGCACTGTAGCTCTTCAGTATAGACACTCATTACAGCGACGGGGAGGGACTGTAGTTGATCCACTTCCCCGAGAGACGGTAGCTAGGTTGATGGAAGAATTCTTCCACCAACCTAGCGCTGTCTACAGTGGAGTTTAGGTCAGCATAGCTACATCTATTGGGTGTGGGGTTTTTTACACTCCTGAGCAGAAGCAGCTATGCTTTTTGCTGCCTCAAGCACGGCAGTCAGGCGGCGTTTGGTGGCATGCCTGCAGGCGGTCCACGGTCACACGGATTCGGCGGCGTTTCTGCAGGTGATCTGCCAGTCCCGTGGCTTCAGCGTACCTGCCGCTGAAACCGCGGGACCGGCGGACCTCCCACAGGCACACCGCCGAAGGCCGCCTGACTGCCGCCCTCACAGCGACCAGCAGGCAGACACCTGCAGCTTGCCGCCCCAGGCACGCGCTTGCAGCTCCAGGCACCAGGGCAGCTCCTGCTCCTGAGAGATGTAGTTATGCTGATGAATGTTTTTTTGTTTGTTTTGTTTTGTTTGTTTTTTCCCAGTGTAGCCCAGCCCTTAGTAAAATGAAGATCTCTTGCATGATATAAGCAATTAAATGCTTAGTATATATTCAGCTAAAAAGTTAAGCAGGTTAGCTTATTGGCCTACCACAACATACTTTGTGCCTGATAAATAGGAACAAAGTAACTTTTCTCGTACTGAGGATTATTATGGCAACTACAGGTGTTTGCCAATGTAAGGATTATCTCGTCTCCTGCTTACTGGTTGTTATATTTTCAGATGTTTGGACTAAGTAGAAAATCCATACATTTCCTCTGCTTCCCCAGGATCCAGGCTTGTAGAGAAGATAAGAGTAGACAAGAAAACTAGCATTTCCATTTGCTTTGGCTGAACTTAAAGACAGTTATCAGAAGATACAACAGATCATGTACAGGCAGGTCCTTTGCTTCCTTTATGGAAGAATCTCGATAAACGCTTTGTCCCATTCTCAATCTTTCTTCAACTTGTCTGGAAATCAAGACCCAATTATTAAGTGCATTTAGTTTAAACTGCTTTTTGAGATAGTGTAGCTTGTGTCAGTTTATTTTAATGTCAAGAATTGAGTGGTTGGTGGGGAGGTCAGGAAGTGGTAAGTGCTGCATAGGAGTTTAAGAAATCAATCCACCCCAAAAATTTGTTAATGGTGTCTCACTGTTGGGAAATTCTCCTCAGACCATCTCTTGTCTATACAAAACTGAAATGAATCTAATTTATTATTTTGACTAGAGTAAATTTTTCAGGAATTTGAGGTATAAAAAGCTTGGTGTCTAAAACAGTTTTGTGGAAAATAACTACTTTGTTGATTTACTAAAGAAAATTCCCAGCCGTTGTTGGGAATGTTCCTCATTAGAAGCTGGTTGTCATCTATGCAGAATAAGCAAGATGCTGTAAAATGTTGTTAGGTGATGAAAGCTAAATAGCTACAAAAAGTACAAAAGACAAAAACTGAGTAACTTGCATTAATTTGTCTTAATACCATACCATTTATTGAATAAATATTCCTACATTAGATTCTGTGTACCATATGTGCTTAAGTTCCTTATTTAACCATGTATTCAACAATATATAAGATTTGGAAGTGGGGTAAAATAGTATAACAATTATAAGCAAAACAGGTCATTTTTAACTGTTTGTGTCTCTCTCTTTTCAGCATAATATAGTAACATTTACATTGATTTGTTTCTGTGGCCTATGTGAAACAAATTTCAGTTTCTCACGTTTCCTAGGGCAGTTTTACAAATGACACAATCACCATAATTGTCACTAATTGGCACTCTTGTTGGGCAGTCTCAGCAGAAAACCCAAGGATTTGAATGCTGTAGCCCACACCCCGCTCCTTCCCCCTCTCCCCCCAAAAATGTTTGAAGCACGTTTCCAAGGAGGCATGAAGAAGCCTTTTGCCCATCTCCTTGAGAAGCCTGGGCTTTTCCATATATATGACAATTTTAGTTAAAAAGGGTGAACAAAATAATTGTATTTCATGGCATTTATTACAGTGGCTCTCAACCTTTTTTGATCTGCAAACTACAAAAGCTAAAAAAAGAAATTGTCCCATGACCTGCTTTGTGAAAAATTAATTGCAAGTTTCTCAAAACGAATGTAGTAAAATTTAAGTACACCAAAATGAATGGATTGAGAGAGAAAAGTAACTAATGCATGCAATCTAAAAAGTTCAACTTGCTTTTCCAGCCATCAGTTTTTCTGTGCTGTTTTGTAGGGATGGATAGGTAAGGGTTCTATCCTCTTCCCTTCAGCTTTCCTAAGTGAACACCGCTCTGGTGGAACTGCTTGCATGGTCTATATAGTATCGCTTCATGCCCTCCAGAGCTGAGTTGTACATGAGAAGAAGTAGTGGCGTTGAAAAGTTGCTGAGGGATTGGATGATAATTAAAGGGGCAGAGGAAGTGAGTTGATGGTTTTTGCCCCTCTGCTTGCCCCTATTCGATCCCACTAGCATCCATAGTTGCTGCTTTTCTTTTCTTTCAAACATTCTTTCAAACATTCTTTCTAATGGGTGCTCCCTTGCTACGCGCTTCTGAGTTCACTTCACCAATTGAGAAATGGTAGTCTAACAGACTAAAAATATCTAATAGCTCGCCTTTGAACCTTGGTGTTCCATGTTCTTGGTGGGGAAAAAAAACACACTGCACCCGTTTGGGGATAACTCCTGTTTCACTTACATCTCTTGTTTATCCCTTTATCTTTTTGCTGTGTTTCCGAGCTGCCTGCCTTCTCTTCCCCATCCCCCCACTTCTTGAGGGCAAATGCTATCTACCATAATGCCATCCTAGTCAATTTTATTCCTAGTAGCCAAAGCACTATTGTTCTTGAGTACAACCTTATTCCAGAGTAGGGCAGAACATTGATTATTCCTCACTAGTCTGTTGCCCAGATGTGTGGCAGAATTCCAATTGGCAAGCATGGTGGCCTTGCCATGTATAAGTGCTTTAAGGGGAGTGCTGCAATTTATTTGTAAATTTTGTATCCTCTACATTTAGGTTAGAGGAAGCCCTTTTTGTAGTTTTTATTTGTAATTCTGTTATTCTCATATCATCTTAAAACATTGAAAATAAATTTCCTCGCCAATTTTTTGTAATTTTCCATCTAGAAAGCATATAATGTTTCTAAACATGGGAGAAAACAGCACAATTTTATTTGTGTGAGTATGATTTGTTAGTGAAATGTATGCAGTGTTAGAGTTAGACTTGGAAATATTTGATTTTTATCCGTAAATGCTGATTTCACTGTACACCCAGAAAGCAACAAAAATATTTCTATTGATGATCAAAATTTACAGATAGGCAAAGTAAGAAAAATATGGTGTGAAAACTTATTACAGTTTGATTTAAGGATATTTACTTTACTTGTGAAGTTGATAGTTTGCATTTTAGTGGTTATAAAGCTTTTAAGTTTTTGAATCTCAACATCTGTCATTGACACCCCCCCATAATTTCCTGTGTAAAATTTAAATACTGTATATACTAGTTCATTAGCCCGTTCGTTTATAAACTGACACCCCCCCCCCAAAACGGATAGGTAAAAATAGCAAAAACTGTATGACCCTTTCATAAGCTGACCCTATATTTCAGCGGTTGGAAAACTTTGGCTCCCGGCCCACCAGGGTAAGCCGCTAGCGGTTCGGGATGTTGGCTGGGAACGGCGAACCGTGGCCACAGGGACCTAAGGGGCTCCAGGTAAACAAAACTACAATGTATTAGATCAGGGATCAGCAACCTTTGGCCCGCGGCCCACCAGGGTGTTTACCCTGGCGGGCCACGGGCCAAAGGTTGCAGATCCCTGTATTAGATATTCAATTCAATGATTCCATAGAGTTTAAAATCCTCAAATTTTGGTGTAGACCCGTTTATAAGCCGACCCCCGCTCTTTGATGGGTCACTTTTTTACCAAAAATATTCGGCTTATGAACGAGTATATATGGTAGATAAAATAAAAATCAATATATCCATTGAAATTATAAAAAATAAAAATCAAATTCTGCCAAGCCTAGTTTTAACAGAAGTGCAGAAGCATTTGTCTTTTTAATAGTGTCAAAATGACAGCATTATTCTTTTAAAAACATATGTATTGTGCCTAGTTAAAATTTTAAATTTCAGTTTTTCAAAACCTGCCATTTGTGTAGTAGAGAGGGTTAGGTTTAAGTTTAAAAGCCTTTTCCTTATAGAGTCTAGCCATTGTAATTTAATGGATGATGCTCAAAAGATTTATTTTGGATAACCCCAAAGCATCTCTGCTAATCTGAATGTATCCAGGCATTTTAATCCTCGCTGTCTCAGTGGCAATCTGTATTTTACTATGTTTTGGAGCGGGATTTGTGTTTTTGTTTTACTGTACTTTTGGGGAATGTGGGCCTATTTGTTGAGGTTGTAAAGAGAATAAGCCATCAGGGTGCCTTTTTGTCTTACTTTAGCTTTTGTTTTCAGGGTTTGGTCAAATATAATGTATGCCCCATGCTCAGTCCAACAGTTCAGAATTCTTGAATATGGGAATTACCTCCAGGTTTGCATGTTGGTACCTGTATTCCAGAATGCTACTGTATCAGGTTGTATCACCTCAGAAAATAATTATGGGGAAGTAACTATCTCTCATTTAAGAATACAGTTTCGGTACAATTAAAATTTAATTTTCTCCACCGACTTCTAAACATAGCACTGATGGTTTTTAATCGAGGAATAAAACCTGTAGTACTGGAAAATTTTATTAATCGTGTCTTTTCTGTTATTGTTAGCAGTTCTCTTCAGACCAATTGTGTGGTTCATTAAAACTGCTAATTAGCTTATTTATTTTAACCAAACATTTAACAGTCCTGGAAAAAGTATCATGTTACATAGTCGCTGTAGTAGCAAAAGATAAAATTGCACTAATAGTACTATGACTCTCACTTTTCTAAAAGCTACATTAGAAAATTCTATGCCATTCACTGTAGCAGGAAAAGTGTTTTCTGTTGTTTCTTTACGTCTCAGAAACCCAAACTCATAAGAACACAAGAGCAACCATACCGGGTCAGACCAAAGATCCATCTAACCCAGTATTTTGTCTTCCGACAGTGGCCAATGCCAGGTACCCCATCAAAGTCATCCAACCCCTGTTGCCTTTTCCTAACTTCTGGCAAACAGAGGCTAGGGACACCATCCCTGCCCATCCTGGCTAATAGCCATTGGTGGATCTATGCGCCATAAACTCATCTAGTTCTTTTCTGAACCCTGTTATAGTCTCAAAACTCTCATGTATCAGTGACTTATTTTGGCAATATGGAAAGTTGTCTGTCACAGTTGTGAACTTTGAAACAAGTGTTTTTCTAGCTGGAATTGACAAATGAATATTACTTTGTTAGTAAAAATGAATGGCACTCCATTAATATTGAGATACATAAATACTTTTAAAAAATAATATCCTGGAAAAATGATTTTTTTTTTTTAATTAAAGCAGACACCATTTAAATGTTGCTAAGTTGCTTAATGACAAACCATCGGCTTTTGCTATGGAACATGCTTTTGGGCAGTGCTCCAGGATTTGGAATAAATACCCTTATAAGACTTCGTTACTTTGAATCTGAATCCATATTTTTATATTGAGTGGCCATACTGAGGGAATGCTACTATAGTGTTGGCATTCTTGGATAGAAATTATTGCAGCATTTTTCAATATTCATGTTCTGAAGAGTTAGCATTTTGAGCCTGATTATCAAAAGTAGTTCAGTATTTGTACATTTAAATGGACAGCTATGAATCTATTCATTTGTGTGCGAAAATATTCCCATTGCACACCTAAAACTACTGAAAATTAGCACTGTTCTCCCTCCTTGTTCTTGAGTGTTGAATTCAGCAGTGAGTCTATCACCTGCCTAAGTTAAAACTAAATGACACACTTTTCTGAGAATGTAGAGGGTGAAGTTGATTCACCATATATCATTCCTGGAAACCATGTGTTTCTTAATTTAGCTGTATCAAGTTCCAAGGTACAAAACCAGAATCCTTTGCTCTATGGTGGGAGAGGGAAAACTCTCCAGAATTTATAAACGTTAAATAGCACTTTGACTCGGTTAGATATAAAGAGCTGTCTAAATAATTTACAGATGAAATATTTAACACTAGGCTCAAATATTTTTAATATTTTGCCATCCCAAATTTTAGCAAAACTGTGCTAGAGTTTATTAGCAATTCATAAGGGCTTCTGGAAAGTTCGCAATTCAGTTGTTTAAAGAGTATTTTATCCCTTTTTTATTCAGCCAAACTCAAAATGTCCAATTTTTCTAGTCCTGAAATATTGAATTACGAAATGCTGTTTTTAAAAACAATATATAATTTTTCTCATTTTATATAAAATGCTAGAATAATTTCTACTAGACAGTCCAACATGTACATGTTAAGCGCTAATGTGCTATAAAGTTCACTTCCATATGTTTCTTCGGGGTTTCCTTAGTTGCCCAAGGCTAATGGCGCATAGTTAAATATAAGCTTTGATTTTGAACTCTAGCTTTATAAAAATTGTGGAATGTGATTTACAAAATTAATACTGTGTTTTGGATATGAGGTGTAAGTGACATAATGCAAAGGGGAAAATGGTAGAATTGCAACCAGATTTAATCAATGGGGAGACACTGTACTATGAGATTATGGAAGATGTTTAAAAAAGGAAAAAACAAGACTCATTGGCTTACTGTGGCTCAATGAAAAAGGGAAAATACCCATGGTAAAATTATTACTGTTTTGTCTACAAAGCATGGTGACATTTAGTGAGTGGGGAAAAAAGTCATACCAATTGGAGATGGGGCCGAGTTTGTCAGGAATTGAGTAGCTTCCTTTTCATCTTTATGAGATTTGTTTTTAAGACCAAATTTAAGTCACTAATTTGGCTAAATTTAGCTTTCAAAAAGATGACTTTTGTTTTAAGAATTTTCTCTAAGTGATTATGAGATTAAACTATATTTTTTCTTTTAAACAGACAACTTTCAAAAGAATGAACTTGTTAATATAATCTATGTTCAGAGTACCCATGATGTAACACCTCTGTTTAGAAAGATCTAGGTAAGCAACCCAGAATTTAGAATATTTGTATATGACGATCACTTGCATAAATGTCACCAGCTAATATATACATCTAAGAATCTGAGGTCAGAGAGATTAATTTCAACCTTTTGTCTAGGAATGCCAAATAAAATAAGATTTAAAAAAAATACCTTGCACATTGACATAATTTAGCAATTTGAGAGTTCACTTGGTATAATGATAGTGAAGAACTAGTAGCATTGTCTCGAGCAGGGTGTATTGTATAAGTTACTAGTCAATTACATAGTCACACTTGATCTAAATCAATATTTGGATCTTGGTGTATCGTGTACAAGTCCAGTGTGCCATCCAGTTTCTTTATTTTTGTTTTCTTATCACCATGGTCTTCAATATTGATAGCCAGAATTACTTTCTCAAATGATAATTTAGGGATTAACTACAAATCTTCATTAATTAAAATTTGTTTTACTTTTCCAAAATAGTTTTAAGTAATAGACTGGTTAATATGTGTTTAAAAATTTGTTCAAGATTTATATCGTCCATTTGAAGGGAGTCAATGAGAACTAGATCTTAGAGTGTTGATCATAGCAACAATGTAAAAGCCTGCATCTTTTAGTGATTGCTAATATAACCTTAATGTACTGTTTCCTTATTGGAGAAAACTAGTTGGCACAGAGTGCATAATGAAACTAACAGACATTTTGATTAGTTCTGTGTGTCACCAGTAACTTGTTGATTATTTTTTCCTTAGTTTCTTTGAGCAGATTTGTGTGAATGATCAATATGTAAAAGTATTATCTGAAGCAGGAGTTTTACATTGACTGCTCTTAAGCTATAAACTTGTTTTAAACTTTGCTAATTAATCTGCATGTCACAATTATTGTTGTACCCCATCCTATTTTACCAAAAGGATTTATTTTTAATGATATGCAAGTACTACTTTTTAAAATAAAAATTAAGTTAAAGGGCATTTTTTTCCTAATTTACATAAATTCATCTTAAAACTATGAAAATATTGGCGGAGAAAGTTCCCATCCCCTCATTTAGTGCCATAAATGCTATCATACAAAGTGTATTAACATGTTTTTACCTCACAAGTGGCCTCGAGAGTATATTCTCCAACTTGTAAAGTAAGAAGCTTTGTGACTCTCTAATGATGTTGCCACATGTTATATTTGAGGACTTTAATAGAAGTTGATAATGCAAGTAAACATGTATAAAAACATTTAGGTTTTCTAAGGTAATTGAAAGCTAAAGATGGATACATAACTTCCTAACTGAATATTTTACTTGCTTCTCTTGAACAGAGTTTGTACTTTTTAAACTAGTGGGCCCTGTACATAAACCAGGTTTTGAGTAGATGAGCTGATACAAAGTTGAGCTTAACCTTATGAAATTTCTCTCACTGGGACCAAATATTTTATAAATATTTCTTACACAGGAGACAATATTTAGTAAACTAAACCATTGGCGAGACTGCTGTTTTAAATAGCCAGTGTTGGGTATGATTCAGAGACAGGTGGGATGAACGTTGGAATTTAATTATTGTGATCAACCAGCAAACAGGCAGTTGACCGAACACTTATGAATGAAGAGATGCATGTGACGAGACTGGGGCAATGAGTCAGAGCTGAGTGTCTTTTAAAGGAATGCATCTTGGTCCAGTGTGCTGGAATAGGATAGAAAACAGAAGAGAAGGGGGCATACTGTTTCACTAGGGACTATTATTTCCTGGGGGATTGAGTTTGTCACAGTGGTGGTTGTGGCTGCTGTTTAGTGTGCTGATTCATTAGTCAGTGGGTGGTGAGAACTGTGTGCAATCTGTGGGGGAGGAAATGGTTCAGTTGCTTTAGGGAGAGGGAACGCTTCTTTTTGTAACTGCAGGATGTGTGGATGAAGTGTACAGATAACATCTGAATCACATCAGTAAATCGCCCTGGTATTGTATGATAAGGATTTACCAGAGGACTTAAATAGGATGGGAAACTGAGAACTAGGTTTAGTGTCTTGAATACAAATAAATTGACTCTTTATTTCTTTCAAAACAATTGAGAACTCTCTTCTTGTCTAGTTAGTAAATGCAATGGGACTCAGTCATATTTTACTTCTTAAATATATGCACCGGACTTTTAAAATCAGTCCCCAGCCCTTTCAGAGGGGGAGTTGGTCATGATAGGGCAGCGGAATGCATGTGCCCTAATTTTGAGGAAAAACACTTTGCAGTGTAAATTATGAGCGAGTAATAGTAACACTTATATTTAGGTTGCTTAACATTTTCAATTTTGTTAGAAATATTTTTTAAGTGCATTTTTTTTTTTCCACACTGTGTGTTTGTGTTTGTGGTGTGCTTGCTGCTTGACTGAAATATACCGTATAGTCTGTTTGGGGGACCGTGTGCTGAGCCTAGCAGCCTGTTAGGCAAGGCTGAGAGCTTCTTAACGAGGCTTTGATCCCTAAGCCCTTCAGCACCTATCAACCCTTAACCAAGGGGCGGGGCTACTCAGGAAGACCAGGGGCTTTAAAAAGCCTGTTCCTAAGCGACCCAAGGAGCTAGCGGACAGGAGAAGCTAACAGGAGTTTTGTGAGGGAGCTCTCCAGGTGAAGGAGGAGCGATTACATGACCCTTGGGGTAAGTTTGTTGTCTGTAGTGTGTTTGTGGGATCAAAGCCTCAACAAAGGACCGAGCTTTAGGAGTAAAAAAGCGAATACATACAGAAGTCCAGCAACAGAGTGGAGGTTATTCAGTTTATTGCACCCAATGCAGCATGTATGATTACCTGCCCTATGGGCAGATGGCATATGTGTGCATTTGGTGCAAGGAGTTCCTGGCCCTCAGAGACCATGTACGGGCTTTGGAGACCAGAGTGGCTGAACTGGAGGAGCTAAGAGAGACAGAGAGGTACATAGATAAGACTTTATGGGACACAGGGTCCCACCTGTGCTCTGACAGCCTCTGTGCTGTTGGGGAGTATGAAAGTCTCAGGGAAGGAGAACATCCAACTGGAGCAGAGGAAAATGATCCCATAGTTGGGACCCTCCTTCCAAATGATGTAATGGTATCCTCTTGCACTGAGGATACCTCTCCGGGGGAGAGAACTCCAATTATTAAGAAGAGAAGGGTAATAGTTATGGGGGATTCCATCGTTAGAAACATATATAGCTGGGTTTACGATGATGGGAAGAACCACATGGTGACTTGCTTGAGGATCTCTTGAGACACATAGATAGACTTATGTGTAGTGCTGGGGAGTAGCCTGGTGGTCGTGGTACATGTAGATACCAAGGACATAGGAAAGGATAGGAGAGAAGTCCTGGCGGCCAAATGTAGGCTACTAGGTAAGAGATTGAAGTCCAGCACCTCCATGGTCACATTTTTCTGAAATGCTTCCAGTTCCACGCACAGGGCTAGTTAGACAAGCAAAACTGCAGGATCTCAATGCATGCATGAGATGATGGTGTAGGGAAGAGGGCTTTAGATTTATTAGGACCTGGGGAAACTTTTGGGAAAGGGGGAACCTATACAGGAAGGATGGGCTCCACCTAAACAAAAATGGAACTAGATTGCTGGCACTTAACATTAAAAAAGTCATAGAGCAGTTTTTAAATTAAGGAAATCCAACCGGTGCAGAGGAGCACGTAGTTTGGACAGAGACATCTCTTAGGGGAGGATCTATTAATGGAGATTCTCTATGTCCTAGTAAAGAGGAGAGAATGGAAGACGACAAAATATGGGTAGGATCTGATGAGAAACAGTCAATTGAAATAGTTCCATTCAATTACATCATGTAATGGCAGACAGCTAAAAAGTGACAGGTTTTTAAAGTGCTTATATACAAATGCTAAAAGTCTAAATAACAAGATGGGTCAACTAGAGTGCCTTGTATTAAATGAGTACATTGATATAATAGGAATCACAGAAACTTGGTGGAATGAGAATAATCAATGGGACACAGTAGTACCAGGGTACAAAATATATCGGAAGGACAGAACAGGTTGTGCTGGTGGGGGAGTGGCACTATGTGAGAGAAAGCGTAGAATCAAATGAAGTAAAAATCTTAAATGAACTGTACCATAGCATCTCTATGGATAGTAATTCCATGCTCTAATAATCAGAATATAGCAGTAGTTATATATTACTGACCACCTGACTAGGATGGTGATAGTGACTGTGAAATGCTCAGGGAGATTATACAGGCTATAAAAATAAAAAAACTCAATAATAATGGAGGATTTCAACTATCCCCATATTGACTGGGTACATGTCACCTCAGGACAGGATGCAGAGATAAAGTTTCTTGACACCTTAAATGACTGCTTTGTGGAGCAGCTAGTCCTGGAACCCATAAGAGGAGAGGCAATTCTTGGTTTAGTCCTAGGTGGAGCACAGGATCTCATCCGAGATGTGAATATAGCTGGACTGCTTGGTAATAGTGACCATAGTATACTTAAATTTAACATCCCTGGGGGAAAACACCATAGCAGCCCAACACTATAGCATTTAATTTCAGAAAGGGGGACTACACAAAAATTAGGAAGTTAGTTAAACAGAAGTTAAAAGGTACAGTGCCAAAAGTGAAATTCCTTCAAGCTGCATGGAAACTTTTTAAAGACCCCATAATAAAGGCTCAACTTAAATGTATCCCCAAATTAAAAAAACACAGTAAGAGAATAAAAAAAAGTGCCTCCATGGTTAAACAACAAAGTCAAAGAAGCCATGAGAGGCAAAAAAGCATCCTTTAAAAAGTGAAAGTTAAATCCTAGTGAGGAAAATAGAAAGGAGCATAAACTCTGGTAAATGTAAAAATATAATTAGGAAGGCCAAAATATAATTTGAAGAACAGTTAGCCAAAGACTCAAAAAGTAATAGCAAAACATTTAAGTACATCAAAAGCAGGAAGCCAACTAAACAACCAGTGGAGCCACTGGACGATTGAGATGCTAAAGGAGTACTCAAGGATGATAAGGCCATTGCGGAGAAACTAAATGAATTCTTTGCCTCAGTCTTCACAGTTGAGGATGTGAGAGAAATTTCCAAACCTGAGCCATTCTTTTTAGGTAACAAATCTGAGGAACTGTCCCAGATTGAGGTGTCATTAGAGGAGGTTTGGGAACAAATTGTTAAACTAAACAGCAATAAGTCACCAGGACCAGATGGTATTCATCCAAGAGTTTTGAAGGAACTCAAATCATAACTAATGAAATTGCAGAACTACTAACTGTAGTCTGTAACCCATCATTTAAATCAGCTTCTGTACCAAATGACTGAAGGATAGGTAATGTGGTGCCAATTTTTAAAAAGGGCTCCAGAGGTGATCCCGGCAATTACAGGCTGGTAAGCCTAACTTCAGTACCGGGCAAACTGGTTGAAACCATAGTAAAGACCAAAATTGTCAGACACATAGATGAACATAATTTGTTGGGGAAGAGTCAACATGGTTTTTGTAAAGGGAAATCATGCCTCACCAATCTACTAGAATTCTTTGAGGGGGTCAACAAGTATGTTGACAAGGGGATCCATTGGATATAGTGTACTTAAATTTTCAGAAAGCCTTTAACAAGGTCCCTCACCAAAGGCTCTTAAGCTAAGTAAGCTGTCATGGGATAAGAGAGAATGTCCTCTTATGGATTGGTAAGTGGGTAAAAGATAGAAAACAAAGGGTAGGAATAAATGGTCAGTTTTCAGAATGGAGAGCGGTAAATAGTGGTGTCCCCCAGGGGTCTGTACTGGGCTGAGTCCTATTCAATATATTCATAAATGATCTGGAAAAAGGGGTAAACAGTGAGGTGGCAAAATTTGCAGATGATACAAAACTACTCAAGATAGTTAGGTCCCAAGTAGACTGCATAGCGCTACAAAACGATCTCTCAATACTGGGTGACTGGACAACAAAACAGCAGATAAAATTCAATGTTGATAAATGCAAAGTAGTGCACGTTGGAAAACATAATCCCAACTATACAAACAAAATGATGGAGTCTAAATTAGCTGTTACCACTCAAGAAAAAGATCTTGGAGTCATTGTGGATAGTTCTCTGAAAACATCCACTTAATGTGCAGTGGCAGTCAAAAAACAGAACAGAATGTTGGGAATCATTAAGAAAGGGATAGATAATAAGATGGAAAATATCATATTGCCTTTATATAAATCCATGGTATGTCCACATCTTGAATACTGTGTGCAGTTCTGGTCACCCTATCTCAAAAAAGATATATTGGAATTGGAAAAGGTTCAGAAAAAGACAACAAAAATGATGACGGGGATGGAGTGGCTTTCATATGAGATATGATTAATAAAACTGGGACTTTTCAGCTTGGAAAAGAGACAACTAAGGGTGGATATGATAGAGGTCTATAATATCATGACTGGTGTGGAGAAATTAAATAAGGAAGTGTCGTTTACTCCTTCTCATAACACACGAACTAGGGGTCACCAAATGAAATTAATAGGCAGCAGCTTTAAAACAAACAAAAGGAAGTATTTCTTCACACAGTGCACAGTCAACCTGTGGAACTCCTTGCCAGAGGATGTTGTGAAGGCCAAGACTATAACAGGCTTCAAAAAAGAACAAGGTAAGTTCATGGAGGATAGGTCCATCAATGGATATTAGCCAGGATGGGCAGAGATGGTGTCCTTAGCCTCTGTTTGCCAGAAGCTGAGAATGGGCGACTAAGGATGGATCACTTGATTACCTGTTCTGTTCGTTCCCTCTGGGGTACCTGGCATTGGCCACTGTCGGAAGACAGGATACTGGCCTAGATGGACCTTTGGTCTGACCCAGTATGGCTGTTCTTATATCTTAGAGCAGGACTTTGAAATGTAGTAGAGGGATAGTAATAGGGGACAATAAAGTACCTTTTGCTGGCCTCGTGAAGTTCTGTTCAGTGTTGTCTGCATTACAAGATGCTGAAAATTTCCATTGCACATTTTTGTTTCATATGGCACTGCTTGTTTTTGCCTTACTGCCAGAAACTCTCAAGATTCCATTAACGCTATGCATAATACCACCCTGGTTCCTTGTTTCAGCAGTCCACGTAAGGAGCAGGAATTCTGGATAGGTACAGAGAAGTGGTTTCTCCCATCAAAATACGTTTTGGCATAGATGAAGATGCGCTGTGCTGGAAGCCAGAAGATGATGGGTTTTGCACTTGGTTCTTCTATTAAATTAATTCTGTGCCCCTTCACAATCCTTATTATTGAGAAAGGCCTCACAGGTTACACAAGCTGGTAATAGAACCCAGATCTCTAACATGGTAGACCCAAGTCTCGTCCAGTTAGCCCCACTCTCTCTCAGAAGGAGTCTGCCAAATATTTATTCTTGGCTGTGCTACTGCATATGTAATCCACTGTTTCAGATTGTTAGGCAGAGTCCTCTAATAAGTAGTCCCCAAAGGATATTAGCCTTCGCTTGCTGCTTTTTTAATCTGCCTTATCTTTTAGCTGACCTGTTGGGGGACTGCTGCTGCTGCAGTGCTGAACATTTAGGGTTCAAAATCTGCTGCAGATGCACGAGAGGAGGGTTGTTACAGGTACACATAGTAAAGATTGACTTTTATGTTCTTTTTGAAAAAACATGAGAAATTACATATGACTGTTACTTTGCTTACTTTTGTAAGTTTTCAGAAGTTAGAAAATACAGTAGCAGGTTTATGGTTGCCTATGCAACTTGAATTCTGCTTTGTGTGTATGCATAGCTATACAGTGGTCAGTTACATGATCAGCTGCTATCTTCTCCACAGGACCCCTGCTTCATTCAGTGCACAAGACAGGCTGCTCCATGTATGAGGCAGCTATTGAATATTTCTTCTTAATCTCCTCTTTCATTGTCTGGTCCCATGTGATGGTTTTCTGCACATTATCCAAACACTGAACTGAATATGGAATTTATTGCCTTACGATCTTTTCTGTGCTCATAGCGAATATATCTGAGCTTCACAAACCAGAATGAATTTCAGATACCATGACAAGCCGCATTAGGGGGAAAATTGACAAAATTTTGGGTAAGCCATTTTAGCTTGAAAATAGATTCTCACTTAAGTTTTGATGGTATTGTGGTTAAGAGCTACATTTCTCAGCCTAATTTTAATCATAAACTGTAAAAATAATTTTGTAATAGGAAAGGAGAATCTTGGGTTCTTACTAGAATTACTGTAGTCTTTGACTGCCTTACTATGATCCAGCAACTTCTGAATAAATGACTTTGGAGTGCTAATATCAGATTTTAAAAGATGCCATGCCTTTGGATTGTGAGGTGTGTTGGTGATAACTGCTCTGCAACAGGAATTTATTAATATTTGTCAGGGTCTGGAAATTGAAGGGAACCAGCAGAGTTATATCTAGAAAGAAGGAAATATGTGGTTAAACGGTTTAGGCTACAATGGCAAGCTGTTTCCCTTCTTCCAGAAAGAGGGGAGAGAGAAACGAGCCTTTACATTTTTCTCTAAAAGAAAGGAAATTGCACCAGTATGCTTGGCTGGATGTTTTGATGGGAGAAATGTGTTTCGATGTCGGGGGGGAAGAGGGCAACATAAATACATACAGCTTCCAATAAGATTTTTTTTAAATAGGTTTTGTTTTTTATACAAGTAATTTGAAAATTGTCAGTGTACTTATGTGCAGTGGTAGTGTAGCAGTGTCGGTTCCATGATATTAGAGAGACAAGGTGAGTGAGGGCAATATCTTTTATTGGACCAACTTCACCTTATAATGGGCCCTTAGAATATGTGCTAACTACTTACGCTAAACTATCTGTTCTACCTTGTATTTAGTTGTGACACTGAGTACCTATCCCAGACCAGAGAAAGGGCTATGTGTAACTTGAAAACTTTTTTCTTTCAGCAAAAGAAGTTGGTCCAATGAAAGATATTACTTTACCCATCTTGTCTTTCTAGCAGAGTTGTAGATCATTCAAAAATCCCCCCTTCCAAATTACAATTAGTTTTCACTCCTGAGTTGTTGTGATGTATGCCTGCTGAAAACAGTACAACTGAGGGTTAAAAGATGGAATCCCAGAGCTTCTTGAGCTTCTCTGATTACCAGATGAAATTTAAGGTGTTGGTTTTGACTTGTAAAGCCCTAAATGGTTTGCATCCTGGTTGCGTGGTTATCTGTTTGCAACTCCATGGTATCACACAGGGAATCATCAGAGGTACTCTGCACAAACAGCTCGTAGAGTCAATGGGGGGGACTGGCAAGCAAGGTGTTATCAGAGTGGGCTCCTTGGCTTTGGAAGTCACTTCCTTTGTCTGTCTAAGATTTGCTGACTTTCAGGAAGTACTATACAACTCCCAACCCAAGCTTTTTGTGGTTGATCATTGCAGTTAATTGGAGGGATTGGGAGGCTTGGTGAAAGAGAGGCCTTTTGGGGGTTGGAGAAGTTTGTTAGCTTTGTGGTGCTTTGTCTAAAATAATTTTATATTTTAATGAGCCTAAAATAGGTATAATTGATATCCTCTTAACCTCTCATTTCCTTCTAGTTCCTATTCTCAAAAAAGCTGACTCATGACTCGGCCTGTCGAGGCCTTGGCTATACTTGCAGCTGTACAGCGCTGTGAGGTAAACTTGTCTTCGTACAGCTGAGTAGGGAAAGCGCTGCAGTCTGTCCTCACTGACAGCTGACAGCGCAGTGGCATGGCAACATTTGCAGCTGTGTTGGGAGCGGTGCATTATGGGCAGCTATCCCAGCATTTATATGGCTGCAACGTGCTTTTCAAAATGGGGGCGGGGGGTGGAGTGTGACAGAGAGTGCTTTTTGGAGTATGTCAGCTCTCTATTTTGCAAGTTCCGAACTCCTGGTCCCCTGCTCATTCATTCACTCACTCAAAGCAAACAGGAAACTGTTTGCTTTTTCTCTGTGGTACGAGCTTTGAAACTGGCACTTCTTCTTCGAGTGCTTGCTCATATCCATTCCATTAGGTGTGTGCGCGCCGCGTGCACGATCGTCGGAAGATTTTACCCTAGCAACACCGGCGGGTCGGCTGTGGAGCCCCCTAGAGTGGCGCCTTCATGGCGCTGAATATATACCCCAGCCGACCCGGCGCCCCCCTCAGTTCCTTCTTGCCGGCTACTCCGACAGTGGGGACGGGGGGCGGGTTTGGAATGGATATGAGCAACACATCTCGAAGAACAACAGTTACAACGGTGAGTAACCGTCTTTTCTTCTTCGAGTGCTTGCTCATATCCATTCCATTAGGTGACTCCCAAGCCCAACTTAGGTGGTGGGGTCGGAGTGAGACATTGCTGTGTGCAAAACCGCTAATCCGAAAGCAGCATCGTCCCTGGACTGCTGCACTAGTGCATAGTGGGCTGTAAACGTATGGACTGATGACCAAACCGCCGCTCTACAAATGTCCTGTATCGGAACATGTGCCAGGAAAGCAGTCGAGGAGGCTTGGGCCCTCGTGGAGTGAGCGGTGAGGTGCGGTGCTGAGACACCTGCCCGGTCATAGCAAGTCCGGATGCAAGACGTAATCCAGGAGGATAGGCGTTGTGAGGAGACCGGTGAGCCTTTCATTCGGTCGGCCACTGCAACGAAGAGTTGCGTCGTCTTTCTAAAGTGCTTTGTGCGGTCAATATAGAAGGCCAGGGCCCTTCGTACATCCAGGGAATGCAAACGTTGATCCTGGCGAGTGGCATGTGGTTTGGGATAAAAGACCGGGAGAAATATGTCCTGGTTGATATGAAATGGAGAAACCACCTTAGGGAGAAAGGCAGGATGTGGGCGAAGCTGCACTTTATCCTTATGGAAAACTGTATAAGGGGGCTCGGATGTAAGCGCCCTGAGTTAAGAAACTCGCCTTGCTGAGGTGATGGCTACGAGGAAGGCTGTCTTCCAGGATAGGTACAAAAGTGAGCAGGTGGCTAGTGGTTCGAATGGAGGACCTGTGAGTTTGGAGAGAACCAGATTGAGATCCCACGTCGGGACGGGATGACGCTGTTGCGGGTACGTCCGGTCTAAGCCCTTGAGGAATCTAACAACCATCGGGTTAGAGAATACCGAGGACGCGAGTTCCCCTGGGTGAAAGGCCGATATAGCGGCCAGGTGAACTCTAATTGAAGATATCGCCAACCCTTGTTGTTTTAGGGAGAGGAGATATTCCAATATGAGAGGAATGGGTGCCTGCAACGGGGACGTGGCTCGTTGTTCGCACCAACAGGAGAACCGTTTCCACTTGGCCAGGTACGTGGTCCGTGTTGAGGGTTTCCTACTGCTCAGCAGGATCTGTTGGACAGAGTGTGAGCATTGCCGCTCTGCCTGGGTGAACCATGGAGCAGCCACGCCGTGAGGTGGAGTGATTGCAGGTCGGGGTGACGCAGCCGACCGTGGTCCTGAGATATGAGATCCGGACATAATGGAAGCGGGATCGGTGTCTGAACCGAGAGTTCCAACAGTGTGGTGTACCAATGTTGTCTCGGCCACGCTGGAGCGACCAGAATTATCTGTGCCTGGTCTCTGCGCAATTTGAGCAGTACCTTGTGGACCAGAGGAAACGGAGGGAAGGCATAAAACAGGTGGTCTTTCCAGGGAAGGAGAAACGCATCCGAGAGGGAGCCCGGAGCTCGACCTTGTAGGGAGCAGAACATGTGGCACTTCCTGTTGTCTCGGGATGCAAACAGGTCTATCTGGGGAAACCCCCACTTCTGGAAGACGGAATGTATGATGTCCGGACGGATAGACCACTCGTGCGTTTGGAAGGACCTGCTGAGTCGGTCCGCTAGAGTGTTCTGGACTCCAGGGAGGAACGATGCCGTGAGATGGATCGAGTGGGCGATGCAGAAGTCCCACAGGCGAATGGCCTCTTGGCATAGAATTGACGAACGTGCTCCTCCTTGCTTGTTGATGTAAAACATGGCCGTGGTGTTGTCGATGAGAACCAACACACAGCGGCCACGTAGGAGATTGAGGAATGCCTGGCACGCCAGGCGTACCGCCATCAGTTCCCGAACATTGATGTGCAGGGCTAACTGGGATGCAGTCCACAGGCCCTGGGTATGGTGTTCGTTGAGATGGGCGCCCCAACCCAGAGATGACGCGTCTGTGACCAGGTGCAGAGAGGGTTGTGGGGCGTGAAATGGCATCCCCTCGCAGACCACATTGTGATCTAGCCACCAGGTGAGGGAGGCCAGGATCGAGTTCGGGACCGTGACCACCAAGTTCAGGCTGTCCCGATGTGGACGGTATATTGATGACACCCAGGTTTGAAGCGGGCGAAGCCGAAGTCTGGCATGCCTGGTTACGTACGTGCAGGAAGCCATGTGACCCAGCAGGGTAAGGCACGACCTCACCGTGGTAGTTGGGAAGGCCTTGAGCCCTTGAATGAGGTTCGTGATGGTGCCAAAGCGGTTGTCTGGCAGGATGGCTTGTGCACGTCTGGAGTCTAGAACTGCGCCGATGAATTCTATTCTCTGGGTAGGTTCTAGAGTGGATTTGTCCTTGTTGAGTAGGATGCCCAACTCGTTGAATGTGTGCACTATTCTGTGGACGTGAGCTTGAACTTGCTCCTTGGTGCGACCGCGCACCAGCCAGTCGTCTAGGTACGGGAACACCTGTACCCCTTGCCGACGAAGGTACGCTGCCACGACAGCCATACATTTCGTGAACACTCTTGGGGCCGAGGATAGGCCGAAGGGAAGGACAGCAAATTGGTAGTGCACCGTGTTTACCACGAATCGCAGGAAGCGTCTGTGAGGCGGGTAAATTGCAACGTGAAAGTATGCGTCTTTCATGTCGAGGGCGGCGAACCAGTCTCCAGGATCGAGGGAAGGGATGATGGCCCCCAAAGAGACCATGCGGAACTTCAACTTTACTACGAATTTGTTGAGTCCGCGCAAGTCCAAGATGGGCCGCAGACCTCCTTTGGACTTGGGGATCAGGAAGTAACGGGAATAAAATCCCCTGCCCCTTAACTCTATCGGAACCTCCTCTATGGCCCCCATGGCAAGGAGCGTAGAAACCTCCTGTATAAGAAGTTGCTCGTGAGAAGGGTCCCTGAAGAGGGACGGGGAAGGGGGGTGGGAGGGGGGGATAGAAGAAAACTGGATAGCGTATCCCCTCTCCACCGTGCGGAGGACCCAACGGTCCGAAGTTATAAGGGACCAAGCACGGTGGAAGTGGGAGAGGCGATCCCGAAAGGAGGGAGCTGGATCCTGGGGGATGACTGGGGCGCCGTCCTCGACCGCACCTTCAAAAGTTCTGTCTAGGACCTGAAGGTGGTCTTGGTGGCCCTTGGTTCTGACCGGGTTGAGGGCCAGCCCATCTTCTCCTACCACCTCGCCCTCGCCTTCTGGCAGGGTCCTGTCCTGGAGGGGGGTAAAAACGTTGAGGCTGGGGCCTAAATGGTCTGCGCTGGGGACCCGCAACATGCATCCCCAAGGAGCGCATGATTGTCCTGGAGTCTTTGAGGCTCTGCAATCGAGAGTCCGTCTTCTCCGAGAACAGCCCCTGTCCTTCAAAGGGCAAATCCTGTAGGGTCTGCTGTAATTCAGGGGGCAAACCCGAGACTTGGAGCCAGGAGGTCCTGCGCATAGCGATACCTGTGGCCAGGGTCCTTGCGGCCGAGTCCGCTATATCCAGGGAGGCCTGTAAGGAGGTCCGAGCCACCTTCTTACCCTCCTCGACCATGGCTCCAAACTCTTCCCTGGACTCTTGGGGAATCAACTCCTTAAACTTCCCCATAGAGTTCCAGGAGTTGAAATTGTAGCGGCTCAGTAGCGCCTGTTGATTCGCCGCTCTAAGTTGTAGCCCTCCGGCTGAGTAAACCTTACGGCCGAACAGATCAAGCCGCTTAGCCTCTTTTGATTTTGGCGCTGCAGCCTGCTGGCCGTGGCGCTCTCGTGCATTCACTGATTCCACCACTAGTGAACACGGTTGGGGGTGTGTGTACAAGTACCCATAGTCCTTAGATGGGACAAAGTATTTCCTTTCCACCCCTCTCGCTGTGGGTGGAATGGAGGCAGGAGTCTGCCATATCGTATTCGCGTTCGTTTGGATCGTGCGGATCAAGGGTAACGCCACCCTCGATGGGGCATCCGATCCAAGGATATTCACGATCGGGTCGTGCACCTCCACTATCTCCTCCGTCTGCAGGTCCATGTTACGGGCCATCCTGCGGAGGAGATCCTGGTGAGCCCGAAGATCTATCGGAGGGGGACCCGTGCATGAAGTGCCCGCCACTGCCTCATCCGGAGAGGAGGAGGAGGACGCCTCCGGCGGTAGTGGATCCAAGGGGGGGGCCCGGTCCCCCTGGTCTTGGGTCGGAGCGTCACCTGTACTTGGGTCCACGGTGTCGGGTGGTGTGGACACAGAAGCCTCTACGCCTCCAGGCGGAGGCCGAGAGATGGTGGATTCTGGGGCCCTTCTGGCCGAGTGACCCGAGCGAGAGGTCGATGGTAGTGAAGCCCCTTGCTCCTGGTGGTACGCCCACGGGGTCCAAAACGACCAGTGAGATGGTCCATGAGGGTGGTCCTCTGCCCTCTCCTGCCAATGGCCCAAGTCTCGTTCCTCGGCCTGTCCCTGAGGGGGGTATGCCGATCTCGACAGGTCCTCCGATGAGCGAGATGCCGATCTTGACGGCCATGGCGGTGCCGCGCAAGATGAAACGATCCCCGTGGTCTGCGGTGCCGCACGGTGCCGGTCCGGAGATGATCTATCTCTGTGCGGTGCCGGCGATCGGTGCCGGGACCGCGACCGGTGCCGATGACCTCGTCGGTGCCGGGAGTCGGATCTGGACCTCGACGAGGACCTAGAGTATGCCCGGTGCCGGGATCGGCCCCTCGGCGTCGAGCGTCGAGCGTGGCGGTGCCGAGAACTACGTCTCGACGTTGACCGGTGCCGACGATCATATCGGTGCCGAGACGTAGAGCGGTGCCGCGAAGAAGATCTTGACCGCGAG
Organism: Trachemys scripta elegans; assembly: GCF_013100865.1. Classification (NCBI taxonomy): domain Eukaryota; kingdom Metazoa; phylum Chordata; order Testudines; family Emydidae; genus Trachemys; species Trachemys scripta. The sequence continues at coordinate 35,675,882 of NC_048310.1, read as the reverse complement.
TACGACCGGCGCCGAGGCGATATTCGGTGCCGGGACTGCGAGCGGCGTGGGGACCTGCTTCGGGACCTGGATCGGCGCCGAGGTTCCAGCCCTTGTGATGGAGGGCGCATCAAGGCAGGTTTCCCTCTTGACTGTACCGGGCGAGTCAGCGGTGCAGTCGGTGCCGGTGGTTGAGGCGGTGCCGGCTCCGTGAGAGCTATCAAGTCTCTCGCCGCCTCGAAGGTCTCCGGAGTCGACGGGAGACACTGTATCACCGCCGGCCTCGGTGGAGACGCTATTTGTACCGGACTCGACGGCCTCGGCGCCGGAGTCGACGGTGCTGGAGGCGCCTGTTTCCGTTGCTCCACCGGCGGACGCGGCTCTACCCCCGGCACTGGGGGAGCCGGCGCCTTCGGCACGGACGTCCCCGTCTTATGGGCTTTTTTATGCCCTGGGGATAATGACTGGCGCCGCGGCACTTGCTGTGTTTGCGGTGCCGACGAGGTCCGGTGCCGGGGAGGCTTGTCTGACGCCACTCGCGTGGTCGTCATAGCCGGTGCCGCCGGGGCACTGCGCACCGAAGTGCTAGGCGTCGGAGTCTGGCCCGTGGAAGGAGTGTCCGGGCTAAGTGCCGCCTCCATTAGGAGTTGCCTGAGCCGAAAGTCCCGCTCCTTTTTGGTTCTTGGTTTGAAGGCCTTACAGATCTTGCATTTGTCTGTTTGGTGGGACTCTCCCAGGCACTTCAAACAGGAGTCGTGCGGGTCGCTCGTTGGCATAGGCTTAGCGCAGGAGGCGCACTGCTTGAAGCCGGGAGCGTTGGGCATGAGCCCGGGCCCGCGGCCGGGGAAGAAAGGGGGAGACGACCCCCTTAACCCCTTAAACTATAATAACAACTATAACAAGTTTAAACTATTGAACTATAAACACTATAACTACAACTATAACTATAACTCTGAATGACTAAGTACGCTAGGGAGAGTGGAGATCAGCTATGCCGCGCTCCACAGTTCCAACGACCGTCAGGGGCGGTAAGAAGGAACTGAGGGGGGCGCCGGGTCGGCTGGGGTATATATTCAGCGCCATGAAGGCGCCACTCTAGGGGGCTCCACAGCCGACCCGCCGGTGTTGCTAGGGTAAAATCTTCCGACGATCGTGCACGCGGCGCGCACACACCTAATGGAATGGATATGAGCAACACATCTCGAAGAACAACAGTTACAACGGTGAGTAACCGTCTTTTCCGCATTCCTTTAGCCGGTCATGACAATGGAGAGGATTGGTCACTTGACAAGGTGATTAGTACAGCGCTGCAGGTTGATTCCTGGTACACACTCACAGGGGAGAGTCGTAGCCACTCTGCTGTATCTCTTTATGCTTCTCGGGGAAGGGAAGTACCTGCAGTGGTGTACCCAGGGAGATACAGCGTTGTACGTGACCTGCCAGTGTAGCCGGTCAGTGAGTTACAGCGCTGGGGGAGGCTTTACAGTGCTGTAACTCGCAAGTGTAGCCAAGGCCGAATGGGCTGTTTACAACTGCTCTTTTGTTCTCTCTCTCTAGGTACTTTGGTCCCCATTTTATTTATATATAATTATATATATATAATTATAATCAGATATATTATATATATATATATATATAGTATCTGATTTACTATATTTAAAACCTGAAACAAGATCTTTCTTTTCTATCCCAGTGTGTAGGAGAAATAATGTTTGTTTGGCACTCTGTACATGTGTGTAGATATTGCTGAGGGAAAGTGAAGTTGTATTTAAAATGTGTTGAAGTTAGTAGCCTGTTTTAGTTCTTGGAGCAAGTTACATAGTCTAGATCAGGGGTCGGCAACCTTTCAGAAGTGGTGTGCCGAGTCTTCATTTATTCACTCTAATGTAAGGTTTCACGTGCCAGTAATACATTTTAAAGTTTTTAGAAGGTCTCTTTCTATAAGTCAGTAATATATAACTAACCTATTGTTGTGTGTAAAGAAAATAAGGTTTTTAAAATGTTTAAGAAGCTTCATTTAAAATTAAATTAAAATGCAGAGCCCCCCGGGATCCGGGCAGTGTGAGTGCCACTGAAAATCAGCTCGTGTGCTGCCTTTGGCACGCATGCCATAGGTTGCCTACCCCGGTCTAGATTCTAGGTCCAGCTCAGTCTCCTGCACTTGAAAAGCTCCCCTCTTGGTCAGCGATTCAATTATGTAGTTGGAATGCAGCACTTGTGGGAAGACATTGTCATGGAGGGTGAGGCGACGTCTCAGGTAGCTAGGTTTTGACTAAAAGGACAGACCTTGAATTGACCTCTTGTATTCAGTGGAGAGGCAGTGCAGGAAGTGGAGTGATGTGTTTACGACAACCTTTGTTTTTAAGCTGATGAGTTTGCTGCATTTTGTACTAGTTCAAGCCTTTTCAGGCTGTGTTATTTCATACTGAGGTATGTTGAGTTCCAGTAACCAAGCCTAGAGTTCACAAATGCACAGATTTTCTTTGGATGGAGAGTAGAACCTCTGGTCAGTCATCTGGTCTGTTAATCTCGCTCTCCCATCCCTAGTCAGTCTCATATGTAAACAAAGACTTCATATCAATCTCTCAGAAGTAGGGAAAGTTTGGGTTTTTCCCTGTACCTCCCAGAGTGTGTACCTCTACCCTTTCTATGGGTTTCCTTCCTTGACACTGAAATGAGGAACTGGGGCTGTGGAGGGGCCAGGGGGCTAGAATCCGAAATGCATCAGGACAGGAACTGTCCTCATTTTGGGATACTGTATAGCACCAAACACAGCATTGCTCAATAAATTGGTGCTTTAGTTGGTGTTGGTCCTTCCTTGAGCAGGGAGTTGGACTAGATGACCTCCTGAGGTCTCTTCCAACCCTAATCTTCTATGATTCTATGAAATAAAAATGAGGATCGGTGTCAAGATGGACCTAAATTCTGTTCCAGGGCCCCCTGGTTTACCTACCACTTTGGTGCAGCAGCTAAGGTAAATCCCAAAATGGAATGTTTTAATTGATAATTTAACCAAAATGAGTAAACAGACCATACACTAAGCCTTGTTTTGATATTAAATTCAATTTACTTTGTGCTGTCAGAGTTTTCACTATGCTGCAGCTTGCATATTGATTACATAACTATTGTTGAAGTTGTCGGGAGAAACAGGAGATTTTGCTAGCTGGGGCGGGGACAGCTGATGCTCTTGGTAATTAGGAAAGTGTGGGAGACAGTTAAGGAATGTGGAATAAGTACATTAATTTAGATGTTTCGCCTAAAATGATCGACACTGAAATAGTTAAGAGATTGTATTTATGTTGTCATTAGGTGTCAGAGTTCACCTCCTGACTGAGTTGTATCAGGGTAACTCACGCCTTTCTTAGAATAAGTTTTTGTGAAATAAATTGTTCTGGAATATAGGTTTTCCTTCAAACTCTGCAAATTCCCACCTGTGGGTACCATGCCACCTTGTGGTGCCTTACAGTAAAACCTTCCTCTAGCAATGTCAGAGCGCTCCGATGCCACTCCTCCCCTCAGCATCACTCTGTACTGAGGGCAAGACAATATAGGGCGCAGAGCAGCCTCATCACCTCAGTTCCTTCCAACAATGTGCCTGGATGGATGTTGACTTCTCCAGTCCCATTGGCCCCAGTTGGCTGAGGTGTGGCAAGGGGATGAACACTTAGCCTCATGCCTCCCACTTGGTGTTTTGTAGTCGAGGAGAATTGCAAGTCCTGAAGAGGTCCATGCGCTTCTGCTGAAATTAGAGCTTATGGAGGATGGATAAAACACCTATCCACCCTAGTTTAAATGTGGCGGAAGGAAAGCAGGAAGGAATACACTTTTGCTCTGGGAACAATATGTCTACAGAGCAGGACAGTATTACATAGTAACTACTGAAAACTGCTTAACGTTTTCATGAGTTACGCCACACTGCTCTGTTTGACATTTTAAAAAGTCAGCAGATGTAAGCTGTCAAACCCCTTTAACACAATATCCATTTCTTTTTAAATTTCCTGTGAGGAGATTCGTCTCTGTTCTTTGGAGGGGGAAATACTTCAGCTTTAAATCACAGTATTTTGTACCTCTATGTAGACTGTAGGTTCTTAGTAGCAATTACCTTACACAGTAATAAGAGAAATTGTACCATGCAAAGTGTGGTTCAGTAGAAATATTTAATCCCCTGTCATTTTTCAATTTACCTTTTACAAATATTAGAAAATAACATAAGAAAATAGGCTTCCTCAGTCTTCTGTACATTAAGACATGCCACACAACGTCTTTGTGGTTTGGATAGCGTATTACATTAAGCTCTGACTTTTTTTTTAAGTCTTCATTTGATTATTTTAGGCTTGAGAAGGAAGAGAAATTGGTGTTTATTCTTTTAGTATTAAGAAAAATAAATTTGTGGCAAAAGCAAAATAAAACTCCCTCTGAGTGTAGAAAAGCATTTTGTCTAACATTTGTCTAACACTTCAAAACAAATTTGTAATAAATCTTACATTGCTGATAGTGCGCACACACACACACACACACATATATATAATTAAAAAAAAACAACATATAAAACAAATGAACATAAGAGGTCTGACAAGAAACACAAGTGACTTTAAGTGTAAGCAGTGACAGAATTTTCACTAAATGTTGGTGCATACTGGTTTATAAACTGGGGAAATAAATTAATTCTAATATGTATAATATGCAAAATACAATAGCCAGATTATTAATTATAGTATTTACAGGCTTTTGATTAAAATGTAGTTAGCAGAAAAAACAGTTAAGGGGAATGTCAAGTTACTAACTGGTTCAGTCATGTTTTGTATATAGCATTGCTTTGTATCAGAGTAATAGTTATAGAAATATAGTTAAAAAATAAATACAGTAACCATTTGTGTGTGTGTGTGTGTGTGAGTATATATGCACACACAAAAAAGCTTTTGAACTCAGATGCATGTGTCTGCCTATATTTCAGGTATACTTAAAGGCACCTATGATTTTGAATGGTGTCTGTGTTATCTGGAAAGGCTGGATAGATCTGCAGAGGCTGGATGGTATGGGCTGCCTGGAATTTGATGAAGAGAGAGCACAGGTAAGGCAGTCTCAAACCTTCTGGACTACCCATGTACTGAATCTGTAATAAGTGTAACTACTACTACTTTTAAACAAATGCATTTTCTTTCAGGAGAGAGAATACATGCAGTTAGGAGGCTTCAGATTTAATTAGTCATCAAAGTAATCACACCCTTTCATTTGTCTCTTCTGACTTCACCTATGTGTAAAAATGTCACAGAAAACTTCTAGTATGGGAATCCATTGACTTAAAACTCTGTAGCCTCAGTTAAATCCCTTATTAAATTGAGAGTTATTTCAGGCATGGATCGTGGGCCATTTACACATGCTGAGAGGGCACACAGCACAAATTTGAGTACCGTAAAACTGATCTTTCTCCACTCTGCAGGAAAGAATTGGCAAACTAGTAGTAACATCAAATAGTGCATATTCTGTTTGAAACTTATGAAAGTTTTCAATGAGTAATGCCATTCACCTAAAACCAAACACAAACAAACAAAAAAGCCCATTCCAATTGATTACTGTCCTTCCTCCCCCCACCCCTTTCCTCACTGAACAGTTTTATCTTATTACTTTGCTTTTCTTTATCTTCTTTATAGTAGCTGATTCTGCTTTGTATAGGTATGACCTCTTCTGAGAAATCTGACAGTGTTACTAGTGTAAAGTGAATAATTAAGTCTTTCTGAAGCATACAAGAGTGCAGCAAACATTTACAATCTGTGGTTTTATTAGATGGGGAGATGACTCTTTAAAATACAAATTGTACATAAAAATTTCATTGCATCTCTGCAAGATTACTTACTAAAGGCTTGGTTCCAGGACAGAACCATATGCTAAAAAGCATATATTCAAAATTTAATTCCTCTGCTTATATCAGAAAGCTGATGCAGCAATTTATCACAGCTGTCTTATGTGGGCTGCCTTGATGACTGCAATGGACTGTGAGTCTACCTTTGCTTCAAAAGAAAAATAATTCAAAGGTATACAATGATAAATAATACCAGTAAAGATCATTTAGATCATCCATTATCAACCTGCATTTTGCAGAACTACTCCAGCATTTATTTTTATAGTGCCAAAATTGTGGTAGATGCATTAGAGATAAATGAAGATATGGTCCCTGCCCCAAAGAGCTTCTGAATAAAGTGGGAGGTAGCAGATGAGGGGAAAGGCTGCAATATAAAGCAGAATGATTGAACCGATATATTACGCATATATTTTGTTCCATGTGGGGGATCAGGTATCCCAGCAAATCTCTCTAATCTGTTCTTTTAGATGTGAAGTGATGGTGCCTTGATTAACTCCATTTACTCATTCTGTTTAAAACTTTTTCCTAATTTTTAGCCTAAACATTACTTCATTAACTTGAGGTCATTGCTCCTTTGCCCAATGTTTCATTTTCTATATTGCTATTTTTAACTTGAAAGTCTTGTTCTCCCTGAGTTTCTCATCTTTATGACTATATAATTGCATCTGCCTTAATCTATTTACATGTTTTGTCCATTTTATTATTTTTGCTGCCCTTCTTTGTATCTTTCCTACTCGTTCCTGTAGCTTTCCTAAACTTTGGGGCCCATAACTACCACCTGTTCCAGATGTGGTTGAAACAAGGCCATTTTGAATGGCTGTATTGCCTCCATAGCTTTATGTGACGACTTGTATATAAATCAGAGCATAGCATTGACTCTTTTGCAAGATGTTGCTGCAAAATTATATTTACTACTTTTTCAAGCTTCTACTTTAGATAGTTGTTTTCCAGTTAATATGTTTATTGCTTATTAGCACTCTTCCTGGTTCAGCGTGACTTCATATTTCTTGTTTAGATTTTGTTTCAGTAGAATTGGTGCATCGTTTCAGATGGGCACTTTCTGTAAATTGGAAGAAATAAACCTATTTTTCTCCAAGAGTTACTTTTACAGATCCCCATCATTAGGATACATGCCCCTCTGAATACAAGGCAAGAATCATCTTAAAAACAACGACCATTATGGCCACAAGCTCCTTGCTCATGCATGGAATGATCCGTGAGATTAGAAAAAGGAGGTGGGGTTGGATTCTGCAGTAGCTTGGAACCTGTTCCTCACTGTCTTGAAGACAGTAAGTTTGACACTACTGCAGAGAACCTCAAGGCACATTTGACAAACCTTTCACCTTTGCCTTTCCTATTTCCTTTTGGGGATATTCTCTTTTTTTGGAATTACTTCAGGCAGATGGATTCCACAGCAGTATAAAGGTCAGGTATTCTGTTCCTTTATTCCAAAAGGGAAGGGGAGGCTTAAGTCTTATACTGGAATGGAGTCTTAAACTCAGCAATTTATTTAAAGTTCCATATGGTGATATTAATGCCATAATCCCTTTGTGTCCTCAGGGCTCTCAACTTGAGAGATGCATATTTCCACATTTCAGAGAGGCCGTGTCATTGGGAATACATATTTCTGGGTCAGACAGAAGCACTGTCACTAGTGGGGTCTTCCCTTTGGAATGTCCACAGCACCATGTGCCTATATGAAATGCTTAGCATTGGTGACATGGCTTTTCTCAGGAATAAAAAGATGTCATGTCTACCCTTACATGGATGATTGATAAGAATTTGAATGATTCGGGAAATAATATTGTTTCAAAACAATTTGTCAGTTATTCCAGAAGGGGCTGTGGTTATATTGGAACAAATCCACTATACTACCAGCTCAGAAGCAAGCCTTTATAATGTATGAGCACTACTGAATATCTCTCTGCCTCAGATTTCACCTCATTCAAGACCTCATAGCTGTTCTGAAAATGAATCTGCTAGTTCAACTGAGAACACTTATTGTTTTAGTCATATGGTCTCTCATACTGGGATGGCACTTTGTCATATAACACACGAGACTTCTTCAAAATTGATTGAATGTGCTTTCCTTGAAAAGCTGTTAGAGCACCCGATTAGACTAACTTAAGTTATGGACACTGGATGTTATGTAAGGTGCTCCAATCTTTCCCCAAATACTGGAAGTTGTGATAGGCACACAATCTACAATTAAGAGCATCAGTGCTGGCACCATCATTCTTCAAATTTTAAAACAAACAAAAACTTAGAAGCAGAAGTGGAAATGTTTTTCTGTGTAGAACCATGTATTTGCTTCAATTCATAGCTAGCACTATTTCATTTTGCTTTGAATTCTTTGTTTTAATTCCATGATGAGCAGTTTGATGGTACTCCAGGGAGAATTTCCATTGCAAATCACGGAACTCTTGGTGTTTTGCATGCTCTTGGCACCATGATCACAGACACTTCTAGAAAGCAATGAACTTTGGGGTTGTGTGCATTCTGAGCACACTGATCGGAGCTCTTGGTGTTAGGTCCATGATTCCTTATCTACCCTCTGCTGTAAGTAGTGATATTGGGAGCATCCTTTAACTCTATCAGTTTATTGTGTCCAGGTAATTTAACTAATACTGCCTGTGGTGAGTAAGCGTTCCTGGGTGAACGAAGGGGGGGACTGATGCCATCAACTTGTATAAAGGCTAAGCTTTCATAGAGAGGGGGAAGGATTTCTAGCCTTTTATGATTTAAAGAAATCCAAATAAGATATGGAAATGCGCAATTAAGGTGCCCAATCAAACTTATCCCTGTCCTGTAGTGATACCATGAAAGAAAACTATGAAAAAACTGTATCTTTTAAAAATCAGGTTAATATAATCTAGAACTACTATCTCTTATTGCATACCATTGCTACAGGCCAGAGTTAAGGCTGTTTGGGTGCCTTAGGCCTTGGCTACACTTACCAGCTAGTTCGACGGCTGGAAATCGAAGTTCTGGGTTCGACTTATCGCGTCTAGTCTGGACGCGATAAGTCGAACCCGGAAGTGCTTGCCGTCGACTGCGGTACTCCAGCTCGGCGAGAGGAGTACCGCGGAGTCGACGGGGGAGCCTGCCTGCCGCGTGTGGACCAAGGTAAGTTCGAACTAAGGTACTTCGACTTCAGCTACGTTATTCACGTAGCTGAAGTTGCGTACCTTAGTTCGAATTGGGGCGGGTAGTGTAGACCAAGCCTAAGTTGTCTGTTTCCATAACCTAACAAATTTGGATTTCTTTTAAGCCTTGCATCCGAAGAAGTGAGGTTTTTACCCACGAAAGCTTATGCCCAAATAAATCTGTTAGTCTTTAAGGTGCCACCAGACTCCTTGTTGTTTTTGTAGCCTTAACTCTGAATTTCCTGAGTTTATACTACTTCATTTTCACCCTGAAGCTGCTAATACATACTCTTAGCCTTAACGCCATTTTAACAAATGTTTTTGTCTTGGAATATATCCCCGCACTGAACATTTAAATCCATGAGGGAATGTACATGCAGCCTCAAATGTCAGTGCTTTCTTGAAGTTTCTGAGCTCAGGGTGCTGAGGTGGAAGCATCACACCAAGAGTGTGGATCTACATAGGTATATACCTGTGCAAACTCAAAATTACAGGTGAGTAACCTTCCTTTTCCGTTTCTTCTCTTGCGTATCTTAGTATTAATGAGTATATGGTTATGTTGTGTTGCGTTTTCCATTTAAAGAAGAGGTTACATTTGTTTTTTAAAAGCAAATTACCCATTACTAAAAGTGTGCCATTTGAGCAATATAATTCTTCTTTCTGTTTTGCCAGCCCCTCAAAAGACACTTTCTAATTTTCTTGTATTTAAACGTGTATTAGTACTGTCAGCCACTGGGCTAGTTCTTTAACACTCTTCCTGTATTTCTTTTTCCATTGTAATTTTAAATTGGTTAAATCATAATTTACTTCCACTTCTGAAACTCTTGCATAATGTTGTTAATGGAGGATGACTGGCTGCTATATTCCACCCCAGAAGTGATTAATTTCAGAGGACTAAGTGGTCTCTGCATATTACACACACCGCTACTATATAAACAATTTTGTAATTTACATAGCCTCCATTTTTGGAAAGCTTACCTTATAAAAATGTATTCGCTCCCATTTTCTGATTTCATCACTATTTTACTTAACACTGGATTCAGACTAAATTGATCATCTTTTCTTCCACCTTTCTGGAATAAGAAACTATCTACTACTCAGTCAGTCATATATGCTTTTTTTCAAAAGATACCTTTGTAATTAAAATACATCATAATTTTATTTTTAAAATTCATGTTTTTGCTGTTTGATCTGTAATGTACCAATCTTCTCATTTACTATTAAGCAGCCTATAGCACACTATCCTTATTTAAGGCCCCATTCAGCTAGGTGTTCAGGCACATGTGTAAATTTAACATGCATATTGTCCCATTAAATTCAGTGGACCTACTCATGTACTTAAAGTTACTCTTGCTTGAGTACTTTGCTGAACGGGGGCCAAAATTCCCATCTTTTAATCCGTAGACTTTTGCTGTTTCTGTCTCACATCTGTCTGTGCTTCAGTGCTTGTATATTTTGATATATTAGCACTACACTAGATCCTTTCCTTCTAGCGCTTAATATTTGCTATGTAGATCTAGATTATTTCACTCCTGTCTTTTCTGACCAAGTAGCTGCAATGCCTTCTAAAGCAGAACTATGTTTATTCACGGCAGCCTCTACTACTTCCTATGCTCGTGTTGAGACACCTAAGAAATGTTTTGCATGCTTTTCTCATTGATACTTTGTCAGTATTTTGTTACTAGATACATTGTCTTCATTGTAAAAACAAGGCCTTGTTTTAGATAATTTGATTTTATATATTTTTTTTTTACTGTACAATTCTCCAGGCGGAAACTGTTAACTTTTTTCAGCTGTCACCCCAAATCCACTGTCTATAAAAGTTCTTGATGAATGTTCATTTAATTTACTTCATAATGGGCTGCAATAGCCTGAAAGCAGATTTTTTTAAGAAAATGACAACCTCACATTTTTTTCCCAGGTGTTGGTGAGCCATCCTTTCAGCCATCAACATACATGGCTAGTCTGGATATCAGCAGCTTGTTTCTCTCCCTCCTCTGAGGTCTTAATTTGGGTTTTATTCCAGGTTTATTGGTTTGTTTTTTAATATTCTGGCTGAAGCTAGAACTTAGAGAAACTATTCTGATTCATCTTCTAGTTTGCTTATTGAACAAAATCCGTCTATGGCTTAAAAGCGTTAAGGTACCTTTTTGTGATCACTTGCCACCTTTTGAAACCTTGACTTCCAACCTGAAACAGAGTTCCGCCTGAGAAGATGGAATAATTGTTTGTTTATTTTTGTTCCCATGGAGCCTTTCAGAACTGTCATTACTTAACTTCTTAGAATTATGGTATTTTCCAGCCTTCCATCCAGACAAATGCTTAAAAAGACTTGTATCTACCTTTCCAGTATCTAAATGGTTACCAAATTGTTATTGGAAACTAAATGACAAAATTATTGGGCTGTTCTCCGGATCAGATACACTCTTGGGGGTGGGGGGGAACGCTTCTCTTTATCAGTACACACACACGCATCAGCATGTGCATAGCTGTATTTTTTTAAATTTTTAGGCTATCTTTGAAAATTTGTTTTTCCACTTGGTTTTGCTTAGCTTAAAATACTGCTGATCTCTTATTAAAAAAAAATCAATTTTCATTAAAAATTTTGGTAAAGAAGTAGGTAATTATGAAATTTTGCATGGGTTGCCTAAATTTAAAAAATGAGAGCTTTTCTTTAGTCATCAGTAATCAGCTAGACCACCTCTTTTAGTTCTGTCCTTCTCCATTAAAAGAAATGAACTCTATTTTCCCTTCCACTGTCCCACCATAATTGATATATATTACACCAATATAAAAATCACCAAAAGGAGACAAAGTTATCATTTAAAAGTAGAAGTTGCTGTCAAAATGGTATCTTAATGGCAGCTGTAAATGTTGTCCTTTGATATCTTTCTGGAGACTGAGCTATGAAGATCTATTGATTGACAGATGTTTGTATTAAACTGTGTTAGGCCACAGGGGAGACACTTTTTTGCATCATTTCACAAAGTAGCTTTAGGGTGTAGGATAGTGCTGCAGGCAAGAAAAGCAATTTGACATTCTCTTAGGCTAGAGACATGTTATCTTAAATTTAAAAGTTAATGCACTTAATCCCTTGGTATATAAAAACTGAACTGAGTTCTTGGGAGCGGAACATTTTTGTCCTCTATAAATCAAGGTTAACATTTCTGTTTTTTAAAGAGAGAGATCCACTTGAAAATAACATATGACAGTTACTAGTGCAATCTATAATTACTGTGACTGAAAAAAGTTAATGGTGAAAAGAGATTTTTTTTCTGTTTCACTGTTGACCTGTACGGTCAACTCATCTCTTGCTGATCCTTACAAGCATCGGTGGGAGAAACAGGAACTCACCTTTTTATTTTAAATTCGCACAAATTCTTCTAAACTGACTAAACATGTCCCTTTACTTAAAGGGTATATGCAGATTTATTATTGTGTTAATGTTGGCTTAGACAACATAAAACTTAAATCTAAAATGTTACCATTTTTAATAGAAAATATTGAATAGATTTTATAAAAACAATTAAATTAAGATTACTGTCCATCCTTTTTGTTGTAAAGTTGTACTAAAATCTGGTGGGGTTTTTTGGTTTTGGGGTTTTGTTCTTTTTGTTTTGTTTTGTTTTTCACCAAAATATGAAAGTCCACTGATACTGATGGATGTTTGTCTACACAAGAATTGGGGGAAGAATATTTTCTAGCTCTTAACAGTTTTGTATTTTAAATTATATACTAAGGGATGTGAATATTCATTTTTGGTCAGATGTTGCTATAGATGCAAAGTGATGAAGAGTTTCACAGCTAATCTGTTAAATTGTTTGTTTTTAGAGCATAAAAATTGAATGTAAAGAACCTGATTATCTAATTTACAGTTATCATTAATTTGTTTAGTGCTGTCATCTACCTTACAAAACTACTTAATTTTTCAAGATCAAGAATGAAAAATATTACCTCTGTAATATAAGCTTTGAGGTTTCCTTTAACTTCTTGGTTTAAGAAACTTAGTCAGACTCCACTTCGAAACTATATTTTTGATTCTTTAAAAAGCAGTTCTGATCTGCAAAGTGACTTTTAAAAGTGGCATTGCATAGCTCCAGATTTGTCTAGATGATTTCATATCCCATTTGCTCAGTTTCCATGTGAATGGATATCTTGTCTAACTGCTAAACCTGCACATTCATTCTTCAGTCTGAAGGTCAAGTTCTTTCCTTTCTGACTTCTGCGTCATCATTAGTAATAGATTTTAGAGGTCAGATTTTTCTCCCCTACTCCCTGTGGTCAACCTTGTTGTCCTTAAACAATGCCCGGAGTTAAATAGAACATAACTTGGGAGAAATGTATGTAGCCTCGTAATTTTATGTCTTCTGGTTTGGTAGCAGGAGGATGCATTGGCACAGCAAGCCTTTGAAGAAGCTCGGAGAAGAACTCGTGAATTCGAGGACAGAGACAGGTCTCATCGGGAGGAAATGGAGGTGAGGGTTTCACAGCTGCTGTCAGTAACTGGTTAGTACTTTACCAAAAATCTAGATTATTTCCTATAACTTGTCTGTCTGTATGTATAATGATCGGGAATTCCTGTTTGTTTTAATTTTGCTGTTAAGAAAATAGTAAAGCATGATTTAATATCCTACTTAAGTTATTAAAACTTGAAAAGGCACATGGAAAACAGGTTTTTATTTGCATACACGTAAGTTGGTGTTACCATTTTCCCTGTAGGTTGCCCCAATTACTGGTTGCAGACTCGTGACTAGGGCCCTACCAAATTCATGGTCATGAAAAATGCGTCATGGACCGTGAAATCTGGTCTCTTTGTGTACTTTTACGCTATACTATACAGATTTCACAGGGAAAGACCAGCATTTCTCAAACTGGGGATCCCGACAAAAAAGAAGGTTGAGGGGGGGGGGGGGATTTGCAAGGTTAATGATGGGATGTTGCAATATTGCCACCCATACTTCTGCACTGCCTTCAGACCTGGGTGGCTGGGAGAGTGGTGGCTGCTGGACCAGATCAGAAGCAGGGCCAGTGCAACCCATTAGGCGACCTAGGCGGTCGCCTAGGGCACTAGCATTTGGGGGGTGGCATTTTGGGTCCTTCGGCGGTGACCCCATAATGACAGCATGACTAGTCCCCTCTCAAGCTTTAGTAGATTTCTTTCCTGGTATCACTCAACCCTATCTCATCTCTTCTTGTCTTCATGGTCTCCTTGCTAAGTGAAAAGGGAAGATCTGGGGAGTGAGACCAAAAAGAAGGGCTGGTTCAGAAAGTAAGTCAAGCTGGGGAACAGGCCTGTGGAGACTGGTGAAGTCAGTAAGCTAAGAGTGGAAGGCATGAGGAAGAGCTGCGCTGGGCTGGTCTCTAAGGAAAAGCTGGTTAGAAAGGCCTCAGGCAATTTACTTGGTTAGTTACGAGAGAGTGCCTTCGCTACCTCTACTCTAGGAATCACTGCCATGCATTCTTGCCAGCCCCAAATGTTTAAAAATGCATAATCAGTCCCCTAACTGCCCCCACCCCCACCCCAAAAAATGATATAGGCTTAAGTCATGAGATTTAAAATAAAATAAATGTTGGGTACTTTTTGTTTGCCTTCAGGTGCTGGAGTCTTTAGGGTTCACAATTTCAATCTCTGCAACCTTTTCTCTGCAACCATAAGGGGCTAGAAAGTTACTGATTTTAATGAAAACTGAGATTCTACTGTTAAGCTTGTACAGACGCAGTGAAGTCTAATGGTGGATGAGTTCAGAGGTGTAACTAAGAGCATAATTTGGCCTTCAAACATCGTATTCATTGAGTTTTCACAGTGCTGACAAAAGAAACATCTTAGAATTGACATCTTGGAAACTGAGCACATGTAATCTGTAGCTGAATTACAATAAGGGTGGAACCTCACCAGTACCAGTATTGGTTTCTTTTGAGAGTAAACTACACTTTTAATTAATATTGAAAACTTGGAAATCTTTAAACTTCTTTTATACTGTTTAGCATGGCATGATCAGCAAATCTGGGAACCACTAGACTTTTTAACATCTCATCATTTAGTTCTCCTATGGATTGCAACAATGTCTGTATAAAATTAAAAAATTTCAGACTGTAGTACTATAGTTGAAATAGCTTTAATAGAGACCAGATTCCAGTTTGAGAGAGAGAGAGAGAGAAATCTTGTAATACTCCACCCACCGCTACCCAAAAGAGAGGCGCCAGCTCTTTGGAAATATTCATCCAGAGCTTGGCAGCATATGAAAATGATCACAGATTTTGTTCTTTATTTATACAGCTTTCTTTCTTAGTAGAGATGTTTACTTATTCTTAAAGTCTCTACCTAGATTATTTTTCAAATGTCGCAAACGGGTAGATCATTGCCAAAGAACGATCCCTAAACTAGGCATTTGAACAGTTAAACTATTTTTTGTTAATAAAGAGAGAGTATTATTTTTTAACGACAATAAGATTAGGCACAGTGGTACTTTCAGAAACATAAAATAGAGATTGCAATAGCTGCACCATAATGAAACTTTTGGTAGAATAATAGAATAGTAGAAAATAGAGTAGAAAAGCAGTGCTTTTTTTTAAAAAAAAAAAAAAAATCTGTTTACACCTACAGGCATAATAAAAGCTTTTTAGAGAATATATACAGTATATCTGAGATTATTTGTATCTTCTTCCAATCTCTTCCTGTCATGGTCTGTTTTCAATATGGATTACCCAGGGATCAGTGCTAGGACTGTTATTATTTAATATATTTATTTAAAAATCTGGAAGCAAAGGTGAATGTTAAGGTGCCCAAATGTGTGGATGATAATTATTTCAGATACTAGAGATCCGATAATTATGGTTGGACAAAGCAGCAGTTATTTGAATTGAGTCTTTGCTGAAGTCTTGGAGCTGGCAGGAGGCTCTCAGCTGCAAAGTGATATTGCTGTTCCTGCTGTGTCTCTCACAGGAGTCTATTTCCACACCAGAGGGGTGGGTTGGAGGGCTCTGGCTCCTGAAGAAATTAAGGTGTAGTTCCAAGAGTAGCTTTCCATGTTGTGTGGACATAATGCAGTTTATTTAAGTAGCAATTTCACTTTGTATTTTAACTGAGCTTCTAATACAGTGCCAGCTAGAAAGATTTTGATGAAGAAAAGATTGCAGGACCCCAGGCTAGTGGAGTCAGTACATGTTGGAAGTAACATAGTCTGTATTCAGTCACAAAAAGCTGCAATCATCTACTTTTTGCCAGCTGTTTAGTGCAGCAGGAGGTACCAAAATGGTGGTCTTACAGCAAGGAATGGGTAAAGTGGAATGGAAAAATTGTATGCTCCTGTCATGGTGTCTACAGATAATTTTTGTGAGGGTTAGCTTTGTATTGTGGGAATTAGTTATAGAATGGAAACAGTTTTTTGAAAGGTTGGATTGTATACATTCTATGACAAAAGCTCAAATTTTAAAAAAAATTTCCCAGCCCATTCTGTTGTGCATGAGCTTGGCCAGACATGTTCTGCTGAGTCTAATTTTCTTGAGATTGAGTTGTCCAAAGCTTTCTGAATACGTTTCATGCAACAACAAAAATCAGTGGTTTAAAAATCTATTTTTTCTTGTTTGTGTTCATTTCACATATTACTGCAGTTCTCTCTGTAGCAACACTGCAAGTAAAGACGCAGAGTGGCTTGCTCCTCCCTGAAATAGCCTGGTCTAGCAATTGGTCTGTTTGGTGTCCTGTGATAAATACATGCATGTTTGTTTTTAAATCTAGGATACACACACAATAACAAATTAGTTTCCAACATACCTCTCTGGTAATGCCCCCACAAAGATTTTTCTCTTACAGTTCGTTCTCCAAATTTTCTCCATTTTACTTACGCTGTAATTCCTAAATAAATAAAAGATCTTCACAGTTCAAGTTTCCCAATTTAAGGAAACTTCATTACTTTTTGATATCTTGCTAACTCTTCCCTCGCCCTGAAAAAAAAAAAAATCCCAGAAATTTTGAAGGAAATCCTTCTCCATGTACAGGATAAAACCCTGGCTCTGGATCCCATCCATAAAGGTTCCAGGGATGTATAAGGGCCACCCATGGAGAGGCCATGTGCTTCTTTACCAGCTGTGGTCCTACTTTTCCCCAAAGAGCTCTAAATCATGATCAGGCCAAGAGTTGTTAATTTACATTCATAATTTGGATTGTGTGAATTCTTCATTTGTACTGTTGCCTAGAGCCATCACAATAGCTGCTTTTGTTTAAAAGGTAGCATGAAATTGCAGCTTTTTGACATCTTATGCTGAAAAATTGACCCAACCCAATATCCTGTTTTCTGTCGTGAAATGTCAGTTTTTGGGACAGTTAAAGAAAAGTTTTTAAATATAAAATACTTAAGATTTTTATATTGATGTGAAAGTGTTCTTTTTCTAGGATAAAATCTGAAATGTTTTCTTTTGAGGAAGTATTGTTTAAAGGCTAGTATAGCTGTTATAAATATATAATTAGTATTGATCTTTCAGTCAGTATTTCTCTGTTGCTCAGCCCCCTTCTAACCTTCATTGACTGAAAGAAGATGCTTACATTACAGTATTTCCTCATTTGCAAAATTGATTTTCTCTGTACTATATTCAGCATTGATTGTGTACAGAACATAAATTGTTGGGATTTTTTTTAATATATGCACTATGTAGCACTTATAGGCTAATATTAGCTGTTTTGAATCTCTTGTAGAACAGTAACAAGGCGAAATGATTATTGGAATGTTTGACTATGTTAACATCTTGTATCTCAGACATTTTTTTTAAAGTTACGTTCAGCTTGAAATTGGTTAAATACAGTAAAATAACAAAAGGTCAGTTATATCCGTGTGATGGATTCCATTCGACTTAAAAGATCCAATTTGTCATTTGGACCAGACACATTACCAATATATGATAAGTTGCAATATGATTGAAGCTTCTGGATAAACTTGGCATATGTCCAGAAGGAAAGTCTCCCTTGTATTGTCTGTGCTTGAAGTCAGTAGCGCAGTTTCAGATCTTTCTTACAAAATCCAACTAATCTATTAGAAGTTGAACTGTTCGTGGGCTTTTAGTAAAGGAAGCTGTGTCTTTAGAAAATAGACTTGACAGGAAACACAGAATGGAATCTTGATGGAGGTTGATGTTAAATGCTTTATATAATCTTTGTCAAGAAAGCTACTAAATTTTATGTTCCCAATGATTTTATTTTAAAAGCTTGTCAGTAGGTAGGTAGTCCTAAAAGCAACTAACTGCCATTCATTGTTCAGGTTTTTTATTGTTCATAATGTAGCTTGATTTTTCATTTATTATTTAGTAAATAATAGAGGCAGATACTTGATGCCAAAGAATATAGCATATCTAATCTGTTTATCCCAGTAGTGTGTAGCTGCCAAAATACAATTAAGAATCACATTACAGTTGCCCATGAAAGAGACTTCTGTGACCATTTCTTGATTCATCCTCCATTGTTTTAGATTTTCTGGTCTCTTCTTTCCTCATCTCTCCATGGGAAATTTATGCTTTAAATATGGAGACATTTGAGGGATATCATATGATGTAATAGCTGTAACCAACTAATAAACTATAAAAAAAAATTTCAGAGTAGCAGCCGTGTTAGTCTGTATCCGCAAAAAGAAGAACAGGAGTACTTGTGGCACCTTAGAGACTAACAAATTTATTAGAGCATAAGCTTTCGTGGACTACAGCCCACTTCTTCGGATGCGTTGCTGGTCATCAATGTGTACCATGTATAGCTTCGTTTCCGTTTAAATGAACACTGTGTATGTTCTTGTCAGCAATCAAAGTATTGATACCTACGGCCATGATTTTCCAAAATAGGAGCCTAAAGGTAAGGTCCACAAAAGTTTCCAAAGTGTTCAACCCAGTAGCTCCTATTGAAGTCAGTGGGCATTCAGCACTTTGGAGAATGAAGCTACCTATTTACAATCCAACATATGGACTTAGGAGCCTACCTTTAGGCTTCTACTTTGGAAAAATTGGCCTAAATTCATACCCATGATTGTTATTATTTATTATTTAATATTTGTTATGAACACCCAAAAGCTCAGTCAGTATCAGGGCCCTCCCTTGTTCTGAATGCTGTCAAAACAAATAAACTGGTCCCTGCCTTGAAGAGCTTACTATATAAATAAACAAGGCAGACTATATGTCCGCAAAATGTCAGATCCATAACACTGTACTTCTAATTTACTTAAATGGCATATTCTAAGAATATTATTTAAAATTAGGTCCCAACTTAATTACCTGACAGGTCTGCACTAAGAATTTTTGCTCCCGGCTGCTGTTGATGAGCTCTCATGCACCAAATGAGGTGTACAAACCAGGAATCTTAAACTCTGGACTGGATAGCTGAATGAGTGACATGTAACTTTCAAATATTTGGTCTTCATTCTGCACCTAGTCATGGGACCTTCCAGGTACTGCTTTAGCCTCCAGTGCAAGTTGGAGCACACTCATAGCTAGCTGTCATGACTCCCAAGGATTTGTTCTGGCAGCCAAAGCATTGCTGATCTACAGCCCTGACATGCCCATGTGAAAAGTAGGGTGGACTAAGGCAGGCTTTTCTAGCTTTATCCCACCCAGGGGTTCCTCTGCACCAGGGAAATACCTAATTAATAGTGTCTACCATATCCAGTAACTCTGTGCTGTTGGCTAAGAAGAAAGGCAATTGTAAGCAAAGAAGTTTGTAGTTAGTAAATACAACGCTGTTGAGGGAAAATTGTATGGACTCTAAAATTGTCCTTTGCTGTTGCACATTCTTTTTTTCTCACCCCATTGGGCTAGTACTTTAAAAGGTGTTAGCCAGATCATCTCCTTAGCCAGAAGAACCTAGGGAGGACTCTGGGGACGGACAGTGTCATCTAAAATTCCCTCTGAGATTATTCTCTTCCCCTCCGCCCCACATGCATGCAATTCCATTCTGTGTGTGGAGAGGGGGATGGTCTGTTGTCGTCATCTCCCTGTCCCTAAATTTAGCTGGTGCCCAATGGTTCATGACAAGCCAGGGCCATCTTCATGGAAGTCCTCTCCCTTCCCCCTGCCTTCTCCCCACATCTAACCCTCAGCAAGGTCTCCACGTGCTTCTGGATCCCCCTGACCCATAGCTGCCCCCAGGATTTTGAGAGGGGCAGCAGCTTGGGGTTGTATTGTCTTTTCTGGGACAACTCCAGTGGGCTAAAGGGAGAGTTGTTCATACCCCTCTCCAGGCTCCTTCTCCAAGAATCTCTGAATCCATAGAGATGCTTCTGTAAGCTCCAAAGTGGAAGTGAGGTCACAGTGCCAAAGAGATGGGAGGCTTGTGTATATAAGATTCTCTCTGCATGGATTTATGGGTGGTGATCAGGGATATTAACATCTGACAGTCCCTGTCCTGCAGAGCTCACAATCTAAGGCCCTAATCCTGCAATGAGCCCAGTGCCCACACAGAGCTAATTGCGGAATCAGGGCCTAAAATGAGACCGCATAAATAGGTGTTACAAATGGAAGAAATGGGCAGAGGGGGATAAGGTAATAGCGATAATGTATGGTTACATAGATTAGCTATTTGTACAGTTTAGATTGTAAATTATTTGTATTGTGCTAGCACCTAGGAACCCAAAGTACAGACCAGGGCCCCACTGTATTAGACATTCTACAACCACAGAACAAAAAGGTGGTCTTTGCTTACGATCTAACTAAAGAGTAGTTGCTTTTGAGTCAGCCATAGTTTTTGTTTTTAAGAAACAAATTAACAAAAAATAAAATGTATTCTATACTAGCCCACTACCTAGCCATTATCCATTGGCCTATACGTATACTGGAGTAAAGTTCTGACATAGCTGGCCAAAGTGAGTGTGCAGAAGAGCATAGCAGCAAAATTAACTCCCAACACCCTTTCTTTTGTTGATCTTTGAGAACAATGATGATTATTTCTGTTTTAAATTGTCTTTGTAGGACTTGATCGCAGTACATTCTCTACTCTTCTCTCTCCCCCCTAGCCCCCCCCTTTTTTTTTTTTGCAGCGTCTGGACCAGTTGAGTATAAATAACAGTCTAGACTAACATGTCATGAGGAGGATTTCAAATGTCTTCTGCCAAATAGGTTCCTGCATTTTTCAGTCATCATACCATCTCCTACTTTCTTTAGAGATTTTAGATGGCTTGTTGCCAGCTATAATTCCTTCCATATTGCAAAAGAGTTGCATGGTTTCATGTGCTGTAAGTTGAGTGAAGTTTCTTGGGTGTTGGAAACTCCCTGTGTTGCCACAGCATTGACTGTTCTATTTCAGGATACTTAGAATGAAACTGTCACTGTTAATCATAAAACGTTAGGTTTAAGAAACATCAGTACACTGGGTTCTGTCTATATTTTTGCAAAGTCAACAAATTGGTAAAATACAAGCTCTTCTCATAACCAAATGTTTATGCTAAGGTCATTTCTATTTTATCACTTTGAATAATTGTCATTCATCTGTTCTTAGTGAAAAGTACTAAACTCTGCTAATACATTTCTACTGCTTGTTAAGCAATTCCCTGAGCATCAAACCTAGGATTTTCAAATACTCTCATTCAAATTTAACTTCAGCATCCTACTGAAAAGTGGAGTATGCAGTAGTAAGATGATGATGATTTTTTCCCTCAAATTTGGTGTGTGATTCATTGAAAAAATATTTTGTTTCTAAATTGAAAAAGGCAGATGCAGTTTTTGTTTAAATGAGTCTCCCTCAATGTTCAAAAACTCAGACAGCACAATATTTAATGACAGATCTGTGTGTGTGTGTGACGTTTTAGTATTTTCTTTAATTTTTGAAATATGCATTTTATGGCTAATTATTACAACAGTCCCATAGGGGATTGCTTAATGGTATAGAAGCATCAGGTTTAAAATACAGAGCATTCTTCAAATCATAAGTTTTAAACCTGGCAAAGTTGACTTACGCTTTTTATGTTTCTGTGGTGGATAAATTGAATTCCTGATAGTATACTGTGTGGAGGTTTTCCAGATACAGCCTTACTGAAAACTGAGGTTCTTCTTCGAGTGCTTGCTCATATCCATTCCATTAGGTGTGTGCGCGCCGCGTGCACGATCGTCGGAAGATTTTACCCTAGCAACACCGGCGGGTCGGCTGTGGAGCCCCCTAGAGTGGCGCCTTCATGGCGCTGAATATATACCCCAGCCGACCCGGCGCCCCCTCAGTTCCTTCTTACCGCCCCTGACGGTCGTTGGAACTGTGGAGCGCGGCATAGCTGATCTCCACTCTCCCTAGCGTACTTAGTCATTCAGAGTTATAGTTATAGTTGTAGTTATAGTGTTTATAGTTCAATAGTTTAAACTTGTTATAGTTGTTATTATAGTTTAAGGGGTTAAGGGGGTCGTCTCCCCCTTTCTTCCCCGGCCGCGGGCCCGGGCTCATGCCCAACGCTCCCGGCTTCAAGCAGTGCGCCTCCTGCGCTAAGCCTATGCCAACGAGCGACCCGCACGACTCCTGTTTGAAGTGCCTGGGAGAGTCCCACCAAACAGACAAATGCAAGATCTGTAAGGCCTTCAAACCAAGAACCAAAAAGGAGCGGGACTTTCGGCTCAGGCAACTCCTAATGGAGGCGGCACTTAGCCCGGACACTCCTTCCACGGGCCAGACTCCGACGCCTAGCACTTCGGTGCGCAGTGCCCCGGCGGCACCGGCTATGACGACCACGCGAGTGGCGTCAGACAAGCCTCCCCGGCACCGGACCTCGTCGGCACCGCAAACACAGCAAGTGCCGCGGCGCCGGTCATTATCCCCAGGGCATAAAAAAGCCCATAAGACGGGGACGTCCGTGCCGAAGGCGCCGGCTCCCCCAGTGCCGGGGGTAGAGCCGCGTCCGCCGGTGGAGCAACGGAAACAGGCGCCTCCAGCACCGTCGACTCCGGCGCCGAGGCCGTCGAGTCCGGTACAAATAGCGTCTCCACCGAGGCCGGCGGTGATACAGTGTCTCCCGTCGACTCCGGAGACCTTCGAGGCGGCGAGAGACTTGATAGCTCTCACGGAGCCGGCACCGCCTCAACCACCGGCACCGACTGCACCGCTGACTCGCCCGGTACAGTCAAGAGGGAAACCTGCCTTGATGCGCCCTCCATCACAAGGGCTGGAACCTCGGCGCCGATCCAGGTCCCGAAGCAGGTCCCCACGCCGCTCGCAGTCCCGGCACCGAATATCGCCTCGGCGCCGGTCGTACTCGCGGTCAAGATCTTCTTCGCGGCACCGCTCTACGTCTCGGCACCGATATGATCGTCGGCACCGGTCAACGTCGAGACGTAGTTCTCGGCACCGCCACGCTCGACGCTCGACGCCGAGGGGCCGATCCCGGCACCGGGCATACTCTAGGTCCTCGTCGAGGTCCAGATCCGACTCCCGGCACCGACGAGGTCATCGGCACCGGTCGCGGTCCCGGCACCGATCGCCGGCACCGCACAGAGATAGATCATCTCCGGACCGGCACCGTGCGGCACCGCAGACCACGGGGATCGTTTCATCTTGCGCGGCACCGCCATGGCCGTCAAGATCGGCATCTCGCTCATCGGAGGACCTGTCGAGATCGGCATACCCCCCTCAGGGACAGGCCGAGGAACGAGACTTGGGCCATTGGCAGGAGAGGGCAGAGGACCACCCTCATGGACCATCTCACTGGTCGTTTTGGACCCCGTGGGCGTACCACCAGGAGCAAGGGGCTTCACTACCATCGACCTCTCGCTCGGGTCACTCGGCCAGAAGGGCCCCAGAATCCACCATCTCTCGGCCTCCGCCTGGAGGCGTAGAGGCTTCTGTGTCCACACCACCCGACACCGTGGACCCAAGTACAGGTGACGCTCCGACCCAAGACCAGGGGGACCGGGCCCCCCCCCTTGGATCCACTACCGCCGGAGGCGTCCTCCTCCTCCTCTCCGGATGAGGCAGTGGCGGGCACTTCATGCACGGGTCCCCCTCCGATAGATCTTCGGGCTCACCAGGATCTCCTCCGCAGGATGGCCCGTAACATGGACCTGCAGACGGAGGAGATAGTGGAGGTGCACGACCCGATCGTGAATATCCTTGGATCGGATGCCCCATCGAGGGTGGCGTTACCCTTGATCCGCACGATCCAAACGAACGCGAATACGATATGGCAGACTCCTGCCTCCATTCCACCCACAGCGAGAGGGGTGGAAAGGAAATACTTTGTCCCATCTAAGGACTATGGGTACTTGTACACACACCCCCAACCGTGTTCACTAGTGGTGGAATCAGTGAATGCACGAGAGCGCCACGGCCAGCAGGCTGCAGCGCCAAAATCAAAAGAGGCTAAGCGGCTTGATCTGTTCGGCCGTAAGGTTTACTCAGCCGGAGGGCTACAACTTAGAGCGGCGAATCAACAGGCGCTACTGAGCCGCTACAATTTCAACTCCTGGAACTCTATGGGGAAGTTTAAGGAGTTGATTCCCCAAGAGTCCAGGGAAGAGTTTGGAGCCATGGTCGAGGAGGGTAAGAAGGTGGCTCGGACCTCCTTACAGGCCTCCCTGGATATAGCGGACTCGGCCGCAAGGACCCTGGCCACAGGTATCGCTATGCGCAGGACCTCCTGGCTCCAAGTCTCGGGTTTGCCCCCTGAATTACAGCAGACCCTACAGGATTTGCCCTTTGAAGGACAGGGGCTGTTCTCGGAGAAGACGGACTCTCGATTGCAGAGCCTCAAAGACTCCAGGACAATCATGCGCTCCTTGGGGATGCATGTTGCGGGTCCCCAGCGCAGACCATTTAGGCCCCAGCCTCAACGTTTTTACCCCCCTCCACCTCTCCAGAGACAGGACCCTGCCAGAAGGCGAGGGCGAGGTGGTAGGAGAAGATGGGCTGGCCCTCAACCCGGTCAGAACCAAGGGCCACCAAGACCACCTTCAGGTCCTAGACAGAACTTTTGAAGGTGCGGTCGAGGACGGCGCCCCAGTCATCCCCCAGGATCCAGCTCCCTCCTTTCGGGATCGCCTCTCCCACTTCCACCGTGCTTGGTCCCTTATAACTTCGGACCGTTGGGTCCTCCGCACGGTGGAGAGGGGATACGCTATCCAGTTTTCTTCTATCCCCCCCTCCCACCCCCCTTCCCCGTCCCTCTTCAGGGACCCTTCTCACGAGCAACTTCTTATACAGGAGGTTTCTACGCTCCTTGCCATGGGGGCCATAGAGGAGGTTCCGATAGAGTTAAGGGGCAGGGGATTTTATTCCCGTTACTTCCTGATCCCCAAGTCCAAAGGAGGTCTGCGGCCCATCTTGGACTTGCGCGGACTCAACAAATTCGTAGTAAAGTTGAAGTTCCGCATGGTCTCTTTGGGGGCCATCATCCCTTCCCTCGATCCTGGAGACTGGTTCGCCGCCCTCGACATGAAAGACGCATACTTTCACGTTGCAATTTACCCGCCTCACAGACGCTTCCTGCGATTCGTGGTAAACACGGTGCACTACCAATTTGCTGTCCTTCCCTTCGGCCTATCCTCGGCCCCAAGAGTGTTCACGAAATGTATGGCTGTCGTGGCAGCGTACCTTCGTCGGCAAGGGGTACAGGTGTTCCCGTACCTAGACGACTGGCTGGTGCGCGGTCGCACCAAGGAGCAAGTTCAAGCTCACGTCCACAGAATAGTGCACACATTCAACGAGTTGGGCATCCTACTCAACAAGGACAAATCCACTCTAGAACCTACCCAGAGAATAGAATTCATCGGCGCAGTTCTAGACTCCAGACGTGCACAAGCCATCCTGCCAGACAACCGCTTTGGCACCATCACGAACCTCATTCAAGGGCTCAAGGCCTTCCCAACTACCACGGTGAGGTCGTGCCTTACCCTGCTGGGTCACATGGCTTCCTGCACGTACGTAACCAGGCATGCCAGACTTCGGCTTCGCCCGCTTCAAACCTGGGTGTCATCAATATACCGTCCACATCGGGACAGCCTGAACTTGGTGGTCACGGTCCCGAACTCGATCCTGGCCTCCCTCACCTGGTGGCTAGATCACAATGTGGTCTGCGAGGGGATGCCATTTCACGCCCCACAACCCTCTCTGCACCTGGTCACAGACGCGTCATCTCTGGGTTGGGGCGCCCATCTCAACGAACACCATACCCAGGGCCTGTGGACTGCATCCCAGTTAGCCCTGCACATCAATGTTCGGGAACTGATGGCGGTACGCCTGGCGTGCCAGGCATTCCTCAATCTCCTACGTGGCCGCTGTGTGTTGGTTCTCATCGACAACACCACGGCCATGTTTTACATCAACAAGCAAGGAGGAGCACGTTCGTCAATTCTATGCCAAGAGGCCATTCGCCTGTGGGACTTCTGCATCGCCCACTCGATCCATCTCACGGCATCGTTCCTCCCTGGAGTCCAGAACACTCTAGCGGACCGACTCAGCAGGTCCTTCCAAACGCACGAGTGGTCTATCCGTCCGGACATCATACATTCCGTCTTCCAGAAGTGGGGGTTTCCCCAGATAGACCTGTTTGCATCCCGAGACAACAGGAAGTGCCACATGTTCTGCTCCCTACAAGGTCGAGCTCCGGGCTCCCTCTCGGATGCGTTTCTCCTTCCCTGGAAAGACCACCTGTTTTATGCCTTCCCTCCGTTTCCTCTGGTCCACAAGGTACTGCTCAAATTGCGCAGAGACCAGGCACAGATAATTCTGGTCGCTCCAGCGTGGCCGAGACAACATTGGTACACCACACTGTTGGAACTCTCGGTTCAGACACCGATCCCGCTTCCATTATGTCCGGATCTCATATCTCAGGACCACGGTCGGCTGCGTCACCCCGACCTGCAATCACTCCACCTCACGGCGTGGCTGCTCCATGGTTCACCCAGGCAGAGCGGCAATGCTCACACTCTGTCCAACAGATCCTGCTGAGCAGTAGGAAACCCTCAACACGGACCACGTACCTGGCCAAGTGGAAACGGTTCTCCTGTTGGTGCGAACAACGAGCCACGTCCCCGTTGCAGGCACCCATTCCTCTCATATTGGAATATCTCCTCTCCCTAAAACAACAAGGGTTGGCGATATCTTCAATTAGAGTTCACCTGGCCGCTATATCGGCCTTTCACCCAGGGGAACTCGCGTCCTCGGTATTCTCTAACCCGATGGTTGTTAGATTCCTCAAGGGCTTAGACCGGACGTACCCGCAACAGCGTCATCCCGTCCCGACGTGGGATCTCAATCTGGTTCTCTCCAAACTCACAGGTCCTCCATTCGAACCACTAGCCACCTGCTCACTTTTGTACCTATCCTGGAAGACAGCCTTCCTCGTAGCCATCACCTCAGCAAGGCGAGTTTCTTAACTCAGGGCGCTTACATCCGAGCCCCCTTATACAGTTTTCCATAAGGATAAAGTGCAGCTTCGCCCACATCCTGCCTTTCTCCCTAAGGTGGTTTCTCCATTTCATATCAACCAGGACATATTTCTCCCGGTCTTTTATCCCAAACCACATGCCACTCGCCAGGATCAACGTTTGCATTCCCTGGATGTACGAAGGGCCCTGGCCTTCTATATTGACCGCACAAAGCACTTTAGAAAGACGACGCAACTCTTCGTTGCAGTGGCCGACCGAATGAAAGGCTCACCGGTCTCCTCACAACGCCTATCCTCCTGGATTACGTCTTGCATCCGGACTTGCTATGACCGGGCAGGTGTCTCAGCACCGCACCTCACCGCTCACTCCACGAGGGCCCAAGCCTCCTCGACTGCTTTCCTGGCACATGTTCCGATACAGGACATTTGTAGAGCGGCGGTTTGGTCATCAGTCCATACGTTTACAGCCCACTATGCACTAGTGCAGCAGTCCAGGGACGATGCTGCTTTCGGATTAGCGGTTTTGCACACAGCAATGTCTCACTCCGACCCCACCA
The DNA here is from genome assembly GCF_013100865.1 of Trachemys scripta elegans. Classification (NCBI taxonomy): domain Eukaryota; kingdom Metazoa; phylum Chordata; order Testudines; family Emydidae; genus Trachemys; species Trachemys scripta. The sequence goes on along the minus strand of NC_048310.1, from coordinate 35,648,014 downwards.
CCTAAGTTGGGCTTGGGAGTCACCTAATGGAATGGATATGAGCAAGCACTCGAAGAAGAAAAGACGGTTACTCACCGTTGTAACTGTTGTTCTTCGAGATGTGTTGCTCATATCCATTCCAAACCCGCCCCCCGTCCCCACTGTCGGAGTAGCCGGCAAGAAGGAACTGAGGGGGCGCCGGGTCGGCTGGGGTATATATTCAGCGCCATGAAGGCGCCACTCTAGGGGGCTCCACAGCCGACCCGCCGGTGTTGCTAGGGTAAAATCTTCCGACGATCGTGCACGCGGCGCGCACACACCTAATGGAATGGATATGAGCAACACATCTCGAAGAACAACAGTTACAACGGTGAGTAACCGTCTTTTCCGTCTTGTGTGAATACTAAAGATCCCATAAAAGTTGTAGATTAGCCCATGGCTGTGGCCAAAAATGTCCATACTTTTGCCCGGTATTATGCAGTGTTCTTGCCACCTGCACATTGCTTTGTTTTTACTCTTCACCTGAGAAGTGACGAAGTTTTTGTGAGGAAGTGTTTAATTTATTACGTGTGTGTGTGTATTTTTATATAGTTTTATATATATATAGTTTGAGAGAGAGTGTGTTCCTTCATATGCCTAGGATCTAAAGCACGATCTTGTTGTTTGTATGTATGTATTAATTATAGACAGTGGCCTACATGGTTTGGCAGAATGGTGATTGATAGAACAAGTACATGTTTCATATAGTTATACATGTACAGGTCATACAAATAAATGGGATGACTCCGTTGGGCTGAGCTGTCATTTCACTGTCAGAATTGCCTGTGTAACTCCCCACTCGTTGAAACGCAAAATTACATCTTCGTCAATATTTACTAGTAAGATAATATACTGTAATGAATGCTTTTCAATACACTTGATCATAATTTGTCATTCCTTTCACGTTATTTGAAAGGGCAGAGCTGGTGGTAGTTCCACAGTGGCTTGTGCAAAAACTTACAACTAGCTATGATGTCGTAAATCATGTGGGTACTTTCATGAATTTAAAAGAAAAGGCCACGTAAGAAAATTATAAATGCAACCATATGCTTGTACTTTGGAGTCTTCATTGAGATTTGACAGTAAAATTATTGTGGAAATAATTTGTTTATGAAAATAAACTTTTTTTAAAGCAGAAGTATCCTGTCAAGTGATTTGCTGTTTTTACTATTAGATGTGAAAACATGCACTGAAAGTAAATTTAGTAACTACATTTATTTAAGGTTTTGCATTGAGAAAATCAGCAAAATCGTAAATAGAGATCGCACTCCACTTGTTTCCAAACAGTGGGAGACTCTTGAAACTAGAAGCAATAATGTAAGCGAAAACAAAAAAAACAAGGTTAACCTTTTGCTAGCTAGTCTCAATGATAGTTTGGGTATACTTTTCAAAATTACAAAATATATTTTGTAGTAGGAAATAACTATACATCACAATTCTCCTTTTGTGGAAAGAAAATTGATCTGCAGCCTCATTAAAATTGAATAATTCAGGTTGTACTGTCATTAACACTGTAAAAAGGTTAATGAATTAATGTGTAAAAACTGATTTAAACAAAGTCTCTAAATTATCTGTAGTTTTATAAAGGAGGCAGGCAGTTTACAAAAGGCTTCCTTGGGTGCAAGGGACAGATGCCCTCTAGCATTTAAAAGCTTTAGCGCTGCGTGTGACTAATAGACTATTTCCTTTTTTAATTCAATTGTCTGCACACAGAAAGCTTTCTGAAAAATCAGGCTTTGTATACATTACAATGATGGGAGCTGGAATTGTCAATTTTCAGCTGAGAGGCCGGCAGAAAGGAATACAGCTTGCTCTGAGTATCACCAGTGTGTAAATGGTATAATAAAGGAAGACCCAGCAGTCTATGCCCCCAAAGAGCTTATAATCCAAATTGGACAGTAATGTTTGGACAGACAAATGCATCAAATCACTAGATGAAATTTTGATCTTAAATTAGATCTGAATTTTAACACAATTATTTGATTATTTCTGATTGGCTTCATAGAAGTGTGTTTAAGGAAGACTTGAGAGGGTGGCTATTTGGTGGATCTGCTGTGGAGGGACTTTCAAGCATAAGGATCTGCATGGAAGAAAGGTGATAAAAGGGCACTTATGTGGGGCGCTTGGAAGGAGTATAGATAATTGGAGTAAATGAAATGTAGACAGGAGCTGAGTTGTGCAGAGCCTTGAAGGTGAAGATGAGGAACTTGGATGCAGAAGATGAGAAGAAGCCTTTGGAAGGAATCTAAGAGTTCAGTCATATTATCGGAACATTGAAGTAGTAAGATCTTAGCAGTCACAGTCCATACTGAATGGAAAGGTATGAAATACCAGGTGACCAGAGAGGAAGTTACAAAAGAGATCAGATGACCACAAATGGATAAAGGTTTTTTTTGTCGGAATAGTAAAGAGAAAATTAATTTTTAGAGTAATTGTAGTGGAAGGAAAAATAGACAGAATTTAGCTACAGTCTGATAACATGGAAGAAGTTGAATACAAATCACAAGCTTCCATAACAGGCAAAAAGGTGGAGTACACAATAGTGATGGAGGAGAGAGTAGATGGTTTAGTTTGGAAAGAGTTCAACTTTCGCCACGCTTAGTCTGAGCTAATGATAGGATATCCAGCAAATCATGTCAGAAAGACAGTTGGAGGTGCAAGACTGAACAGAGTGGAAGAATTTAAAGAGAAGTAAATTTGAGAGTCATCAGTTTAGCTGAGGCGGGGGGTGGGAAGACAAGGACAGTGTGAGGGAGAGAATGGAATACTCTAAAGTATGCTTGTGGAGGAGGAGAGCATGCAGTGTCACAAAAGCCCAAGATTAAGGAGTGGAACACTTGACTGTTAGAATTGGCAAATAAATAAAGGATGAAAATAGAGAAGAGGCTATTCTGTTGAGGTTGGGTTGGTTTTTCTTTCTTAAAATGAGATCACGTTGTACTTGAAGGCAGAGATAAAGGAGTCAGGTGAGAGGATGGTTTCAGAGTAAGGGAGAGGAAGCAATGAGAGAGCAAAAAAAGTCTGGGGTTAGGAGGGAATGGAGTTGAGCATATGTGTCAAACGATTGGGAGTTGAAGTTAATTAATACTTGAAGTTAGCAGAGAGCAAGTTGCGTGTTCTACAAGTAGGTTAACTGCAGTAATGATGGGAAAACTTCCTCTGTCAATAAATTCAGAAAGTATGACTCAGAAGAATACAAGGAACAAATAAGTACAGTAATGATGTAATTTTTAGTTACTGTTCTGCAGTCACATTTAATTACAATATTTGAATTGTTAAGTGTTGACTTGTAAATTAGATCATTACTAAGGCTCTGCTTAATTCACGATATTGCGGATCCCGCAATATTAGGCATTCACCGCAGTTTTGTCATCCAGGTGGCTGACAACGTGGGCCATCAGCCACCCTGGGCAGCTGACAGCGAGGACGGGTTTTCCAAATTACTGCAAATAATAAAGGTCCAGGATTACTTTTCTGCAATTTTCCTTATCTTGTCTGTAACTCAGCTTCAGTTATTTGACAATCATACAGCAATTCAAGTAGGGCCTTGATCATTGCTTAAATAACCAATGTCAACGTTACAGCAAAGAGGCGTGAGGCCTTCCGTGGTGAGACTGGAACCACACAAAACACAAAGAGCCAGATCCTCAGCTGGTGTAAATCCTTGTTGCTCCATTGACTTCATGGGCGCTTGCTAATTCATACCAGCTGAGAATATGATCTGCAACATTCTTTGCATTTGCAGTAGTGCCTGGTGATATGCACTGTACAAATCTAAAATACAAAAATATATCAAGATATTAGAATACTTAAAATGGAAAAAAAATAAAATTGTGGAATATCTCCTGGACATCAGAAAAATATAAGAACTAATTTAAAAAAAAAATGTATATTGAACAAGGAAAAAACCTTTTAGGGGAGCTTGCTGAGTAAAAGACTTTCTTGTACTATTAGAAAATCGTGGGGTAGGTTAGTAGAATATCACTCTGAAAGGAATGAAAAAATCCTGCTTCAAGAGGCTTTGATATTTATTAAAGGCACAGTTTGGAATAGGTTCTTCCAATCTTGTCAAGTTGGCTGCAGCTGTTAACACCTTTGGCACTCTTAAATAGGAAGGCAGTAATGTTTCCTCCATGACTTCAAATGAGCAGAACTGGAGGCAAAAGTAAACCCTTTTAGACTAGTTTAAACTGAATTAGTCTAATGAAAAGCCTATAGGGAATAAACATGATCATTTTATGTAGATCTTGAACTCTTAACTAGATTTGTCCTGTGCCTCTATCACTGGCTGTTAAATCAAGACTTTTTATTCAGATGCAAAGAAAAAACTATTATTGTTTGTGGTACTACTCATTACACTCTAAGTGGTTTCCAAACAGTTATGAAGGATGGTTCCTGTTCAGAGGAGCTACAGTCTAAGCACAACCAAGTAGAAGCAAGGCATGGGAAGGGAAATAATAGGCCAATTATATACAAGTCTGCTTGATTCATTATAAGCAACATGGCAGAAATGGGTCTTTAAGGGTATGTCGACATTGCAATTAAAAACCTGCAGCTGGCCCATGCCAGCTGGCTTGGGCTGCAGGGCTGTTTTAATTGCGGTGGAGACATCCAGGCTTGGGTTGGAGCCCAGGCTGTAGGACCCTGCACAGTAGGAGGGTCCCAGAGCTTGGGCTGAACGTCTACGCAATAATTAAACAGCCCTGCTGCCTAAGACCCACAAGTCAAGTCAGCTCCCCCCCCCTCAAGAGCACACACACACGCCGGAGCCGCCCATGGCCACAGTAGCGCAGCTTGACCCCAGCCCCAAAGGAGTGCCAGGAGGGTGGGTGGCGCATGGCCCCCGGAGCGCAGGAGGGTGGGGGGCAGGCAGCTGCAGCCTTCCCAGCTCATGAGCATGGGAAGGCACAAGGCCCCAACCTCAGCAGAGAACTGGGGGTCTGGAACCAGAGGACTGGAGCTGCACGCTGCCGCAGGGAGCGGTCACAGCAGAATGCAGGGTAATGTTGGGCTGTTTGGGGAGGCAAAGCCTCCCCCATCCTGTGCAACCCCCCGCCCATGAGTACAGACATATCCCAATGGGGATTTAAATATGGATGGAATAGAGGTCTTTTGTCCCAAATTCAGGGAGTTGTACCATGCATATGGGGCTGCATGGAAGAAGGCACAGAAGTGATTGAGAGATTGACAGATGCGTGGATGAGGTTGAGAGCATTGGCACAGCAGAAGGAGCAGAGGGCAATGTGAAACTTGACAAGTGGGGATAAATTGGGAGGGGCAGAGTTATAGAGAGGGAGCTTTGAAGGTGGTCTGACAAGAAGTTTAAATTTGATAGAAATGAATCCTTCTATTAGCTTCCCATCCCAAAAAAGGGAGTTACATGATCATGTCACTGCACAAGAGAGAGGAGTTTATGAACGGCCTTTTGTATGTACCGAAGGGTGTCCATTTGTGTGTTTGGGAGTCCAGAGAGGAATGGTTGTCTAGAGAATATCTAGTGAGGTCCTGAACTAAAGAGCTGGCTATAGAGACAGAGGGGGAAATGACAGATTGTAGAGATGCTCAGGAACATATAGTGGTAGGATTTGGATATGGCCTGGATGGGTGAAGAGGGAGCTGTCCAAAAAAACCTACCAGTTCCTGGGCCTGAAAGATGGTGATGTCAGCTGGGATGAAAAAGGAACTATAACTTTTTAACCCTTTACTGGGCACAGGAGTTGAGCTCCTTGTAGCAGCAGCCATTAAAAATGTTGTGTTTAGGCTATGTATACTTTGCTGCATAAATCCATGGTGGATGAGGAATTAAAATGGCCATATAGTCGCGGCAGAAACACTAAAATATATGGGATTTAATTTGTCCTCAACTACCAGTGTTCCAGGACAACTGGTAAGATTTCCAGGGCTTACATCTAAACTTGCTGTGATACTTGTCATTAAGAGAGTAGACAGGGTGAGGATATACTGGAGAAGAGAACTAAGGTTAGAGAACTTAATTCTCTACTTTCAGATTTATATTTTTTAATTGTCAACTTAGAAATTCCTTGCTTTTGGACACTTGTGTTTATGAAAACTACAACATCTTCAAGATGTTTATCTTCTAAGATTATATTTATAACCTTAACTGCAGGTTAATGATTTGTTGTTGTTTTTTGGCTGGGGATTTATTTTTAGACTCCTATAATGTTCTCACCAGAATATATATGATTTCAAAATTATTAACAGTTTGACTATTGTCCGCCTTAAGTGGATTTCCTTTACCAACAGATCAAAAAAAAAAGTCAGCCTTTATACCTGCAGACTAACACCTCAGAAAATAGGATATTCTTCATCGTTTCTGAATCCAATTATTCTGTGCAGTGATACTTCCTTCACTTGAGTTTTTTTGCTGCTTGCACAATAAGGAAATAAAAACTTAACTAGTCAGGCAAGAGAGACAGTTTGACACGCCACCAAGAGGACAGACCTGCCATAGTACTCTGTTTTCATTATGTTGATAAGTAACCTTTTATATTAGCTGAACAGCTTCTTCTCTAATTGTTTTGGTTAGTCTTGATGCTGATGGAGTTGGTATTGTGATTAAATATTTGAGTTAAACAGATTCATTTCTTGCATTTTTAGAAGCATTGACATTAAAAATGTGTCCTGTTTCTGTCATAGAACAAGAAAATACATCATATGCACTGTTAGATGTTTTTACTGGATCTCTGTCTCAAATTTTGGTATTATTACTCTTGACTTAAGTAGCAGAAAATCTGATACAATTTTAATGGATTTATTTATATTTCATATGTGTGTGTGGAAGTTCTTCACCTCAAAACGGATTATAGTTAACATCCATCATATTAATAAAGTTCAGGAGAGGATTTATTTGGGATTAATGGTTGTGTGTAAAGCTGCCCTGTTATACTGTAGACGTCCCATCTAAGGGGACAAATGCTTACGCACGTTTAATTTTACACATGTGAATAGTCCCACTGACTTGAATAGGACTACTTATGCATAAAGTCAAGCAAGTATGTATTTGCAGGATTGAGGCCCAAGTTAACAGCTTTCTTCTCTGGCCTGGCGTTGAAGTCACTGAGATGTATCGTCCTGATTGACTTCAAGTTCTGAGTGGATGAAGCTCTTACAGAGTGTTTGAAATACTATAGTTTCATGGTAGATATTCCAGGTAAAGGAGAACTCAGTGTACAGGTGGATGGATGTACTACAGATCTTAAACAAAATGTTAAGTTGGATACTGGGAGAGTGAAGACCAAATCCTTGTCATGATTTGACTTGTCTCCAGGCTGCTTGTCCAGTTGAGAGGTAGAATCCCAGCAGACATAGATGTGCCATACTGAGGATCTAGATTTTTGTCATGGAAAATTTGGGGTACAGACAGAGGTCATGTATCTATGATGAGTCTCGTGGAGCTGTCATCAGTCTTTGACCATTGTATTAATTCTGAGGTTATGGAGACTTTTCACATGGTATCTAGCAGGAACGGACCGACTGTGCTTCAGTGACTCTTACTCCTTTCTGTCAGAGAGATTCCAGAGGCAGGTGATGGGCAGTTTCTCATTGCCCCCAGCAAGCATTTTTGCAGCTTCTATTCTCACTTTGGTTCAGTTTCTGTATGTGGGTAGTAGGGGAGATTGTGAGACAAGATGAGCTGCATTGTCACCAATGTGTGGCTGGCACTAGCTCTGTATTATTGTCTGAGCAAGACGATGCAGTCACTTGGCTTTCCGAATGGTTGTCAGTTAAGGCATGGATAAAAAGGTCAGCAGAAGCTCAAGTCAGACAAGAGGGAGGTGATGCTGGTGGGTAGCGGATGAATTTACAGGAAACAGCAGGGTTGATATTTGCATCTCCAATTAAAGGAATGTTTACATCTTTTTAAAATGAGGGGTGCAATTTTTTGGGTGCAAAGAGACTACATAAAGGTCTGTCCTTGGACGCATACTTATCCATGCCTTAGTTACCTCCAGATTGTATTATTGCAACATGCTCTCCATAGGGCTGCACTTGAAGACATCTAGACACTTCATTTTTTGACAGAATGCTGCCATTTGCCTACTTGGTGCAAGTTTATTGTAACTCTGCTCTGTAGATTTCACTGTCCTCTAGTTGCCTTCTAAGAACAATGCAAGGTGTTGAATTGGATCTATGAAGCCTTAGATGGTTGGACTCTGTACTATATTTCGTACCCACTCTGCTACCTCTGACCTCTCCCATCTGTTGAAATAAATTAAGTAGAAATTTAACAGTCCTTAGATTTGAACATCAGGAACTTGTGCCGCAGCATTTTCAGTGTAGGGTCTTCTACTCCAGAGTGCCCTTCCTCTGCTGGTCCATCAAAACCAGAGCCAGACCTTCAAAGGATTGTGTGAAGTCTTGCTTTTACTCAGGGTTTTTCACAAAGGTGGGGGATTAAGTAGGGGGTATTGATGGTATTTTTGTATTTATAGTATGTATTTAACAGTTTGAAGTGTAAATTTCGTGTCGTGGAATTATTTGTGGTCATAAGCTTGTAATTAATGCATTTAAAAAATCAACTAAATTGATATTTCCAAACCATTCCTTTGACCTTGAATATATATTTATTAATACAGGCAAGAAGACAACAAGACCCTAGTCCTGGATCTAACCTAGGAAGTGGTGATGACCTCAAACTGCGTTAATCAACAGCAGCAGCAGACATGCCATGGGTCTGCGCATATGCATTGCTTATACTTGGCAAAAGATTAAATAAAAAACCAGAAACTGTGATAACTGGGTTACTATGGTCTGTTTCCTGACCTGCGGCAGTCACAACCAGCATGAACTGCCATGGTTTGCACTATGTTTATGTTACAATATCTGCATTTCCTATTGTAAGCATGTAGCCAGTGGCAATTTGAGATTGTTTTTCTATGCAAGCTTATTTTTGTTGGCACTATTTTAGTGAAATGGAAACTTAAGCAGCTATAAACCATTTTTCTCAACTGTCATAAAAAAAATTGTCACTTAAAAATAGGTCAAGACATTGCAGATTACAATTTTTTTTGGTTTTGGTAAATTGCTGGAAGCCAAGGCTTTCCAAGCTTAATTTTTTTATATGGGCTTTTGGAAGTTTTGGTTGTCATTATTGTGCTCCTGCTCTATTTTAGATATGCATTCTTGTCTTTTTTGCAATTTTCTTTATCTTCAAAATTTGCAAGACATTTTAAAGACTGCTGACATTTTTTGCATTATTTACGAGCTAAACCCAGTAGCACAGAGCTGTCAATCAACTTTCTAACATGCATGTATGTTTGTTAAAGTTGCAATATCCTTTTAACTGCTAGCAATTCATTGGTTCCATTTTTTAAAATAAAATGTTTTAAAAATATTTTTGATGTCAGTGCATTCTGCCCCAGAATCTAACCTAGTTTCTATTCTGTACTAAATGAGTTTGGGTGGTTAATATAGCCCTGTATATAGTACCTACTGAGACTCCTAGGAAGTTGCAGGCTGGCTTCTGTTTTATTCAGGGATTTTTTTAAATAGTTCTGGAAAGGGATATTGCAACTTCACGATTGGATTTGACAGCATGTTAAACTGGGGACAAAGGTGATCAGCTGCAATGGTGATATTGTATTAAAAATAATGTTTAAGATATCTGCTTTAAGTGTATTTTATATCTTATGCTTTTTGTAAATTTATGCTGAATGATGAAAGGAGAGATTTGGGATTGTGTGTAGAATCTCTCATACTGTCCATAGGACACTTTCTTTTATTAAATCATCTACATATAAAACTAATTTACAGTATATATGGCTTTTTCCAACAGGGTAAGATTTGGGATGGATTCATTTGTATGAATAATTTTTGTAAACAGGCTTATCCCCAACTTTCCATCAACGTCCATTACTTTAAAGAAACAACTGGAAACAGCAGTGTCATTTGGCATTGTTTGAAGCTGATGCTTTCTGTATAGCTTAATTATTTTTTTGTCATTTGAAATAATCTTTAATAATAAAATGCTGATGCTAGACCACCTATTTGAAAGAAAAATTATGGTTTCATGATGAATTTTGAAAATGAATTGAAATTGTTTATGATTAGGATCATTAAATATTTATTTTTATATGGTACCCTTACTGATGGCAAAACATTTGAATTGAAATTATACAAGGTCTTGCAAAACTATAAACAAATAATGGAAACGTGAACGGGACTCCTTGTATGTTAATACCAGGAATATTTAACAGTTCGCTAAAACAGTTATCTGTAACTGCTGTGACAACATCATAAAATGGAAATACTTTGATATTGATACATAAATTTAAATTTGGCTAATCTGACAGATAAGGTTTCACATTCTTTGTGGCTCATGTTATTTTTCCTCTCCTCTTCCCTGAAGAAGCATTTTTTTCTGAAAAGCTTCTGTAATGTGATATTTAAGGTACCCATCGTTCTAGTCCTGGATCCGCTCTGCATCCCCTGTATTTTCGATGGAATAGCATGAAGATTTATTTTACATAATTTTCCTAATGGTTTCAGATCATGGTTCCAAACCATAAGTACACAGGAAATTATACTGTCGGATCTAAACATTACTATCTTTGTGTAAATACTGAACTTTCCCTCTCATCATTTAGCATTGTGCTGCTTACTATATCTTAATGCTGGCATTAAGATCAGAAACCCTTACCCTCTGCTGGTTAGTGCAGACTTTTTAAAGTACGTTTTAAGTTATTGATGCAATTTGATATTTTTCATAATTTCTATTTAAACAGAAGTTGCATCATCCTTTCTTGAATTCGTCTCCTTTAAGAGTTGCCTTAAGCTACAGGATTGCTTTTGCTACCTTTTGTGTTGTATGTTTAACTTTCATAATAAACTTCGGTGTAGTGAAAACAAATGGCTGTCAGTTTTATTTCTGACCATTCTAGTGATCGACGCTAACAGGTTTTGTTTCCAAACTGCTGTCATTTGTCATTTCCAAACTTACTGTCCATTTTAAAAGCAACAGTGACATCCAGTGGTCGTTTCATCTAATCCTAAAATTCCCTTTTAGCACTGATATTCCAAAAATATTAAAGATTCCCAAAGTACTTACAATAATGGTAAGGGGACGCTGTCAAGGTTGAAAATTTGACTGACTTTTCTTGAAAGGGGTTTTTTGCATGTAGTTTGACAACCAGTTTTACTCTAACCATATATACTACAACTTCAGACAATGGCAAATAATTTTTTAAAACACCATGACTTTTTACAATCCAGCAAAAAGCTCTGCACACACATAACAGACCGTTTGCATGCATATTTTTGTATAAACCATTAATCCATACTTCCAAATTCAGTGGCTTTAAAAAAACCAAAACCTTCCAGCTTGCAGGATCCATTTGAAAAAGTAGTACAGTGCCCTAGGAGAATCAGGAAATTTAAAGGCCAGAGAGAGAGAGAGAGAGGCTCTACAGCCTGGTGCATGGGGCATTCAGCTGGGAGATGGAAGACCCAAGTTCCTGCACCAGCTCCAGTGATTATGTAATCGGCATTGCCAACCCCAAACGTTCAAAAATCATGATTTAGGGGCTTTTTTTATTTACCTTCTATTTGAGTGTTTAGGGTACACTGGGGTCACATTTTGAAGCTTTCTCCACAGCCACGAGGGCTAGAAACTTTTTCTTTAAAAGTGAAGGCTGAAATCACACATCCATTTGACCTCAAGGGCTGGAGCTTTAAGGAAAACAATAATTATCATGAGACTTGTGACAAAATCATTAGAGTTGGCAACACTGTAATTATTATCCTATTGCCTGATGGTTAGGGAAAGGGAGACCTAGCGTCAAATCTCTTCCCCACATCAGGTAGAGGGGGGAATTGAGCCTGGGTTTCCCACATCCCGGGTGAATGCTCTAACCACTGGGCAAAAGCTTATACGGGAACATTCTCCTCTTGGCATTTTGTGAATCTAGTCCTTTGAAAACAATGTTTTGGCTTGAACAAAATTTTTCAGATCTTTCACATTCTGTTCAATCAGAACCAAATTGTATTATTTTTAACTGCCAGTGAGCCCCCCCCTCTCTCCTCCATCAATCATTTGCTCAGCTTTAGTAAAGATACACAATGTTGTTCATGTGTAAAGCTGTTTAATTCCTGCTTTAAGTGACAATCTCAATGCATCCTCAACTATGGAGTGAAATTTGGTATATGTAGCCTACCCTTTGGATGTTCTACTATACGTAGAAGATCCACTGGCAAGTTTCCTGCAGGAGGATGTCAAAAGCTGTCTTAATGCAGGTCTGAGATGTGTAGGGGGGAAAAGGCCAGTTTTGTTCCCAAAAGCAGAAAATAGGGCTGGTGATATTACTACTCAGGGGCAGGAGGAGGAAGAATACTGGTTTTGGAGGTCTTGAACAATTTCTCCATCAGAAAAAGCAAAGGTTACTGGTTAATCAGATAATTTTTCTCTTTCCATGTTAGAGGTCTTACCAGTCACTACACCTTCCTGCTCTGAGAGAGTTAAGAATGATTGGTTACTAGTCTATTTACTTGTTTGTAGTTTGTAAATGTATAGTGCCGTATTTTCCTTTGAAGGGAGTGGCAGTTTAAACACCTGGCCCTGTGTGATCTTACTTCACCTAACCACCTTTTAATTAGGCTATTAGTAAAATTGCTCTTTGTCAATGAAAACAATGAACTGTTCTTCTGTGAATTATACTATCCTTTACATGATGATGATCTTCAATTTCCTTTAAATGAAGGACTCAGAAGTAAATGGGGGGGACTAGTTTTGGAAAGAGTCCAAGAATACTTAGATAATCCAATACAAAACCAATTTTCAGATGATGTCACATAGTCTGTCGCATACTTAGGTCTCTTTCCAGTTTTTTTTCTTGCTGCATAAATTTGGGACACTATCCTGTGTATTTAATAGTCTATCCTATTTTTATGTGGGGGCAATTTATTTAACTAACTCATTAATTTTACCATTTATTAATGTAAATTATTTGTAAAAAAACGACAGTCCTGTGGCACCTCATAGACTAACAGACGTATTGGAGCATGCGTCTGATGAAGTGGGTATTTACCCGTGAAAGCTTATGCCCAAATAAATCCCTTAGTCTTTAAGGTGCCACCAGACTCCTTGTTGTTTTTGTAGATCCAGACTAACACGGCTACCCCTCTGATACTTGTAAATTATTTGCATCCTAAATGCAGAATCCAGAAAATGAGTTGCAGGAAATGTGTGTGTAAATGTAACTAATGCAGTATCACTATAAGTTTTCTGCGCTATTATTCTCATCCCTTAGTTTGGATCTTTGTCCTGCAATTTGACCAATGACAATTTGAGATGTACATAGTGAAGCATAAATAAGCCACTGCACAGCTTGGAACTGCTTGGGCTAACCTTTTTTAAAAGCCCTTTTAGTTAATGGCTTTAACAATTAGAAACTAATATTACTGACTTCCATAACCTCCCCCTTCACACATTTCAAACGGACAGGTTAACTGTCAGCTAACACATAGCCATTAATAGAAATCTTGGAGCAGATGGACATGCTTTAAATCCCTTTCCAGATGAGCATCAAAATGAAAAAGCCAAACATTTGCATGCTGGGAGTGCGGGGAGTTTCAATGAAAAAGGTAAGAATATTCTTGATGGGACCAGAGCCAAAGCCCATTGAAGTCAAAGGCAGTCTTTCGATTGGGTCCTATCCGAGTTCTATGTGTGAGTTCAGGAGAAGGCTCTAGTTAGTCAAGTAGTGTGTGATAACTCAACGTCTTGGTTGTTGGACGCATTTGGCTTTTAGTCTCCTGCCTCAGTACACATCTGTGGCACGTGGCTGATACTGATACTTTTAGTAACCTGCATATTTTAAGACTGATTCAGACTTTCTGCTCCTTGTGCTGCCAATGGGGACCAAGTGCTGCTTTTTCATTCTTGCTCAGAAAGATCTCCGAGGGAAAGCATGAACTAATTGTTTGTATGTGACAAATTAGCTGGAGACAGGTGAAATGGATTTAAAGGAAGGAGGCAGATGAAGTGGATTCTGCCATCTGTTTAAACACACAGGTTTAGCAATAAGTTTTCTTACAGACTTATTCACCACAGGAAATGAGACGATGCCCATATGGCATCTAGATATAAAAATCCTAAAGGATGGAAACTGGTGACTTGCAAAGAAAAGAAATGCAGGAGTTGCTTCCTAGCACCAAATATTTCTTCCTCTTTGTATTTGCGAGTAAATTATTTGAGCTCAACAACTATCCTATGTGCTGTCGGACTGGACGTGATTTCAATAGATCTATCATATGCAAGAGAAAAAGTGAGTTGATGGCTTCCTCCACACTGATTCCTCAGCCTCCTTCCCAGCCCCCCTTACCCTGACACCTCAGTGGGCCCATATACTGTAGGAGATCTATTCAAAGCATGGCAATTACAGCTTATCTTTGTTCTAACATCTAAATCATCATAGTTCAGAGTAATTGCCCTAGTATTCTCCCTTCATTGGTCAGCAAGGGAACCCACTCCCAGACTTGTGGCCTCTCCAGGTATTGCCTCTCTTGGGTGGAGATAGGCATCTCTCCCCCCTACTGCCCAGGGTAGTTCCAGGCTCCACAGCTCCTTGGCTGTACTGGGACTTTTCCCAGCAAAAGATAGACTGGCTAAATAGGCCAGCTTCATTTCTCTCCTCAGAGATGGTCTACGGTGTAACTGCTACAGCTGTCTGCCACCACATTTCTGTATCTAACCAAGAGGATTTATTCTTAAGGTAGAAAGGATTACACCTCTGCCCCGATATAACGCTGTCCTTGGGAGCCAAAAAACCTTACCGCGTTATAGGTGAAACCATGTTATATCGAACTTGCTTTGATCTGCCGGAGCGCGCAGCCCCCTCTCCCCCCGGAGCGCTGCTTTACCACGTTATATCCGAATTCATGTTATATCAGGTCGCGTTATATCGGGGTAGCGGTGTATATAGAAAATATATTAAAAACAATAAAAGAACCTACACGTATGCTAATAAGCTTCCCAGAGATCACTGGCCACGTTGACAAGGGCTCTGGGTGGTGATTTGTCCTTCTAGCCTTTCCCTAAGATTGGGACACCCTTAGGCCAGAAGTCCTGTCTGTTTGCTGGATCAGTTTAAAACCCGGTTATTCATCCAAATTTCTTTGTCTCTTGGTCCCTGAGGAATCAAGTTTGAACTAGTATAGGCAGACCACTTCAGATGGTGGTGTTTCTCTGGAGATGTTACAGCCTGTGTGAATTTGCCTAATCACCATGATGCTGTTCTTTTCTTTACTCTCCCAGTGGAAATACATGAAGTTCCTGAACAACACAGAGACAATTGCATTTCTAATACAATGGACTCCAAAGATATTAAACTCAATAAGGTTTGTCCAGGCTATTATAGGATACTGTCAATCTGTCACAATTGGTCAAACGGAAAAAAAATACTCAAGTTATTGAAAAATGCAGTTTTATGCAATTACGCTGGTGGTACAAAACATCATTAGTTATTTTTGAGATAATAAAAAGTAGTTCTACTGTATTTGGGTTAATGCCAACAATTTATTTTGGGATAGAGGGTGTGTAGAGAACAGAACATAACGGCCATACTGGCTCAGAGCAGTGGTCCATCATTCTAGCCCAATATCCTGTCTCTGATGCTGGCCAGTGCCAGTTGCTTTATAGGGAATAAACAGAACAAGACAATTATGAGTGTTATCTCCTGTTAGCCAGTCGCAGCTTCTGAAAGTTAGAGGCTTATTGGCACCCAGAGCATGGAGTTGTATGTCTGACCATCTTGACTAATAGCGATTGATGGACCTATCCTCCATTAGGTTATCTAATACCCCGTTATACTTTTGGCCTTCACAACATCGCATAGGAACAAGTGCTGCAGGGTGACTGTGCATTGTGTGAAGAAGTACTTCCTTGTGTATGTTTAAACTGCTGCCTATTAATTTCATCGAGTGATTGCTGGTTCATGTGTCACATGAAGGGGTAAATAACACTTCCTTATTCACGTTCTCCACACCTTCATATTATAGACATCTATCGTATCCCCCCTGAGTCATCTCTATTCTAAACAGAACAGTCCCAGTCTTCCTAATCTCTCATATGGAAACTGTTCCAGCCCCCTAATCATGTTTGTTGCCCTTCTCTGTACCTTTTCCAATTCAGATATATCGTTTTTTGAGATGGACTGACCAGAATTGCATTCAGTAGTCAAGAGGTGGGTATACCAGGGATTTATAGTTGCATTATTATATTTTTCTGTTTTATTAACTATCTCCTTACGAATGATTCCTAATATTCTGTTAGCTTTTTTTCACAGTTGCTGTACATTGAGCGGATGTTTTCAGAGAACTAGCCACCATGACTAGAAGATCTCTTCCCTGAGAATTAACAGCTAATTTAGACCCCATTATTTTGTATCGTTGGGATTATTTTTTCTAGTGCACATTAATTTGCATTTATCAACATTGAATTTCATCTGCCATTTTGTTTCCCAGTCACCCAGTTTTGTGAGATCCCTTTGTAACTCTTTGCAGTCATCTTTGAGTAACTTTGTCATCTGCAGATTTTGCCATCTCACTGTTCATCCCCTTTTCTAGATCATTTATGAACAGCAGAGGTCCCAGTATAGATTCTTAGAGGATCCAGCAATTTATCTCTCTCCATTCTTATATATTCTTATATATTTTGTATATAGAAAGATGGTTACTTTTTCCATATAAGGAGGGGTGTAAACATCAGGACCCCCACCCTATATCTTAGGTAAGTCATCTTTCCTAACTAAACACTTCCCGTATCTTCAGTTGGAGATGATGATCTTCACTTTCTATCCTAATTTTTCCACCACTCTCTGTTTCTAACAGCAGCTGTGTTCCACCCCAGAAATGGCCCACTGGGCAGTGCACCTCTTTTCACAGGATTATGGTAACGTTTTATGTGTTGGTAGATGTAAGTGCTTTAAGATCCTCTGACAAAAGGCTCTTTAGAATTGTGAAGTGTTGGGATTAATGGCTTGCACTGCTGAAAGGGGCCAGACAATATTAGCCTCCACAATTATACAGAAATTCTCTCTTATGTACTTACATGGTTTCTGTTATCATAGTATCTGAGCATCTTGCCATTTTTGATGTCTTTATCCTTTATCCAGAGTTGGCTGTATTATTATCCCCATTTCGCAGCTAGGGATTAGCCCTCAGGGCACACGGAATCCTGTGGTGAGCAGGGAATTGAGCCAAGGTCACCCACATTCCAAGCTAGCACCATAAACAATGCACCATCTCGCTCACTGGGCCAAGATTTTAAAAAAGAAACTTCATGTTTAGATTTCCACCCAGCCGGATGTTCCACAGTGCTGAACACCCAGCCCCTCTTATTAAAGTTAGTGTTTCCCACTCTTGAAATTCAGGCAATTTATTTAGACACCTAACTATAACCAGTCTTTGAAAGCCTTGGCCCACAGTTACTCCCTGGCTGTGCCAGGCTTTGTGGAGGAAGGCTATCTGGGTATCAGGTCTGGGTTACGCTGTCTTCTAGCCAACCTGGCTGATTTAAAATAAACTGATTAAAAGCAAAGGTAGCAGAAAAGTAGAAACGGTACACAGCTGTTGGAAGTTCTTTAAAATATTCTTTAATCTAAAGATGCCATCCAATAAAAAAGAGAGGGAAGATTTAAAGCCTGAGCTTGCAAGCTGGGTTCTGGCATTGACAGCTGATAACCTTTAAGCGAGCGCTTTGTTTACGATTGGAGGATGTTCATGCGTGAAAGACAGCATCTTGCAACTGCAGTTTCTCTGGGATGGTTAGGAGTTCACTCCAGGAGTTAGTGGAGAGAAGTAGGGAAGAATTGGCAAGCCGTGTTTTTTGCATTTCTAGGTTTTTTTCAGTTGGGTTCATCATTGTAACTCATAGGTGCAATATTCAGTTAATATTTCATACAGTCCTGGCAACATGGGCTGATTCTTGTCTCCCTGAAGCTCAGGTAGGAGGATGGGAAAGTTTATTCATAGCTTGATGCACATCACTGGGTTTCTTTCTCTCCCCCCCACCCCCCCACCCCTCCTCCTGCCCCACCTCCATTCCCCTTTTTTTCTTATCCAGGATTTGGAGATGTCACTTGCCTGTCTTTCTTCATGTGACACATCCCCTGGATGTGTTTGTCATTTTCCAACCAGATACAGACAGTGATGTTGGAATAAGAGTGATTGAATTATTTGTGGTGGGCTGAATAAGATCTACTGGGAAGAGTCTGTAGAACATTTGTGATGCACAGATCTGTACAAATGTGTTAAACTCACTGTTAGACTCTGCCTAAGGGCAACATAGGATCCTTAAAAATCCCTAATATACTGATTCTGCACTCAGCTGCATGGGGTAAATCAGTTTCACACACACTGAATGGAAAGAGACTGTCTAGAAAGGAGTATGGCAGAAAGGGATCTAGGGGTTATAGTGGACCACAAGCTAGATATGAGTCAACAGTGTGATGCTATTGTAAAAAAAGCAAACACGATTCTGGGATGTATTAACAAGCGTGTTGTGAGCAAGACACGAGAAGTCATTCTTCCACTCTACTCTGCACTGGTTAGGCCTCAACTGGAGTATTGTGTCCAGTTCTGGGCACCGCATTTCAAGAAAGATGTGGAGAAATTGGAGAGGGTCCAGAGAAGAGCAACAAGAATGATTAAAGGTCTTGAGAACATGACCTATGAAGGAAGGCTGAAAGAATTGGGTTTGTTTAGTTTGGAAAAGAGAAGACTGAGAGGGGACATGATAGCAGTTTTCAGGTATCTAAAAGGATGTCATAAGGAGGAGGGAGAAAACTTGTTCACCTTAGCCTCTAAGGATAGAACAAGAAGTAATGGGCTTAAACTGCAGCAAGGGAGGTTTAGGTTGGACATTAGGAAAAAGTTCCTAACTATCAGAGTGGTTAAACATTGGAATAAACTGCCTAGGGAGGTTGTGGAATCTCCATCTCTGGAGATATTTAAGAGTAGGTTAGATAAATGTCTATCAGGGATGGTCTAGACAGTATTTGGTCCTGCCATGAGGGCAGGGGACTGGACTCGATGACCTCTCGAGGCCCCTTCCAATCCTAGAATATCTGAATCTATGAAGTCAATAGAGTGACAATGGTGTAAAACCCAGTATAGGTGAGAGGGCAATCAGGCCAGGGTGTGTGTTTCTGTTTCAACAGGAGTACTCACAAGAAACAGCAGCATCAATCACTTAGCAATCTTTTTTTTTTTATTATTTAACTACAATTTCAAATTTGTCAGAGGAGCTAAGTCAATTAATGCCTTTTGCATGCTATTTGGTATTACATTACGCACCTAAGATGATCAAACCATTCTGGCTTCTTGTTTATCAATGGCCTGCTAGATTTAATTTAGCTTACACAATATCATCCAGAGGGGGGTGTGCGCGCAAGAGGAAGACACCAACCAACACACCCCAAACTGGAATTCGTACAGACAGGTGATGGATGTGGTATCAGACTAGTAAAGCTGGGGCAGCACATTGAGCTACCTGCTGGAACACTTACATTCCAGCAGAGATTCCCCCAATGTAGATGACATTCAGATGTTGGTGGGGTGTGACGTTTTGGGGCTCATCCAGGCCAATAATGGGGTTGGTCACTGTATGTCTTGTAACCTTGAGTGTCTTGTGGCTGTGAAACTTTGGTCCAGATCTCTGATTCCAGCATCCTGCCAGCAGCCCACAAGCTTCACCCAGGCTTGCCTGACCCAATTACTCCTTGCAGGCTGACCTTAGTATCCTTCCAGCCCCAAATTCCCCCCAAAATCATCCTACTGCAGGGACCAGTCCCTCTCACTGGACCCTCCTAGAGAAAGGGTTTGGTTCGCTGCCTTTACCGAGACAAACAGTCCAAGCTGTCAGCTTTCTGGAAGCACACGCTTTATTTAACTTACGCAGTCCTGATGATTTATAAGGAACACCCAACAAGTTTATGAACAGAGGAGCTTGGACGAAGTGATGCCAAGTGAGAGAAAAAGGTAGAGATGGTTACAAGCCAATAAAAGTGGGGGGAAAAACTCATCTAAAATCTTTGTTCAAGATGGTTTCTCTCACCCCTAGTCTCCTTTCCAGCCATTGCTGGCCAGACCAGGACCCATCACAGAGACCAAATGGCTTGGTTTCTTGGTTTCTCCATAAAGATGGAGAGTCTCTGTGTTCCTTATATCCCCAAAGGGATGTCTTTGTCGTACATGTTAGGAAGGCCTGCTGGAGAATCTGTCTCCTGTCTCTCTCTGGGATACAGGAGCCATCTTGATTGTTTTAGGCTCAGGCTAATGCCCACTGGTTCATCTCGGGGGCTTTTTTTTTTTTTTTTTACTGGTAATATATCAAATGAGGTAAACCCACGTTCCTTTGTTTAGAACAGGCCTGTTTATCACCTTTACATAGGCTAGGCTGTCTGGTCTTAAACATGTTCTAGTGACATTATCAGAGGGAATCCCTAACGTCACATATACCATTGACACATGCACTTTGCAATGATATTAATGACCAGCAGGGTATTCGCTTTCATATGGTACCTCACAAGGCATATTTCATACAAATATTATTGCAGAAGTGTGAAGGGTGTGAATTCAGGGGACCTAGATTCACATGGATACGATGTGCCTGGCCTTCTGAGCTGGGGCGTGGAGAGGGAAGAGGCAGTGATCTCCACTGGCGGGCACTGCCTTGGAAGTCAGGAGATCTGATCTTTTTCTGGCTCTGTAACTGGCCTGACAAGTCACATCCCTTCTCTGTGTCTCAGTTTCCTCCCGCCATTTATCTGTTATGTCAGTTCAGACTGTAAATGTTTTAGGCAGGGACTCTCTCACTTAGCACCGTGGGGCCTGATCTCGTCTGGGGCCTCTGGCTGCCGCAGTTATAAATAATGTGCCCGGAATAGCTTTTCGATGGTGGACCTCATGATGTAGTCATGGTGTCAGATTTAGAGGAAGCTCTTGGCGGTACCTCTTGGATCAGGATGAAATTCTCCCTAGATATCCGAAAGCCTGGAGAAGACTGGAGACATTTGGGCGGGGTGGGAGATTGCACAGAATGACACGTCATCTTCCTAGAGAGAGAGCAAAAAGCTCCCCTCCCTTCCCACTGAAAATAAAATGATTTGCATCCAAATCTAACCCTTCTCCCCTGGGACACCTGTGGCAGTGACAATGCTACTGCAAAAGGGAGGCAGTCTTAGAAACCATGCGGTTGCTTAAGTTCTCATTCCTGCACGGTGCAGAATGCAGCCTCTTACCTTTTAAGGCCACTGCACGGGTTACCCAGCAGCTTCTCGGTGCAATTTAAGTTGCTGATTCTCCTCCATGAAGCCCCAGGTGTCCTGAGACCTGTGTAACTCTCTGGGCCTGCCAGTCTCCCTCCACCTGTCCCCAAGGCTGAACACTGGGAAGCTGGCAGTACAGCGTCCTTGCCGGAGCCTGTATGTCTCTGGAATTTCCTTCCTCTGGCGGCTCCATGAGAATCTGTTGCCTCTAACAGTTCTCCCTCCCCCCAACCCCATGTAGTTTTCTCTTAATTGCAGGGTTCCCAGTCAGGTGTGCTTTGTGGGTTGGCAGGTAGCAGATGACTTAGGGCAGAATGTGTTTAATGATTAAGTGAAGTGTGTGTGTTGTTGTTGTTTTAACTTTAATGATGCTCAAGTAGAAGAGAAATGGGAGCCTAAAAAAATCTTTGCAATAAACTAGCCTGTTATCCATCAACAGGTACATTACTTTGAGCTCCTGGAGTCGAAGTGTGTGCAGTCTGTTAAGCTTAACAAAGAAGGTGATGGGTGACTTAATCGCAGTCCATAAGCACCTACCTTAGGGCTGGTCTACACTGGGGGG
This sequence comes from Trachemys scripta elegans, assembly GCF_013100865.1. Taxonomy (NCBI): domain Eukaryota; kingdom Metazoa; phylum Chordata; order Testudines; family Emydidae; genus Trachemys; species Trachemys scripta. The sequence goes on along the minus strand of NC_048310.1, from coordinate 35,626,150 downwards.
GGGGGGGATCGATCCAAGATACGCAACTTCATCTACGCGAATAGCGTAGCTGAAGTCGAAGTATCTTGGATCGAATTACCTGGGGTCCACACGGCGCGGGATCGACAGCCGCGGCTCCCCTGTCGACTGCGCCACCGCCGCTCGCTCTGGTGGAGTTCCGGAGTCGACGGTGAGCGCGTTCAGGGATCGATATATCGCGTCTTAACAAGAGGCGATATATCGATCCCAGATAAATCGATTGCTACCCGCCGATACGGCGGGTAGTGAAGACGTACCCTGAGAAACAAAGATTTGCTAATAGAGGGCTCCTCAGTCTAGCAGACAAAGGTGTAACATGATCCAATGGCTGGAAAATGAAGCTAGACAAATTCAGCCTGGAAATAAGGCGTAAATTTTTAATAGAGTAATGAATCATTGGAACAATTTAACAGGGGTCATGGTGAATTCTCCATCACTAATAATTTTGAAATCAAGACTGGGTATTTTTCTAAGAGATCTGTTCTAGGAATTATTTGGGGGAAATTCTCTGATGTGTCTTATACAGGGGGTCAGACTAGACGATCACAATTCTCTCTTCTGGCCTTGGAATCTATGAATCGATGATCCATACAGAGCATCGTGCTAGTGAAATGGCAGAAATCAAGGAAGCATTTTCATACTAAACCTTTGTTTCGGGTTCTTCACCCTTTCGGCTCGAATTTTCCTCTGAGCTCAGATTTCTCAGCCTCAGGTCAGACATGATTTTGTTGTTTGTTGTTGACAGTTTGCTAGGATTCGACTTCGCTATTGTTGAGCAACCTAGACGTGCAGAATTGATTCCTAAATACGCCGCAGCCACTATGGTATAAGCCCCCGTAACTGAACTACTTAACAGGATATTCCCACACAGAAGAGACATCCTCTTTTTAGTTCTGCTTTCAGTTATGTTTTGCAAAAGCACATCTTGTGTGACCACAAGGACACACTATCAGTTGGCTTGTGAAGCACGTGACTCACTTTCTAAAACGATTGTATTTTACAGTGCTGCTTTTTTCACAGAAGAACTCATCCAATTCATTTTAGGGTATGGGCCTCCACCACTGCGAACGTTGCCTTCTGGTTAGTAATGGAGCCCACCGTCTGGTCCAGTCTGGTTAAAGTGATAACACTTGGTAGAGCTGCTGTTCCTTTCACCAGGGGTCTCAAGTACTTTACAAAGGTTAAGCCCCATGACACCCTTGTGAAGTAGATACTATTATCCCCAATTTACCAAGACCAAGTGACTTTCCTGACGTCCTGCAGGGAATTGGTAAGAATAGAAACCCTGGAGTCTGCACTCTCAGTTCCTCGTTCTGACTGCACTTCCTTTGACAGTTTGAGTTGTCACATGGTGATTGATGATGTGTTGAGGATTTTCCATAAGTAATTGCAAGATAAGCTGTGAGGGGGAGCTGCTGGGTTGAACTCCATCAACGGAAATCATCACCAGTCCCCCACCATCATCCTGTCGCCTCCAATAACTGACCTTGTGAGGCCACTGTTCAGCCACTCATCAATACATCTGGTACTTGCAAGTCTCCAGTGTCAGCCAGGAACAATGGAAAATGTTCCAAAGAATTTGGAACATGAGGGGCTGCCAAGGAACTAAAATCACTAGATATGACCTTGACACTGTTTGCTGGCCCAGAATTAGGTGCCACGAATGAACAATGACTAGTGTGTTTAAAATTGCGGCAGTGAGGGAGATGATGCAAGAACTGAAGTTTGATGGAACAAGTGAATGATCTCAGATCTTGAGAGCATAATGCTGCAGAAAGCACTGAAGCCCCACAGCCATGCTTTCAGACTAAGCCAGCTGGAACAAACGCTTCCTTTCGTTATTTAAAACCCATTCACGGTTCAGAATTCCGTGACTTGGGGAAATGGTCTATATTTATGCTAGGCTCACAGATCTGAGAGAGTTGTGATTTGTCCAGGATTTTCAAAGGTGACTAGACCCTCCACTTCTGGGTGCCCCCATATCGGACACTTCTACGCGTCCTGATGTTCAGAAAGGGCGGAGCATCCACCCCTCTGAAAATCAGGCCCTTCTCCAGTATCTCGAGTTGTGCACCCCAAACGCACTTACGTGCTTTTGAAAATCTTTAACCACAAGCACTTTTACACTTGTCATTTAACTTTCCAGCGGGTCCTCTTAGATTCCTCATTACACGAACCCCCAGTTTCAGGGACACGTCTTCTATTAGTACAGGAGACCTGAGGCCAAAATCTCTTCTGGGCATATTTTATTAGGTTATTCTGTCCTGCTCCTTCCCTTCCACCTTGAAAGAGCAGCTGTAACTTTGTAGATCTGCTCTACGCTGAAATGTATTTCTGGCCTAATTCAGTCATAAAACTGTAACCTATCTTGATTGAGGAGTACTTGTGGCACCTTAGAGATTAACAAATGTATTTGGGCATAAGCTTTCGTGGGCTAAAATTCAGCACTTTAGCACCGAGTACATTTTCTCACTGCAGAATGTGAGCAACTCCCACTGAGTATTGCGTGAGTTCAATGGGAGAACTGGGCAGCAGGGCGTGGATACTCTGAGATCAGCTTTGGCTGGCTCCAGTTCTTTTGGGGCTTGCTCATTGCTCTGTGTGCGCAAATGAAAAAGCCCCTGGATCCTGCAGCCACGAGCAGCATCTCTCCTCATGCTATGTTCACTATGAGATCTCAAAATTCACTGGCATAAGCATTATTTTGTTCCATGTCTTTGTTAGAGGAATCCAGAGAGGGGCAGCATTTGCTACCAAGTAATGAAGACTGTTGATTGTGACAAGAACAAATCTTGTGCTAGGAATATCTCTCGACTCACATTATGCTGTAACAAGTGCTTCAGATCATTCTGCTTGTTATGGATAATAGGCCCCTTGAAAATCTTTCTTCGTTATTGTATTGATGATCTGCCCCTATTTTAAGCTGCTATACTTAGTGTGATTGAACCAAAGACTCACTTGTGTGATTGCCCCGTTGCCTTGACTTTAATAGAGCTGTGACCGATGTGCCTCGTCTCACTTGTGTTTAGATTTTGCATTTTGAACAGAGATTTCTTGTTTGCTAACCCTCCCATTTATGGCATGGGTTGTGATCTACAGATCTCTGGAGCAACTTTGCTCACATATTCTATTCATTTAACCTAATCTGCTCTATTATGGTAAAACCTCCCCTTTCTTTTAATTTCCTGCCCTTTTAAACAACTTTCTCCTGAAAAGTATTGATAAAGGCTAATTATTTGCAAGGAGACCAAAGCTTTTATTATAACGGGTCCATTTCCTATAGAAACAATTCTTAAGTGGCTATGGATATTTTATATGTATCCTACCAGGTAGACTGGGTTGCTCATGAGACAGGTGATTAAGAATTTGATTGAGTGCCCATTGAAAGGCCCCGCTGTCTTCAGTGGGTGTTGGGTTGGCCCTGAAATAGACCCTTTCATAGAAGATTAGGGTTGGAAGAGACCTCAGGAGGTCATCTAGTCCAATCCCCTGCTCAAAGCAGGACCAACCCCAACTAAATCATCCCAGCCAGGGCTTTTTCAAGCTGGGCCTTAAAACCTCTAAGGATGGAGATTCCACCACCTCCCTAGGTAACCCATTCCAGTGCTTCACCACCCTCCTAGTGAAACAGAGTTTCCTAATATCCAACCTAGACCTCTGCCACTGCAACTTGAGACCATTGCTCCTTGTTCTGTCATCTGCCACCACTGAGAACAGCCGAGCTCCATCCTCTTTGGAACCCCCCTTCAGGTTCGATCCTCTGTTCAACTCTGGCTTTGGTCACTGAACTGAAAGTTATCCTCTGAGAACTATGTGACAGAAGGAGTTGGTGGCCTCACTTCAGCTGGACTGCAGGAGAGGTGGCCAAGTGATGAAGCCACAGCTTGCCATTGGTACATTTGGTGGCAATCTCAGCAGAGAGACTGCATGGAGACTGGATTGACCCTCTCACCAGGTGAAGTGGACCTTCAAAGGCAAGGGATGGACCAGTGCTTGTGTTCTGTGTTGATCTATCACCTTTCACCAGTATTAAAAAAAGGCAAATTCTACTTCTATGGGAAACACGCACATTCCTGGCCTGAATGGGCTGCTTTTAGAATAGTGTACTCATGGCATCTTGCCAGACATTTTGCAGTCAAAAGAGAGAATGCCACCTAAGAGGGAGTTTCAAACTATTGTTTTACATTTACTTTAACAAAAAAAGAAAGGCACGTAATATCTCTCTAGCCACGTGCGTGCTGCAGGGTGAAATTTCTCTCTGGAAATCAGGCTAAGATTTGCAAATAACATTTAATAAGCAATTTCCCCCCTTAATTCAACCTTAAGGTTTAGATTCTCAAAGTCACCTGTGTGATTTGGGCGTCCAGGTTCCAGTGGAAACGAATGGGAATTACCTAGCCAAATCTCTACAGTGCCTTTGGTCTGATAGGGCCACTGGGAGAACAAGGGCCCTATCCCTTGTGCGGTCATTCGCACCTCCAGCACGTCGAGGTAAACCAGAGTGGCAGTATCTTGCCGGGGAGTGAATGGCTGGCTGCACAAGGGATAAAGCCATGGAGGCTCAATCCCAGGATCTCTGAGCAGATCTAAACACATGACCCGATTGTGAGTCTGCAGCAATGGAAGTCAAAGGTCAGATTCTGGTTCTCCTGGGTGGGTGTGCGGGAAGGGAAGGCACCGTGACCCTTCTCTCCTGGTGCTGTTGCACAGTGAGCCACTAGAATCCCCTTTCCCCTGCTTGCACTCCCTGAGCACCAGGGGAGGATGGCGGGGTCCTGCACTGGCTGGCAGATCAGGACTGGAGGTGCAGGGAAGGGTGAACGCTCTGTTACGGAGCGTAGTGGTGGCTACTCCTGCACGTGCTCACCCAGAGGCGTTCTGTCTGCATGTGGTCTCTACCATGCCTCCAGCCCCAGCATTGCAGCAGCATCCCCTCCTCACACACTCCTTCAGCAGCAGTGGCTTGAGAAGCCACAATCTGGCGCTGTGTTTGCCACTGTGCTCTTGGCTGGCTCTCCTTCGGTCAGTCCTGGTCCCTCTGGAGCTGTAAATGGTTGAGCCCGAGTGTCTGAGGCTGTTTGTTGCTAGATTAGCTCATGGGTTGTGATGTCATGTCCTTTGCTTGGCCTCTCATTCAGAAAGTTTCATTCCCTGCCACACAACTCCCTAAATTACTGTAGGGGCAAGGTTCTCAGGGGAGGCCTGAGAAAAGCACAGCGAGGAAGGATGGTTTTACAGAACAGTGTTTGCTGACGAAGGCTGCGCAGATACCCCGGTTTGCATGCGATTGGCTGACTTCTTAATGGGCCACTATCCACCTACAAATCACACTGCTGCCCACAAGGAGCGTTCCAGATGACTGTAAGTGGAAGAATTTGCTGGGAAGAATATTCTTTTTTTTTTTTCCAATGTGTTTCCTGCCTTTGAGAGCATGTTAGGCAGTTACATTGTTCCCCCCAATATAATTAGTCAGTTTCCCTTGTTGTTTGTGCTGTTTTATTCATTTATTTTTATTTTTGCAGACAGGCATAGGTGCTGGAACTCGGAGTGGGGGGGGGCGGTGCTGCTACACCCCCTGGCTTGAAGTTGAAGTGGTTTCCATCATATGCAGGGTTTACAGTTTGATTCAGTGGCTCTCAGCACCTGTGCAGCCTGTGTCCCCTAGGGCGTGCCGGCCCTGTAGAGCCCCCTGCTGAGCTCATATGGCATTGCAGGCACTCTCTGCCTCAGTTTCCCTTCTCTCAGGGCTCTTTTAAGAACTCCACACAGTCCAAAGGGATGTGAGACAAAAAATTCCCCTGCTGGGGTTCTATTTTATTAAATCTAAAATAATCTTGAACTACAGTCTCTTCCCAGGCCTTCCCAGTCCTCCTCCTGGGGCCTGCGGTTCTCAATCCTGGGGCCATCTCTCCTTTGGGACAGAGTCTCTTTGTGAGCACCCATGTAACTGAGCCCTGATGGCCTTTTATCAGGCCCAGGTACTTGTTCTCCAATTAACTGCCTAGATGGGCTTCTTAAATCATCTCAGGTAGCCTGGGCCCAGATTCCCCTTAAAGGGGCCAGCAATCCCGTGACACATGGAAAAGAGTCACATGATTGTAAAACTGACCAGGAGAATCTGGGGCTGGTGGAGGACCTGAAACCACCTCCAATGCCTTTATATAATTGTCTAGATTTCAAATGGGTGGTGTCATTTTAATCCCGCAAGAAACTCATCAGTACCCACGATGCTGTCATCAGGAAACTGGATAATTTTCTAGGTTATCTGGGGGGCACTGCAGCTGGATGGGGACCTCCCTTTTCCCCAAGCCAGACCTCACTCTTTACCCCCACCTACATTAGAGCTCCCAAAGTTGCTTCTCTCAGTATTACTGGCATGATAACAATGGTGGGAGGGTTTTTTGCTAAAATCCCCTAGTTTAGACAAGGCCTTAGATTCCAGGAGTAGACAAATATTATATCTGTTGACTTACATTGACAATGTTTCATCTTTTTCATGCAGGACAATGAGAGACCTTGTTCTGTTAAATTTTCCTGGTGGAGTCTGTGATCAAATGTACCACTTTAGTCACACCGTGCGACGCTGGCAGGCCAGATGTCTGCTCTTGCCCAGGCTGCAGGCAGGGCCGGCACCAGCTTAGCAAGCAGGTGCTTGGGGTGGCCACTCCGGAGGGGGGCGGCATGTCCAGCTATTCGGTGGCAATTCGCCGGAGGGTCCCTCAGTCCCGCTCGGAGTGAAGGACCTCCCGCCAAATCGCTGCAGATCGTAATTGTGGCTTTTTTTGGGCCGGGGGATGGGGGAGGGCTGCTTGGGGCAGCAAAAACCCTGGAGCCAGCCCTGGCTGCAGGCATTAGCTAAGACCTGACAAACTCATAGCTGTATGTTAGTTTTGCTCAAAATAGGTTTGGTCTTATAGGAATGTATTTAGCATTTAGACTCTATGAAATGCTTGTAAATTGCTATATGTATTTATCACACTTGTGATGTTGGTATTCCAGGCTATAAGAAAATATGCAAGTTTTGCTTTATAACTTTGAAAATATTTGCTCTAAACTTGAGAACCCAGGTGTGGGAACCATCCTCTCCAGCCATCCAGGAGGAGGGGTGGGCCATTATAAGACCAAAAGCTTTGTTAATTGCCCTATCCATCCATGGAGTGGTTCATGCATCGCTTTGAATGCTGGAAGAGGGAAATAACAGTTGATGTGAAGATTTTCCATCTCTTCGCTGTTTGAACTCTCTCAGGGCCAGAGACACTAAACTGAAGCCAGAGATCCATTGGGGGTGCCTCCTGGGTCGCCCTGAAAGACACTTTGAATTTGACAGATCACTACAACTCCGTCGCTCTTAGGATTTAGACTGTAACTCATTTGTGCATATGTTTGGTTACTTTAACCTGTCAATAACTCACTCATTTCTCTTTCCTAGTCAATAAACCTTCATTACAGGATTGGCTACAGGCATTGTCTTTGGTATGCAATCTTGGGTACCAGTTGATTGGGAGTAAGTGCCTGGTCTCTTGGGACTGGAAGCAATCTGAATATTGTGTGATTTTTGATGTAAGTGACCATTTATCACAAAATCCAGTTTGTTTGGATGGCAATATTGACTAGAGAGGCTAAGGGGACTGTCTGTGACTCCATGGTGAGACAGGTATAGTGATCCAGGAGTTCACATTTGTTACTGGCTTAGTGAAATCTAATTATAGAACGCACCACCAGTTTGAGGTATCTGGCCTGTTTTTGACAGTCTGCCCTGATGTAGGCACTCGCCGTCATAAGCCACTCCAGACAGGGTGACACACCCTGCACCCTACGGTAATAATCGTTGTGCAAAATATGCCTTGTGAGAGATCACTTGAAAAACTAATAACTCACTGGTCAAAAATATCAGAGTGAAATGTGTGTAGCAACCTTATGGTCAGAGGTATAAAATCCCCCCCGTATGATGTTAAAGGCACATGTTCAAACGCAGGTTGCCCCAGTTCGGTCAAGCTGGCCTGTCTTAAACAAAGGGAGGGGTGTTTGCCTCAGTTTGCATATACGCTGTAAACAGAGTCCTCAGACAGCAAGAGGGGGAAGAAAGGAGGCAAAAAAAAGCTGCATTTCAGCAGGAACAGGTGGCAAGAAATCAGACTATCAGGGTGGGAAGGGACCTCAGGAGGTCATCTAGTCCCACCCCCTGCTCAAAGCAGGACCAATCCCCAGACTGATTTTTACCCCAGTTCCCTAAATGGCCCCCTCAAGGATTGAACTTGCAGATTGGTCAGTAATGTTGGGAGCACGTGGTAAGAACCTTACCTTGAACCAAGCCTCGTTTGTAAAGTTTTAGTCTAAGGAAGCGTTTTATTTTTATTTCTCTTGTAACCATTTCTAACTTGAATGCCTATGCTTGCACTCACTTAAAATCCCAGCTTGTGTTAAATAAACTTGTTTTATTTTTAATCAAAATTAATCCAGTGTTGTGGTTAAACTGGGCTGCGTGGTAACTCTGTTTAAAAGAGTTGTTGTATGTTGTTCTCTTACAGGGACAATAGACCTAAAATATTCGAACTGTCCAGAAGAAGGCTGGACAGTGCAGAACACACATTTCGGGGGGGAGGGGGAGAAATTCGGGACTGGGAGTGTGTTGGGATCACCCTGCAATAGTAACCACAGCTGCTGAAAGCCAGTGTGTGGCTGGGTGTTTGCTAACAGGCTGCTGGGCTCAGCGCTGCTGGACCAGGGCTGTGGCTTTAACACAGACACTCCGGATGTGATCTGCATGCTGACGGGCTGTTTGTGAGTGGCCCGTCTGGGAGCTACAGCAGAAAGCACTGTCAGGCACCCCAGGTTGCAGGGCACGGGTGACACAGACCCTCACTGGCTAGATTGCACCCTGGAATGTCACAGAGTTAAAGATGCACATGCCGGATGTGGGGTTCTCCTGTGTTTCCCTCATTTCAATGTTGGAACTGCAGGAAATGCGCTATAGAGGAAATTCACCCTTGTGCAGAGGACCAGCATAAAGTCTATGCACCTTGTGAATCTCACTTAAGTTTTCAGAATAAGGGGACCTGAGTGGGACTTATAGAAATCAGTGCATCTGCTTTGTATTCTGACCCTCTGCATTGGAGTGAATTTGTGCATCGACCTGCTGATAAGGGAAAACACCTCAGTAGCTACAGAAGAGAGTAAAGCGCTGCGTGTTGCTTTGCTAGAAGGAACATCTCATGATATCAATAACAAATCTCTCAGTGGGTTTGTACTGAGTAATCCAGAGAGAGCTGAATTAGTTTCACAGTGTGTCAGACCCGATGTCTGGGTGTGAGCCGTACCAAGTTCTAGTCTATTGAAGACGGCTAGAAGTGGAGATGGAATTTTGTACCCACACTTCCCCTTTAATGTGCACAGAGCAGATCATATCTGAGCCCGCAGGCAATATGTATTATTTCTAAAGTAAACTTTCTTTAAAATAAAGAGAAACTTGTACATCTGTTTCAAATGAAAGGTACAAATTTAGATCTAACTCTGCATGACTCATAGCTTTAAATATATCTAGAGGGGCCAAGTTCTGTGAAATGGATATAATTGTAATGGCCATGAGTGGAAACGCATTACAGGGGAAATCGGCACAGCACCAAGCATTTTAGAGGAGCTGCTGTTTTGTGGTTAAAAGCCCCGCCCACCGCTATTTTCTTACTTTTATGATTTACATCTTAGAAATTTTTCTTCTTCGATTCCAGTCCCCGTGTTTGGCCCCCAGCCACAAAGCCCAAGCTGCCGCCCAGGGTGAGATGGTGGATCTAAAGAGTTTCATAAGCAGATGTTGATGCTACTGCTCCAGAGTGGTCGGATTCGGTTTTCCTGAGCCCGTTGACGGGCGGGAGGATGGATTCCGTTGAAATCGGAAACAGATTGACAGGGCAGTTGCGGAGCAGACCCGCTAATGTTCCTCTGCTGCCTTCTTGATTCCTGTTCGGCGCTCAATTTAATTGTCCTTTAATACGATCACAGATTTCTGTTTCTAAGGGCAAAAGACGTAAAAATGTCTCTGAATGAGACTTAGAAGCCTCTTGTCTGCCCTTCTGATGGGTATTAAGTGCCCTGTGGCACTATACTTTCAGCGCAGAAGGTTGGTCTTGTGCGGTGCGCACTGGGCTTGGGCTCCTGAGATTGGAATTCAGTTCCAAACGGGGGGAGCCTGCCCAAGTCGCTGGGAAAATGGGGATAATAAGCCTTCTTTTGCCTGTCTTGTCTACTTAAAATGTGCGCTTTTCGGAGCCCGGGTGTCTTACTGTGTATAAGGAGAGTACCTGGCACATTGGAGCCCTGCTCTGAGTTGGGGGCATGTGGGTGCTATTATAAAAACGAATTACAATATTTGTATTGTATGGCAGTAACCCTGGTATAAAAACCTAGCTGGATTGTCGAGGAGCTCAGTAAAGAAACGGCCATCTAGGGCATCGCCTCCATGATCTGTCCTGGCAAGGGTTGGTCAAGTTCAGAGCATATTTGGGGAAATTCTACAGCCAGGGATTATTTGCAATTGAATCATTTAATTGTCTGGCCAACAGTGCCCCCCGGCCAACACGTTTGCCCCCTGATTTCTTCTCCTTTGAGCTGACGTTCATACCTACAATGCATATGGTCTGCTGCAGATGATTAAGCGCCTGGGCCTTGTAGCGGGCTTTGGGAATGTTACTTGTTGAAAACATAGCATTATTGACATGCATGTTGCTGATTTACATTTGCTCCCAGATGTTTTGACGTTGCTGGAGACATCGGCCTGTGGGAACTTCTGAAGTCTTTTTATTGTCAATTTCAGTTCTGTGGAATGTAGACATTCACTTGCTTTGGAAACGCCTCTAAATCTGGCCAATGTAAAAGGAGGGTTACCATACGTCCTCTTTTTTCCCCGACATGTCCGGCTTTTCGGCACTCAAACCCCCGTCCGGGGGGAATTGCCAAAAAGCCGAACATGTCCGGGAAAATGGCAGCTCTGCTCCTCCCCTGACTCTTCAGCTCTGTTTAAGAGCCGGCCTGCCCGAGCGCTACCGGCTTCGGGCAGCCCCCATGCCTCCGGACCCTGCGCCGCTGGAGCCCAGGAGGGGAAGTGCCCGGCTGGGGGCGCAGGGTCCGGAGGCAAGGGGGCTGCCCGAAGCCCAAGCGCTACCAGCTTCACGGTTTGCCGGGCAGCCTCCAGACCCTGCACCCCCGGCTGGGCGCTTCCCCTCCCGGGCTCCAGCTGCGCTGGGGAAGCACCGGCTGGGGGCGCAGGGTCTGGGGGCTGCCCAGCAAACTGTGAAGCCGGTAGCGCTCGGGCAGCCCTTTCCTCGTGGCTGGGAGTGGGAGGGAGGAGGGGGCGGAGTTAGGGTGGAGAAGGGGGCGGAGTTGGGGAGGGGCTAGGAGTGGGGAAATGGGCGGGGCCATGGCCCGTGGAGGGTCCTCTTTTTTTATTTATGAGATATGGTAACCCTACCATAATGTATTGGCTAGAATACCATCTATGGGGCAGATATGTTCAGCTGTAATGTGATGTCATCACCCCATACTATTAATATTAATCATAGATAGTGACCATTCATCTTTAGTTCAAATTGCAGATTCAGTGGGGGGAGTTTTTAGAATTGTAAACCCTGGATTCTTTCACCAATGGACTTAGTTGACAATCATGTTCAGGCCAGATCTTCAGCTGCTGTAAGTCAGCACTGCTCCATTGAAACCAATGCAACTGGTATAAATTGGCACAGCTCCAATGAAACCAATGGCAATACACCCATTTACACTTGCTGAAGATCTAACCTGATGCCTGTATGTATGACACCCATGGAATTGTTTCACCATGCACAGTAAAAAAATAAAGAAACCACTTTCCATTGCTTACTTAAGATAGAATTTAAATCTGTAAAAATAGACACATGGCTTTTCATATACATCAG